>NC_134207.1:247962209-248271316 GCF_965140235.1 Caretta caretta
ACCACCAGGTACTCTGCAGCATATGTTGAGAACTAATAAAGATTCATTATTTTCCACACAATACTCTTTTATGGAGTAACAGAAACACAAAAAAAATTCTGTGCAAGTTAAAAGCAAATATATTAAAACCTTAATAAATGTATGGAACAGAGCTTAAAGAAGGGAAAGGAACAGTCATGTCCATTTAAGCTACACATACATCAACCGTGGCTCTTAGAGATTAGTGTATGTGAAGCTGTGGTTATCCTAAATGTCCTCCAGTGTCGAGTGGTAGGGTAGGGGATGCAGCCCCTAATGCCACGTGGAATGTTGAGAAGGGGTGAAGAGGGGGTGCTATGCTGGAGTTCTCTACAGACTGCAAAAGGAGGTGAGCCTGGGATTGTTGAATCTGTAGATCCACAAGAGTCTGCAGCATATGTGTTTGCTGCCGGAAAAGCCCCATTACGTCCTGGTGCAATCCCCTCTCTGACTCCTGGGCCTTTCTCTTGTCTGCTCTTTCCTTCTCCATACAGCCTGAAATATTCATTCTCCAGACTCTCTGCTCATGGTCCAATGTAGCACTTGCAGGATCTCACCAAACATATCCTTCCATATTGTTTGCTTCCTTCTCCTTATCATGGTCAGGTGTCCATGGATGTGGAGGGAGAACACTTCAGGTCTGCAGTGGCACCAGCTACAG
Source organism: Caretta caretta (assembly GCF_965140235.1). Classification (NCBI taxonomy): domain Eukaryota; kingdom Metazoa; phylum Chordata; order Testudines; family Cheloniidae; genus Caretta; species Caretta caretta. The sequence goes on from NC_134207.1 coordinate 247,962,889, forward strand.
ATAAAATGCATAGAGGTACCATTGTCAGTATAGTCACAAGTGAAAGCAAAAGTTAAGATTCAGAACTCCCTTTCCTTGCTCCTCTAAAATTTTAAACAAGACATGAAAAGAAAAGGAGTACTTCTGGCACCTTAGAGACTAACCAATTTATTTGAGCATAAGCTTTCGTGAGCTACAGCTCACTTCATCGGATGCATCCGATGAAGTGAGCTGTAGCTCACGAAAGCTTATGCTCAAATAAATTGGTTAGTCTCTAAGGTGCCAGAAGTACTCCTTTTCTTTTTGCGAATACAGACTAACACGGCTGTTATTCTGAAACCAAACAAGACATGCTTATTGACATTTCTGCTTGAGAGTGCTTTGCACAGCGCCACTCCAGCCACGGTAAGTATGGCCCACCAGAGTTGAGGGAAACGATGAGGGAATTGCTTGGTTGCATGAAGCTGTGGATGGAGACCAATGGCACTAGATACTGGCACTGTTTTCCCCAGGCGTTGGTGATTTTATCTGATATCTCACTCTTGAGAGTAACAAAGGTTGAGAGCACAGCTGCTGCTGGTGTCACAAAGCTGCCTGGGCCTATATGCCGCTAACCCGGTTACTGCATGGTGCCTGCTGAAGTTATTGCTGATTGGCGTGGGAAAGTGTCCTACCATTGTGGAAGAAATAAGGATCCCTAGAAACCTTCAGGACAGGATTGCAATGTACCTCCATGGAAGTTTCCTGAGATCTCTCAGCAGGATTCAAATGACATCACTCTGTATATAAACAAACTGTTTTTCATGCCCCCCCCCCCGTCCCCCAGTCACATGTCTCCCATCCTCCTTCTTTTGTTCCTACACCTACACCTCACTGATTACACCAGGTGCCTGTGACTCGGGTTCCTTGGGGATAACTATGGTGTTGTGCGGGGCTGGGGGTCTCCCCCAAGTATGGCCTGCAGCTCTTTGTAAAAGCAACAGGTCTATGGCTTGGCACTGGATCAACTGTTGGCCTCTCTGGCCTTCTGAGATGCCTCCCGCAGTTCCTTCACTTTCGCGCAGCACTGCTGCTGATCCCTGTCATACCCCCTTCTCCTGCATCCCCTGTGCAAGCTGCTCAGAGATGGCCACATTTCTACGGCTGGTCCATAGCTGTGCTTGCTCAGCCTCTTCTCATCCCAGGACCAGAAGATCCAATATCTCCTGTCTACTCCAGGCCAGAGCGCACCTGGAGTGTGTAGGTGGTGGGCGAGGGAGGCTGGGCCTCCCCAAACAGCCAGGGGTGTCCCTGCCTACACTCTGTCTGCAGGGCCCTGCTTTGGCAGTGCTGCTGGGCTCCAGGGGCCGGGGCCACGCTGCCCGCCTTCCTGGAGCTGTGCCAGTCCCTCCCGATCCGCTCTCTCCCTCCCGGCACTCCGGGGTTGGGGAGGCTGCAGTGGTACTGTGCACTCTCCCTCCCAGTGCTCCGGGGCTGGGGGGGGCTGCGAGCATTCGCCAGCCTGGGGCGGGGGCAGGGGGCCATGGTGGGGGGCTCTGGGTTCCCGTTGTGTGTGTAAGGGGCGGGGCCTCGGGTGGAAGGGACGGGGCTGTGGGCTAGCCTTCCACATCCAGCAGTTCACGCGCCGCCCATGGTAGGCGGCATGATCGTTTGGGCAGCTGCACCCAACAATGGTGAGCTGCTAGGGTGCTTGTCAAGCTGGGCAATAAGGGAAAGTCATTTCAAAAATTCATGGGGTTTTAAAAGGCAAGGGGGCTTCTGGTCTCTGTGACCTCTGGGCAGTGGAGTTCACAATTGTCAGTGTCGGGCAATGTGGTACAACTGTTGGAGGACTGGTGGGGTCTACATTCATGCTGTGTCAACCTCACTACATTGACCATGGCTCAATGCCACTTGGGGAGGTGATGTTATTATATCAGTGTAATGGAGAGCTTACATGGAGCAGAGATAAATTTAAGTGTAGACACACACAACTATGTTGACACCAGGGAGGCTTAAATGGACTTAACTTTGTACTGTAGACCAGGCCCAAGACTCAGTGGGGCTAGTTGAAGTCATCACTGTACCCTACCGCACCCCCACCTGGGTTATACCTCAATTACCTACACTGAGGTTAAAAACTACCTATGCCTTTCTCCACTAGGATTTTACATTGGGATAGCTAATTCAGGTTAGATAACTCTAAAAATACCGGATCAAAGCCTTGTCAGTGAGAGAAAAGGACAAATTCATCTCTTCTCTTGAACAGATAAGGTACTGTATGGCATGCAAATCCTGTCAAAAGAGCTTTTAAAGACACATGTATTTGACAAAAAGGGTTATACCAATCTGACCGTATTAATTAATCTTAATATTTTGTATTTAGTACCTTCCTCTTTTCCCACTGAAATCAATGGGAGTTTTACCTCTAACTTCAGTGAAAGATCAGGAGTGGTGCCTTTCATCTAAAAATCTTAAAGCATTAATTGAGTAGACCACAATGGATCAAATCCTGTGAATTTCTTTCTTCTTGTTTTAAATTTAAATACGTTGAAAACATCCAAACTGATATCCTTGGTATCTGGTACCCTGGGCCTAGGACATGATCCTGAAAATCCTTACTTATGTAAGTAGTCTCTTCTCCTGCGAGCAGTCCCACTCAAACAAATTGAATTATTCAGGTGAGTTATTCAGATCCTTCAATTTGAATAGGATAAATTTAATCTTAGAGTGATTATTTTTCCTTTTAAAGTGACTGATTTATGGCATTTGTAATGAAAATGCCAGGAGAACTTTAGCTGTAAATGTTGCAAATGTTCAAATGTTTCCCATTAGGCCCCTTTGTGCAATGTCATAAAAGGCAAAAATTTGGAAAACAGGAGAACGCAACTAACACATATTCTGCAACAATCAGATAACAAGTAAAATAATCACCATTTATCAGCTGAAAGCTTTAAGAAGTAAAGGTGCAACTCCGAGATACACTTTAGTAAGGGAAACTGGATTACTACAACGCTTTGTATTTCCTCCTTTTTGGCTGCCTCATTAATACATGAAAAAGCGGCTTCTGCAGTGCTCTGATGCTTTCAGCATACTGTGTCCCACACAAAACAATAAATAAACAGAACGTGGATTTTCAGATAGGAACCCTAGAGCATATAGTTTTAGCTGGTTTTCATTGGCTAGATCCTAACCTGACTGAAACAAGAAAGATCAGAGATAGGATGCTGTGTGTCTCTGCTGGTATCACTCAGGAATCATTCCACAGAAGACAAAAACATTACCCTATATACCTTGTATGCTCTTGTATCATCCTAAATGGCATGTGTGTTGTTATGCTGTAAAAAGTAATGGGCCTGGTAAAAAGGACCTGAATAATTGGTTCTGGTCTTGCACTGCACTAAGGAGCAGCATGGGAATGGTTAATAGAAATTAGAGTATATAATGACTAAACAAATAGAAGCAAATGAAATTAAGGGATTCATCTACTAAGATCATGTCTACAGCACATATTTCTACTTGCATAGCTATCTCTGACAGTATTATGAAGAGGAGTGATTCCTGATTGACATAGCAGAGTCAGCAAAAGCCTCTAGTGTAGATAGTTATATTGGCACAACGATGCGTTTGCCAGTATAGCTTGCTTTGCTCAGGCTGGCTCCATTTTGCCTGTATAAGATAAGCTGCAAATAGGAGTGTTATGCTGCTAAAGTACCTATGCTGACAAATTTCAGAGTAACAGCTGTGTTAGTCTGTATTCGCAAAAAGAAAAGGAGTACTTGTAGCACCTTAGAGACTAACCAATTTATTTGAGCTAAAGCCTTGTCAACATTACTGAATTTTACAAAAATATTCCCCCTGGTTCCACTATTACTTTAACTGAACTAGTGTTAGCACCAGTTGGGGCTGCCAACTCTGACTGAAGTTATTCCAGGAAATTTTTCCCCCTAGCATGACGTAATGTCATTTTCTGAAAATATCCTATTAAAATCTCCCGGATTGCTTTCAATAGTCACCGGGAGATCGATGCTGATTCTGGGAGACTACAGGCCAATCCTGGAGGCTTGGCAACCCTAGCACCAGTGGAGGCCTAGGCTCCCAGAGCCCAGGATTGCTTTTACCACCATGTCAACTAAACATGACAGTGGGAAGACACCAGAAGCCAGTTCATCTGAACTAGTGGTAATATGGTGGGAATCTTTGTAAAATTCCCTACTACAGACACATTCTAAAGCTTACTCTGCTCTTTCAAAGGAGCTCCTACATTCTTTTATTTTGCTGCTACTGACTTAAATGGGAGCAGGATTGGATCCAATGTGCTTCTTGTAAATCAAGGCTTTGAACTGAGAATGATGACTTCTTGGCCTTCTGATTAAGATCAAGTGCAGCATCTATTATTATCTTTATGCATCTCTGTCTGGGGATTATGTATTAGATGGATTTTTGGAACTAGAAGATGGTCTAGCAGCTTGCTTCTTCTTTTCCACAAAGTGTCTCCAGGAACTCCTTGGAGGAAGAAGGAGAGAGAAAGAACTGCGGATGTTCAGTATGCTTGTTATAATACAGCAACTGGTTTAATGCAGGGATTCCCAAACTACAGTCCCGGGCAGTCCGTTGGTAGATGCAACTGCATTCTCCAGTCAAGCTCTTAGTAAATCTTTAACTCCATGTGACTCGTGTTGTAATCTTGTTCAGTGTTATACAAAACCGTGTTTTCCCTATTTGAATACAACAGTTTGCTCTCAACATTTTTTTAAAGTGTAATTTTACTAAAACTGGTTTCAAAGAGATCTTGAAGCACTTCTTTGAGTGCATATTGCTAGTGATTTATATCATCACAATTGTTTACATTAAAATGAAAAGGAAATATGTACATTGTTTATTTAGTGTTATAGTTTATATGTATGTAATCATTAAAATGAATAATTTTCCTCAAGAAGTGTTAATAGTGGGCCGCGATGCCTATTGCAGCTGCATAGGTGGACCTCAGGGGAAAAAGTTTTGTAACCCCCAGTTTAATGAATATGGGGTGATGAAGGAAGGCACTGCCTTGTATTATATCTTTATATTTTTCATTAACTGTCATCCTTATAATAAGAGAACTGATTTCCTAACCGTTTTTAACAGTGTCTACACATAGTATCCCTCCTTTCAGCTTCCCGAGACTCATTAAATGAAAGTCATGATTTGTGAGGCATAAGCATGGACACACTATAATCTAAATGAAACAAGAACGAACAGAATTGTGGTGAGGTCCCTCCCCAACCAACGGAATATACACACACATATGCTTTCATTAAAGTGTACTCGCTGTTTGTTTCTTGGTGTGCAGAATGTAGTTCAAAATGAACATATCAGAATATGCTGAAAGTTGCCTGGTTTGTTAGAGAAAAAAAATGGAATTCAGGACATCTGAGTATTATTTCTATCTCCGATGTTGAATTTGGGTAAATTGCTTGGCACCTGTGTGCAGCGTTGCCACCTGCTAGGTCCTTACACATCTGTCATTCCAAGCAGCCAAGAGCCCCGCTGGCTTCAACATTCTGTCCCTGCTACCCAGGTTCTAAAGCACATGACCTTCTCACAGGTAACATGGGGAACATGGAAAAGAGATCTTACTGCAACACATTGATTCCCTCTGTGGACATGGGACTTAGTATTCCTCACTCCCTTAAAATGGGATGACAATACTTAGATCACAGTGTGAAGACTAACTCACTATTTTGTAAAGCACTTCGAAGTTAAAGAGCATTATAAAAGAGGTAAGTATTAGGACTTGTCCACACTTGAAAATGAATTTGGATGAAGGTACCACCACTCTTACTCTGGAATAAGAATGTCCAAAAATAGTTATTCAGGGATATTCCAGAATAGCTATTCTGGAACAACTCCATGTAGAAAAGCCTTTATTATACCGCCTTCCGCTTCCAGAAATGATGTAAAATAATTTGTTTTGCTTGTTTAATTCATATTGTAGTCATTTTTAGACGTAAAAACCTCAGAGCAGAGAGAGAGTTGTGAATGACATACACGAACGTGACCCGATACCCTAACCTTGAGCGGCAAATTTCGACAGAAGAGCGGGCTGGCGAGGGCACTGTGTTTGTACAGCGCCAAGCACACACCGTTAGCACATAAACCACCATCAGATGCAATACACTGAAAATAACTGTCACGCAGACAAACGTGGAGCAACAAATGTCGATGGCACAAAATGCTGCGCAAAAACCGAACCCCAAACCGGCGGGACTTTTAGAGCAAGCCCCCAAAGGCTGCCTAGCGTGGCATGTTACCTAAGGGCACGCGGGGCAAGACAGCGTTGCTGGCGACCCGCCACCCGTGAACGGTCCCCGAAATGCCCCGGGGAGCAGTGACGAGGCGGCGGAGCGGCGCCCTCCAGCGCACGGCGTCGCCCGGCTCGCAGCGGCGGGGCAGAGCCCAGCCACCTGGCTCGCCGCAAACTTCGCCGCCGGTGCCCGCGCGCGCCAGCGGAGCTCCCGGGAGCGTTCCATTCCGCCCTGCCGCGGGCCGCCCGGGCAGATGGGGGGTGGGCTCGAGCGCCCCCCCTAGGGGCGCGCGGGGGCCGCCGCACCCGGCGGGTCACGTGCGTGTGACAGCCGCTCTCGCTGGCCGCGGCAGCCGCGCCGCAGTTCCCCCCGCAGCAGCCGTCTCGAGCGCTCGCCGGAGCCGTATCGCGCGGAGCCCGGGCGCGCTGTGCAGGAGTCACCCCGCGGGTTGCACCGGGCGGGGGCCGGGCTAGACCGAGCCGCGGTGCCGAGGAGCTGCAAGCGGCAGGCGGCGGCCATGGCGGGGCTCCCCTGAAGGAAGCGGCGAGGGAGGAGGAGGAGGAGGAGAGGAGAAATCTCTGCATTCCCTCCACCCCATCCCTGCGCGCGGACTCCTCGTCCGCCTCCCTCCTGCATGCACCGCTGAGACCGCGCGAGGACTCTGGCATCCACCGCAAGCCCCCCACGTTCCCCCCTTTTCTGTTGCAAACAAAGAGAAGAGAGAGAGAGAGGAGGGGAGAGAAAATCTCCTTGGCTCGAGTATGGCGGACCGCAGCCTTGAGAGCATGTCCCTGCCTCTGGAGGTGAGAGCCAGGCTGGCTGAGCTGGAGCTGGAATTATCGGAAGGTAAATGATTTGTGATCGTCCCTCTCATTTCCACCCCAGCCTCGCCCGCCGGGAGACCCGAGGGGACCCCGCTCCGGGGCTGTCTGCAGCTCCAGGGTGGTGGTGGCTAGGAGGAGAACCGGGGGGCCGAGGGGGAGTGACACTTCGATGGGGGGGGTTCCCCTGGAAGGTTGATTGTCTCTGCTGCAGTGTGTAACCTCTCGTCCCCAGCTTTGTGTCCTCATCTCCTGTGTGTATTTTGCATGGTACAATTGTTTCCTGTGAGTGTCAGTTTCTCCTGCTATGTTACACAGCCTAAGGAAGGGAGGGGGGGGGGGAGAATCCCACAGAACATGGGGTTGATTTTTTTTCCCTCTTTCTCCTTGTGATTCTCCATGAGGAATTCGCTGCATTTTCAGTTTCTCTGGAAACTGGTTTATTGAATATTTTTTTCCGTGGTTGCTTTTGTTTTCTCCCTAATTCCTGATGGCGCCTGTTGTCTCTCTTTTTTCTGCCCCTTCCCCCCACTACCTTTTTCTGAGGCTGTGTAATTTTTTTTCTGACTGTAAATTCCTCCTCTTTCTCGCTGCCTCTCCTGCCACAGTGCTGGTGGAGATGGAAGAGGGGGCTTTGGCAGCAGGATTTGCTGCTCCAGTGTTGCATGTTTTATTACGGAAGATGGAAAAATCTTAAGGGCTGGGCTTGCAGGGATTCCTGTCCTGCCAAGAAAATGCAGTATTACAGAAACCTGCTATATACTTTGTAACAAAACCTATTTGAATATATCCAGGGACTTGCGTTGAAGTCCATGCAGTGGAGTCCACATTTAAATCAGTTGCAACAAAATAATAATATTTAGGAAGGTTTATTTTAAAAAAAAGCCAGTTAATTATTTCTGTAGGAGAAACAAGGATTTTAGATTAAATAGAAAAGTCGTTTAACATTTTTAATTGCGAGCTTGGGATCATTCTCCGGTTTGGTCTGTTTGGATGCTCCACGGATTCCCTGGTTGGAAAAGATGTCAGTGTAATTCTCATATTATTGTTCCTCTGATTTGGAGGATAAGCTGAAGAGACTAAACCCTCCACCCAGCGTGTGTCTCGCTTCACATTTTGATGTGTGTCAGATTGGGTTAAGTAAGGAGATGTGCCAAATGATTATTTTGTATGAGGATTATTTATTGGTTGGCTAGTAACGAGTTCATGTGCTCAAATGTCACACTAAATCTATAATTTGTATCTAATATATTCCTCTCTGGGGAAGAGAGTGAGAGTATTTCTGTATCGTAACGCTAGAGTTTGCTGTGTCCAGGAGTAAAATTCTGCTAACGGTTGGTTGGTCCCTCTCTCTTATCAAAGACAATTAACGTTCATCCACCTCGGAAAGGCTGTTAGAATGACGCTTAACAGAAGGGGGAAAAATAACCCAGCATGTCCCAAATTAGTCGTTGGAATAGCTCAACATATCGAACTTCATTTTTTTGTAACGGTTTTAGAAGGGCTTGTTGCCAGGAAGTAAAATGTACTCATGCCAATTTCCACAGCAGGGAGGAGCTGATGTTGACATTGTGTTTTCCTTTTTAACGCTTTCAGGGTGAAGAGCAGAATGAGCTTGTGGCTCTGTGCATTGCTCTCAGTCCTGTAGCTTTTTTCAGTACCCTGAAATCTTGAAATAAAGGAGATTAAAAAGGGAGATTGCCTTATTGTAGCCTACAGTGCATTGATTGGCCCTTATCTGTGCTAATAGGGACAGGAAAAGCTGACTGTTTATACTAGAGTATGCTGGATACCCAGCAATCTGGCTGCATGTAGAGATGTTGAGTTTATATAGAGTATGATCTATATATCAACAGTATAGTAATGAAAACAAATTTAATATATACTATATTTTCAGGATGCTGTAATCAATCTGAACATAGCTTCCCTCTGAATGATATATTTCTGTGATTAAGAACACAGAGTGTTGGTGTGCTGAGCATAATCCAGTAATATATTGAGGAAGTAGGATATGTTTAGCAATTAGACATTTGTACACACAGTCCAGCTTCATCCTTGGTGTAATTATTTACTTCATTGGAGTTCCAGCTGGACTGAACTTAGCCCACGAACAGTATCTCTTTCTTTGTGGCACTGAACCCAACTCCTAGTGGGCAAGTATGGCCAATGTCTTCAAAACATGGCACCCATATTTTTTAACTCTAAATACATGAATGGTTTAATGGGAGAGGGGTAGAAGGGAGGAGGGAAGGGGAGACCAAGCACCATTGAAGTGACTTCACTTAAATGAGTGGTCTAAATGAAGTGAATCTAATGGTGATTGCAGGTGCTCAGCACCTCTGAAAATTATGCCACTCATTTGTTAACTTTAAGCACCCACATTGGAAATTTTGGCCTATGCCCATAATTTCCCAAGGTAGATATATCTCTACATACACTATGATCACTATTAGAAGGTGTAGTTGTAGGTAATTAATATGCTTATCATGATAGCACAGTACTTTAAATAGTTTTCAGAGCAATTTTGCATTGCTAGGCCCTGATCCCACAAACATTTGTGTGTACTTAACTTTGCTATTTTGAACAGTTCAATTGAAATCAATGGGACTGCTCACAATAGTAAAGTTAAGCACATTATTCATTCGCTTGCAGGATCAGGGTCTTAGTGTGTGTTGCACTTATGTTGTGATAGTGTGTCTGTATATTAAGGCCCAGTTTCAGGAAACTCGGGAGAGCAAACAGATTTAGGACAGCACTTAGAAAGTTATGCATGTTCTTAAGTCCTATGAAAGTTAATGGGACTTAAAGGTAAGCTTAACTTAAAGCATTTGCTTAAGGGCTTTCCTGAAAGAGGGCTTATGGAAGAAAACTGTTGTAGAGAGAAAAGGAGGACTTGTGGCACCTTAGAGACTAACAAATTTATTTGAGCATAAGCTTTCGTGAGCTACAGCTCACTTTGTTGACTGTGTGAAATGATTGATTGCATTGCTTATGCTTATGTATGTTTTAGTGTATCTATCCAGCAACTCGGTGTTGACACATCCGTGAGCTATGTCTCATAACTGTAAGTTGTACCAGTACATTCTAGGACTCCTGGTGCACCTGTCCCATAGTGCAAAACACACTTGTGAGCACCAGAGGCTTTTGGGCAACTTCCAGATGAAAGTTGCTGCATTTTGGCAAGGAGTGACTGATTGATTGTGGTTTCTTATTCTAGAGCCAATACTTCTCAGGTGTTGTAACCAGCTTGTACAAATGATGGGCTCAATCTTGCAAGTATTTATGAATGTGCTGAACTTCATACGTATTAGTAGTCTCTTTGGGACTGGGAGAGCAGTGCTGTGTCACAAGCACACAAGACACTGTTTGGCTCTTACAACCTCAGTGTCTTTCAGCTTGGTTTTTTTTTTTTTTTTTTTTTTTGAGTGGGGCAGCAGTATTTTTTCACTTACAAATAGATTCTGATCTACTTGCTCAAGCTGGGTAGTGCCTGACTTCGTGCAAAGTCTCATTGAATTCAGTGGTCAAGGTAACCACACGCCCTGCCCGGTAACCACACGCCCTGCCCCATAACCAGTTTGGATATGAATCGAAGTGTATGGGACAAGGTAAGGGAGGGTGCTATGATTTTTGTCCAAATCTTGAAGCTGACCTGCATTGCTCTGCAAGGAGGAGATGTACCTTCTGAAAGTGTTGAATTTGTAGGGGTTGTGCTATGATGGTTAGGGAAGGCTGTCCAAACTTCTGCAGCAATCCTTGCCTACATTTCCACTGGTGACAGGCTTAGCTCTGGTGAAGTCTGAAAATGATTATTTAAAAAAAAACAAAGTTTTTAAAGGGTTTTAAAATGTAGTATGGATGTAAATTCAGTTAACCACTTTCAGATCATGTTACTTTTCTTAATATGATTTAAAAGTTGGTGTGGCCAGAGTCGCAAAAACCTTGTAGTGTATGTCTGCAGTCTAAATCCATGTGAGAAGGTGAAATATGTATATGTGTACTGTAAATTCGTCATCTCAGCAGTTAAGTCCACTTTCATGTTAAGTGTTGAGGTGTAATTTTATGTTCAGTTTAAGGCATTAGTGTATACCTTACCATGATGTTTTCCCTTAATGTTGGAGCAGGGAAAAATGTTACAATGTGTCTCTGAAAATATAGAAATGCAAAACAATGGTTTGTGAAAGTGTTTTAGGTAAGTAGTGGGTCTTCTATCATCCAGTTCAATATTCTTTAAGATGGCTAGGCAGCAGTTCTGCGGAAAAGGACCTAGGGGTGACAGTGGACGAGAAGCTGGATATGAGTCAGCAGTGTGCCCTTGTTGCCAAGAAGGCCAATGGCATTTTGGGATGTATAAGTAGGGGCATAGCGAGCAGATCGAGGGACGTGATCGTTCCCCTCTATTCGACATTGGTGAGGCCTCATCTGGAGTACTGTGTCCAGTTTTGGGCCCCACACTACAAGAAGGATGTGGATAAATTGGAGAGAGTCCAGCGAAGGGCAACAAAAATGATTAGGGGTCTGGAACACATGACTTATGAGGAGAGGCTGAGGGAGCTGGGATTGTTTAGCCTGCAGAAGAGAAGAATGAGGGGGGATTTGATAGCTGCTTTCAACTACCTGAAAGGGGGTTCCAAAGAGGATGGCTCTAGACTGTTCTCAATGGTAGCAGATGAGAGAACGAGGAGTAATGGTCTCAAGTTGCAGTGGGGGAGGTTTAGATTGGATATTAGGAAAAACTTTTTCACTAGGAGGGTGGTGAAACACTGGAATGCGTTGCCTAGGGAGGTGGTAGAATCTCCTTCCTTAGAGGTTTTTAAGGTCAGGCTTGACAAAGCCCTGGCTGGGATGATTTAACTGGGATTTGGTCCTGCTTCGAGCAGGGGGTTGGACTAGATGACCTTCTGGGGTCCCTTCCAACCCTGATATTCTATGATTCTATGTTTGTATGAGTGTGTGTGCATGTACACTGGGAGATTACGGGCTTGCTCTGAAGCTTGGTAGTAGTTTCTACTGTCTGTACTGGTGCTTGCATAGCTGATGAACTGTAGCTCTTCTGGGCTGATGCAATCAGCATCTCACTTCATAGTGTAGTTCTTTAAGGCTGTTTGCAATTTTATGAGCCTTTAGTTTTCTAACCCTGTATAATTTTTTTACTGGATGGAATTAGATGAATCATCTTATTTTCTACTAACTGAAGATCTGATGTAATAGTAATAAAAGTGTTTTGTAAATGTCTGTGCATTATAAAATATCAAAATTAAAAGACCCATCCATTTCTTAAAAGTGCCTACCAATTAGAAAGAATTGCTCTAGAAATACTTCTCTTTTTCTTTGGATTAATTTAAGGGTATACAAGATTACATTGCCCTTTAAATTACTTTCTGATCCTAAATTAATTGGGAAAAGATGCTTTAAATTTCTTCCATTATTTTATCCAAGTGTCAGATAAGCTTGTAGAAACACGTAAGGAACCACAGATGCCATATGGAAAATGTGAAAAACATCCTGTTCAGAAATTATTCTCACTATATGCTGTATATGTTAGTTTCTTTCCTCCTCCATTTTATGAATATGTGGCATAGTTTTTTGTTTATGAACCTTTACAAAAAGAATATTTTTCATAAAATGTCAGCAGATCTTTTTTATGAATATTTATTGATTCGCAGAGGGTCTGGATGCATGTTCAGCTAATTAATGTGGCCCTCAGTTTTAGTTATGTCCATTGGCCCCATTATGTGCATTAGTGTTTGGATTTATTGGGTTGTTGTTTGGCCCAGGTTGCAAATTAATTTGTTGGTTGTAGGGCTATGTGCTCCCCATACCCATCTCCTCTTTTTGTGTCTGTTACTATGCAGTGTTTCCTTCAGGATAGGAAAGCAAGGGCCTCATACACTACTAGACTAATACAGTCAGCAAAAATACAAGTGCTTTCAGAAGGGAGATGTAGTTGGCAGGGTCTACCATGGAAACTAAAAGCAGCAAACCTGTATGTCTGGATATACTCATTGGGTTGGCGCCAGGGAACCTTAGTTCCTATAGTTAGGTTTCAGAGTAACAGCCGTGTTAGTCTGTATTCGCAAAAAGAAAAGGAGTACTTGCGGCACCTTAGAGACTAACCAATTTGTTTGAGCATAAGCTTTCGTGAGCTACAGCTCACTTCATTGAATGCATACCGTGGAAAATACAAACACCCATTTTTTCATGGTCATGTGTATAAAAACATCTTCTGTATTTTCCACGGTATGCATCCGATGAAGTGAGCTGTAGCTCACGAAAGCTTATGCTCAAATAAATTGGTTAGTCTCTAAGGTGCCACAAGTACTCCTTTTCTTTTTCCTATAGTTAGTACTTAAGAATATTAGCCAGCTGACTCTGTACCAGCATAGCAGGTTAAGACTGTGGAAACCTGAATAACTACCATACCTGTATGAATTTGGGGACACAGTAATTCTTTTGCTTTAATTCATTCTTCAACAGATGGTACTCTAGCAAATGGGTACAACCAACCTGTCCAGTGGGATCGAAAGAAACTTTAAGGTGAAGCTCTTGTCATCAGTTATGCTGGACAGTGTACTGGTTTGAGAGGAGAGCAAGAGAGCTGATAGTTTTATAAATGCAGCCAGAGTCGCTCATGAGTTAATGCTCTCATTTAAAGCAAGGGAATCAGAGCTTTAATATTTGTTACATTTGTAGTTATTTGGCTTCGCTCTGATATCTGAACTCAAGACCTTTAGTGGATGTTGATGCATCACAAGGATTTCCCTAATGGCACTGGTGTGCCTTGGCTACTCATTCATTTGAAACATATTTTAGTGTCTTGTAAAACATACAATGCATATTCTGAGGATTTCCCCAAAGCAGCTCTCCTGAAAGTATGCTGTGAATATATCATTATTTGAGGCTGCTATTGAGCAATGGTTTATGGTGAAGTGTTACACTTGATAGATCATTCAGATTATCAGTACTGGGTTACACAACAGAGACACCATTGCTTCTCTTCTCAAGGATGTGTGAAAATTGCCTCAGGGGCATCAGTTTTGTTGGTAAAGCAGCCAGCAAGCAGTTTATTTATAACAAGAATAAATGGAGTGAGGGCCTGGCCTTTCTGACACTACATGTTGCCTATCTCTGGTTCTACTGTACGGTCCAGCAGGTAAAAGCCTAACATTGCTTTCCCTTGCCAAACTATACCACTTCATGTATATTGTTATTCAATATGATACCTTTAGATAGCCTAGCCCACATCTAAAAATATTCTTCCATATTTTGGAGTACGCTGTCACATTTAGATTCAAACAGGCTTTACCCTCGTAACTCCGTTAATCTGTGGTCCAGAGTAAAACTTCCCTTTAATTTTCTTCGGAAAAATGATTATTAAAAAAATCTCATTCTATATAAAACTCAGGTATAATGAGACTGGAGAGCAGCAGAAAGATAAATTTCAGAGTAACAGCCGTGTTAGTCTGTCTTTGCAAAAAGAAAAGGAGTACTTGTGGCACCTTAGAGACTAACCAATTTATTTGAGCATGAGCTTTCGTGAGCTACAGCTCACTTCATCGGATGCATACCGTGGAAACTGCAGTAGACATTATATACACACAGAGACCATGAAACAATACCCCCTCCCACCCCACTGTCCTGCTGGTAATAGCTTATCTAAAGTGATCGGGACATCAATAGGTACCTTTAGGTTTTTATAGCTCAAAGTGTGTGGGAGGAGGGAGGCAGGCCTGGTCTACGCATACAAATTAGATTGTTAGCTACATTACTCAGGGCTATGAAGTTTCGCATCCTGAGCGCTGTAGTTAGGTTGACCGAACCCCAATGTAGAGCACAGCTGGGTTGATGGAAGAATTCTGCCGCTGACCTGGCTATCACCTCTGGGAGAAGTGGATTATCTACATCAATGGAAAAAGCCCTTCTGTAGATGTAGGAAGTGTCCGCACTACAGCGGCACATTTGTAGTATAGACATAGCCAGAAAATCCTAAATGTAATGTATCGCTTCTGTACTTAAAATTCACTGACTTAATTTTAAGTTTTATAAGAGGATATTTATATAAAACATCAAGCAGGACTTTTTAAATAACTGCATTAATTCTTCAACAACTGTCAGACAAGATGACTCACCGCTGTATAAGAATGCACCACAGTACATAGCAGATTTGACATAAACCCTTAATCCTTGTGAAATTTTGCATGTATATTCCCCACCTCCCCTGTGGGTGAGCTCTTGTCTATGCTGAAGTCCTGATGATCCCACTCTGCCCCCCTTCCTAAGGACCAGTTTTGCTGTCCCCAGTCATCTAGCTGAGGATGGGATGTGGCCCACTGTCCAGAGCTCATTAACGGTGTTCTGTCATTGTCTAAAAAGGTCACTGTTGTAACGTTTCCTTTCTTTCCTCAACTCATGAGGCTGAGATTGGTGCATTTCCAGACCCCTGCTGTCCTGTGCAGTGTTTATTTCCGTCTCCTTCTTATGTTATTCAGTAAGTATATGCTAAAAATCTAAGTCTTGGTTTCACATAATGCCGCTTGACTTAGTGATGCAAATCAGAGAATTGCTCATTTTAGGGTTGTGTAACTCAGTCAAATGAGTTTTACAGTCATGTTAACTAGGGCTTCTAATTGCTTGATCAAGTTTTCAGTGCCACTACTAAGTACATCCTTAAAAACTGTGAAATAGATTGGGGGCACATTATCCTCTGCTGCAATAAAGCACAGAGGGGCAACTCATCTTGAGGAATTCCCTGCAAATCGTTCCCCGAGGCAGGAGGTGCTTGGAAGGCCACAACATTAAGAGGATCTATGTTGCTTTTGAACTGGAGTCTCCTGAGGCTTCTCAGTAGCAGCTGTGGAGGAGACCCAGAAGGAGTTAATGCAGTTCTAAGTACAAATGGGGGAATTGTAGGCGGGGAGGTTTGCAGGGAATGGTGCTGAAGCATGGCCAGTTCCTGATTCCTAATCTTCTTTCTCTTCCCCTAAGCCTGGTGGAGTGCTAACAGAGCAACTTCTGCAGGATGCAAGGGGGGATGGGAGGAGTGTACCATGGAGATGGCACTCCTGCACTCCCTTTTGCAAGGGCAGTGGGAGAACTAGGCCATCTGAGAAGCAATACTTGAGTTGACTTGGTCAACACTTAGATCACTTATATACGTATCTACAGTAATATAGTTACCATAATTTTCATACATGGTGTCCAAATCTGGATACACTGATCAGCACAAAGCATCCAGGTGTGGAACTGGGCACCCAAATTTACAGTTAAAGTTAAAAATTAGGCCCTATGTGTTAACTGCTCCCAGGGACCTCTTTTTTAAAAAAAAAAATAAATAAAATCATACCTTGGGTAGTTTGAGTAAAGCGAGCAAGAAAGCTGACAACCTGAGAGATTCTACTATGAAAAGAAAGCCATTGTGAAGAGTTGTATGTTACTAGTGCTAATAATCATGGGTGAGCTGAAAAGTGCAGAAAGCATTCCCAGGGATGATAGACTTACTACATGAGGTTTCATTTCTAGAAAGCAGTATCAAGTATGGTCTACTCTTGGGGCTTGCAGATATTTGAATGACTGAATAGGTAGGGCAGTAGCTAAGGAGGGAAAGAAGGAAAAATTAAAATATTGGTTGTTCTGAAACAATTGTAATATGAGGATCTCTGTCAGGTCCTGTTGCAGTATATAGATCTTGTGACTTGCTATCTGGAGTCAGACAACCTATTATACCTGATCTAAGTTAATGATGACATCAGACATTCCTTTTTTTCAAACATATTTTGACTATGTGTGTAAATCAAAACTAAAAATATTAACAGCTCCATCCAGTTTCTTATATTAAAAGGAAATTTTTTTGTTAAAAATGTGTCCCCTTTCTTTGGCTGAAAGAATTTGAATTCAGAAAGTTTTCAGCCAGCTCCACTGGAAATGTCAAAGTATTGGTAATGGAACACTGTGTTTTTACTTCTAGATCACTGGCTCAAAGGCTGCCTAGACTGGCAGAGGTTGAAAGTTTTTGGTTGGCTTTATGACCCGTGTGAAGTAAATTGACAGTCTTGTTCTTAGTGCACAGATGTCCTCATCACAGAAAACAATTTTGTTGCTAGGATCTTTTTATTTAGCAATCCTTGCAGAAAGCCCGAGACTGAATGCACATAGCAGCTGAACTATCCTTTCATTGCCAGAAGTGGCCCTTTTAGGTTAAAGGTGCAGTACATTGGCAGGATGATGTGAGGAAGTTTTCACATCTCTTGTCTATTTTGTACCTGTTTAGTGACCAAATGGAGGAAACTGGTCTTGAGGAATATAAATCTGTTAGCACAAATTCACTTAATGTTTTTGGAAAGATTAAAAAATCATATAATCGTCACAGCTTTTTCATAACTCGGTCTACTTTCTAACTACATTTACATAAGTAATTTTTCAGTTTGTAGTTTTAGACCTTGAAATTACAGGAAATAATTAATAGTTTAACACCCTTTTTCTAGCCATGAGTTTGTGAAACACATTGATTCACAATTCAGATTTCACTTAAAAATATTGTGCATGGATCAACAATTTTCATGGCTGTTGCTCATTATTTTCTTGATACGCTGATGTTTCATTCTCCCACTACTGTCTTCAAGCTAGACTGCCGCACTGTCGTCATTGCAAGCAAATCCGAGGAAAATTGGGATCTTATACGCTCTCTTTTCCCCTTGCTGAGTGGAATGTGATTCAGATAAATAGCTAATATTTTGATGAAGAGTCTGCACAAATAAAACCAGACTGCTGCACTGTGGTGACATGTAAGCAGTTCCATTTTGCTAAAGAATCTTAAAATGAAAATTGCAATTCAAATGCTGTTATAGCTGTCTTTTAACAGATGCCTGAGGATGAACAAATAGCACTTATCTAGTGAAATGGCAAAATGCAGAGACTTATCTATCTATCTTGCTACCATTGACATCAATGGCAAAACTTCCATTGACTTCTAAGGGGCAGGAGTAGCTCCTTATTCTGTACAACATGATTAAATAGACTGAAGATGTAAACCAACCATTGCAAAATGCACACAACTTTTTTTGAGTGTAAAAATCTAGGGGTTAGCTTTATTTCCTTGGAGGCAGAAAAATATATTACATTGCTGGGCTGTTGGAGTGAACCTTAGTGCTAAGTGATAAAATAACAGATTGGCAACATTTTTAATTGGCTCAGTGTTATAATAGAGTAGGTTGGTTTGTTGTGAGGAGCAGCAACAAAAGTGGTTAGCAGGAATTTTATTGTGGTATAAAATTGTATTGGAACTTACGTTTCTACTGATGATATGTTTGACACTCTCTAGTCATATGAAGTTCTCTCTGTGTGTCAGTTACAAGCCTCAAAAGTTGGCTGTGTGTGTAATATCTATCTAATATCTAATATCTGCACCATGAAATTCTCTCTGGTTTTGCATAAAAGTGGTGCAGTAGTTTGAGAGTAAGACCCTTACTATGGTTGTCAGAAATCCTAGGTTCAAATATTGTATGTCTGCTTTAATTGGATGCTGGACTGTATTTTGGAAGATTTCAGAGTAACAGCCGTGTTAGTCTGTATTCGCAAAAAGAAAAGGAGTACTTGTGGCACCTTAGAGACTAACCAATTTATTTGAGCATAAGCTTTCGTGAGCTACAGCTCCCTTCATCGGATGCATACTGTGGAAAATACAGAAGATGTTTGTTTTTATACACACAAATCATGAAAAAATGGGTGTTTATCACTACAAAAGGTTTTCTCTCCCCCCACCCCACTCTCCTTCTGGTAATAGCTTATGTAAAGTGATCACTCTCCTTACGATGTATATGATAATCAAGGTGGGCCATTTCCAGCACAAATCCAGGTTTTCTCCCCCCCCCCCCAACCAAACCCACTCTCCTGTTGGTAATAGCTTCTCTAAAGTGATCACTCTCCTTACAATGTGTATGATAATCAAGAAAAGAAATTTGGGGTCACAGTGGATAACTAGCTTAACACAGACTACCTGTGTTATGTGCCCAAGAGATCAAATGCAATCTTTGGATGTATAATCAAGGGAATACTGAGAAGAAATAGGGAGGTGTTATGATCACTTTATACAACCTTAGTGAGAATGTTACTGGTTCTGTGTCTGATTCTGATGTCCACACTTTAAAAAGGATTTTGGCAAATTGAAAATGGTTCAGAAAAGAGCTACAAGAATAAACAAAGGCCTGGAAAACCTGCCTTGCAGGGTATGTCGATGCTGAAATAAAAGATGAAGGTGCCAAAGTTCCAAAACTGCTCCACAGCCGTTTTACAGCCCCACAGCCTATGCCCCAGGAGCCCGAGTCAGCTGACCTGGGACAGCTGTGGGGGTTTAATGGCTGTATAGACATACCCACAATGAGAAACCAAAGAAGCTCAATCTATTTAGCTTACCAAAGGAAAGGTTAAGAGGTGACTTTATGTACTAAGAGTACCAACATGGGGGAAAGATTTCTGATCAGAGAGGGCTCATTAATCTAGTAGACAAAGGCATAACAAGAGCTAGTAGCTGGAAGCTGAAGCTAGACATACTCAGATTAGAAAGAAAAGGAGGACTTGTGGCACCTTAGAGACTAACCAATTTATTTGAGCATAAGCTTTCGTGAGCTACAGCTCACTTCATCGGATGCAGATTAGAAATAAATCAGACATTTTTAATAGCGTAATTAACCATTGAAGCAACATACCTTGGGACGTGATGGATTCTCCATCACTTGAAATCTGTAAATCGAGACTGGATGTCTTTTTCTAAAAGATACACTGTCAGAAGTAATGGGCTTGATGTGGGAATCGCTTGGTGAAATTCTATGGCCTGTTTTATCCAGAAGGTCAGATCACATGGTCATAATGGGTTCTTCTGGCCTTAAAATCTATGAATATATGAATAAAAGTCCCAGCACAAAAGTAACTTGAGATGTCTCCCTTCCCCTCCCATCTTGTGCAGTGGTGGAGTCTTTTATTAAAATTTGAAAAGACACACACACCCTCATACATTTTTTAAATTATCAAAGTATCTTTTTAAAAGCAACCTGCTGCCCCTCAAATTTGCAGGTTTGGGGTTAGTTAGGTGACTTTACATTTTTTTTATCGTGTTATGAGTGGTGTAGTTCATATTCATGTCCTCTTGGTAATTTTAAAAACTGGTATTACAGCTGAGTGCTTAAGGTTTTACTGGTTCTTGAGAGTGTACAAATGATCAGTTAATGTCTATATGCAATAACTTTTTTTAAAAAAAATCTGTATCCGCACCATAAATATCTGTAATTGCTCTACAGGTGGACAGGATATTAAATTCAGTTGGGTCAATAATATGGATTTCAAAAACACCCTTAGTGTACTTACCCTATAGATTGTAATGACTAGTTCAAAAAAAAAGAAAAGAACTAGATAAGTTCATGGAGGATAGGTCCATCAATGGCTATTAGCCAGGATGGGCAGGGATGGTGTCCCTAGCCTCTGTTTGCCAGAAGCTGGGAATGGGCGACCAGGAATGGATCACTTGATTACCTGTTCTGTTCATTCCCTCTGGCGCACCTGGCATTGGCCAGTGTTGGAAGACAGGATACTGGGCTAGATGGACCTTTGGTCTGACCCAGTATGACCATTCTTGTGTTCTTATGACTACCATATAGCCTTTAAGTATCAGGTCAATAATATGGATTTTAAAAGCTCCCTATGTGTGGGTCAATAACCCACTTTTTAAATGGGGAATTATTCTTTTAAATAACCTGGTGAAAGAACTCAATTCTGAGATTGAAAATCTATCCTTCATGTGCTCCATTTGTGCCTTGATATAGCTGGGAGGTAAGGTCAGAGTGTGTGTTATAGTGTGCTGAAATATCTTGGCACAAGAGGGCAAGTACACACTTTGGTGTGCTTGCTTTGGTCCCATTTAAATCACAATGTTTGTTTTTTCTGGTTAACTGAATATATGTATTGATTTTGCCTTTTTTCCCTTCCCCTGGGTGTTTTGAGTTTTGTTTTTAACTGTGTCAGCGTAAGTGGCTACAATGCATCCTGTGTTTCTACATTCTCAATATACTAATTTGGAAGTGGTGAGTAGCTCTTTCCTACTTCATGCTGAAAGCAGCAGCATAACCAGTTCTCATCAAAAGACTTTTGGCACTGCTCAGAACTGCTTTTCCTTGCTCTGATGTCTTTTTCCTTTTGCCTCACTAGACAGTCTCAACAGCTCTTATTTGTTCCTCTGCTTTCTGACAACGAGTGAAGAGCAGGAAAGATACTGGTAGCATATTTCTAACCCTTCAGCTGCCATCATGGGTTCCGTGAGTGCTATGTATTTGCTCTGATGCAGCTGCTGACCTTGAGTAAGAGACAACTTGTCTCATGGGCCTACCCCACACATGGGCCTCCCAGGTGACCTGAGACAACCAGTTGGGGAGGAGAGAGTACAAGTGCAGAACAGTCCATTCCTTCTAAGCAGCATAGAAGTCCATACACACAGACAGAAAACACAATCTTTCACTAACAGTCAGAGACGTAAGAAATGTCAACTTGCCTAATATGGAGTCTCCCTTTTCTACTCAACCCCGTTGTAGTTTTAGCTAGCAGTGCTTGTCAGTCATGCCTACTAGGAGGGCCATGGTTATGCTTTGGTGGGTTTGCTACACCCCCTCCAACTTTGGTTAGACATGCAGTAGTACTGGGCTCCAGTCCACAGGGGATGAAGTGAGCTTGAGCAAGTTGGTTGGACTCTGGTGAGTAAAAGGGACGGGGAGCGGGGAGGGAGAAAGAAATCTCTTAACCAAAAAGAGAGCAGAACACTGTCAAAGGAAAACTTCCCCAGATTCGAGGTGCCGGATCCTAAAGAGGTAGCTGGAAATTGTAGAGCAAAGAAACATCCTCTGTTCACTAACTTGCTCTCTAACAGCTTTCTCCTGAAAGTATACCCCACAGTGCTCAGTTTGTTCCTCCTTTTATAACAGAAGCTAGCAGAGAAGTGGCCTTTTTTCTGTCCAGTGCCAGTCTCATCATCTGCCTCACTGTAAGGTAGATACTGTCCCCTTCATGTCTGATATGGAATGTAGTTTCTGGAAAGGATAAGGAATATTCAGTATGGTCTGCTTTTTAGAGGAGGAGTATGGGGAGCAGAACTTATGAATTCTGTTCCTAGCTCTGTAACTGAATAGCCTTGACTTTAAGTCTCAGTTGCCCAAATGGGTATAATGATACCTACCTCACAGGGAAGCTGTGAACATTAATATTTGAAATACTGGTTTGGGATCCTTGGCTGATATGTGTTGTATAAATAGCTGCTTTTAAACTCCATCACCAGAAATGCTTATAGTTCTTCTTGGGAGCACAATACGTTATTGCAGAGTTCTGCAGAGCTATAGGAATCAAATGCAAAAGTTTCCAAACGCTTGCATAGCCCTTAGTTCACCTTGGCAAGAATTTCAGTACTGCCCTCCCCTCTGCTTCCCTCCCCCAAAGGAATAATTTGAAGCATGAAGTCCAGTGATTAGAAAACAAAGGATGAAATAAGAAGCTTCTCAGTGGCTTAAGTACATGTCTGGAGGGAAGCCATAAAATGGTGAGGTTTACTAGTGTTTTGCAAAGAGGTGTTCTTTCCCCTGGCTATTCCTCTGCTCCCAGGATGAGTTTCTGGTTGCACAGAAATAAATGGCAAAACTCCCATTGACTTCAGTAATGCCCAGGATTTTAATCCTACTGTTTGATGCACTTCCTCTTAAAGCAAAGACAAAGTATGACGAGAAACATTAATACAGGAACTAGTCTCCTCTTTTTCCAATGTGTGTCAGTAATTTTTGATGCTAATGTAACATCTTACATTTTTCCAATCTCTGCTGAGGTGGAACAAGGGCTAAAATCTACTTGGAGTGGGGAAAATAATTAGAAAAAACACAATAGGGTTCAGACTCATGACTGGGGTTCCGAAGTGCAAACACAATGCAAATAATAAATCCTGTTTTGTAGGAATGGAATTGCTTTTGGAACCTTAAATGTAACAGGGAAACTCATAGGGAATGCTTAATAAAAATAATTTGATAGCTGTCTGCTCAAGATGAATAGGTTTCAGAGTAGCAGCCGTGTTAGTCTGTATCTGCAAAAAGAAAAGGAGTACTCCTTTTATTTTTTTCAAGATGAATAGAGTTCAGAAAAGCCCTATGGCACTCCTGTCATTCTCTAAAAGGAAATACATGGACGGAGATTTGCCTGACTGCCTTTGAGGTCTGCCATTTGGCAAAGAGAAAGTAGCCTCTGTGGAAAACCTAGGCAGAGATGAACAAGTGGTTCTCTTGCTTTTATTGCTTCACCTAGTTGTTTTCAGTATGGTCTCTGATCAGTGGGGATCCATTCTAAAGGATTACTGGTTAATTATAGGATGACAGATCATTACTGTTTGTAATAATATGTACCTAGAGCAAGAGAGGCATCAAACACTGGGAGTTGTAGTAGTAAAACACTGGGGGATTCCTGTGTTGTCTGCCTTCCCATCAGTCCTCTTAATCAACAAACGGGGGTGCAAGACAAAGGTGGAGATTATTCGGGTTTATTTCCCTTTTGCCATACTGTAGCTGTCATTGTGATCTTCTTTTTTCATGCACAGAGTGTTTGGAAAGGTGCCAGACTGATACCTTGGAGGCTGAAGCTTTCAAAGCTCATGCTTCTGAGCAACCAACTACATGAAATCGGAGTATTATATAAACCTGCTGAAGTGCAGATGTTCTGATAATCGTACTTGCTGCCTGTCTTTTGTTATTCTTGCCACTTATCTTCAGGCTAAAGATGTATCATGCATATTAAGGGCCAAATTCTGGTATATTTACTCATATTAAATAGTACCTTACCCCTATACTTGATGTCAATGCACTGTGGAGTACCCCGCCCCCCCCCCCAGCTTTGAAAGTATCTTGTCTCCTCATTGATCATTTTGGTCAGGTGCCAGTGAGGTTATCGTAGCTTCTTAACCCTTTACAGGTGAAAGGGTTTTTCCTCTGGCCAGGAGGGATTTTAAAGGTGTTTACCCTTCCCTTTATATTTATGACAAATATGTGTACAGGATGCAGAATCTGGCCCTTGGAAAATAAAGAGCTTAATGTACTTTATTTAAAAATATAGCTTTTTGGATCAGGGTTCCATCCAGCATATTTTTTTTTATTGATCTGAAGACCACCCCAAAAATGTCATTTGTAGCATATAATTAAAAAAAGGAACATCTTGCAAAGAGCGGTTAATGCTTTCTACATGATGAAAGCTATTTGAATTGTTCAAGCATAAAGCACGGATTATAAACCATATCTTCAGATCATCTTTGCATATTTATGAATGCACCTGTTATATAAGCAGTGAAAAATGCTCAAATTCATCCTGTTGTAGGCCACAGTTATCAGAGTGAAGAAAAACTAGATCATTTGTCAGTTGAAGTATTCTGAATCCAAAGCTGTGCCTTATCTGCCTAATAACCTAATGCTAGAGAAAGATACCATTTGCTTTTAGTAGGACTATATTCATGTGATTGTCTGTGGCTGAATTGCTGCACTGAGTTCTGTGTAAAGATTTCCCCCTCATTTTGCATAATATTGGAGTAATATAAACCAGCTCCAGAATATTGAGTTGTTTCTTATATTTGTAAAAAAATCTAAGGACCAGATATTCATCTGGCATAAACATCATCGTTCCAATGGCTTCAATGGATCAATGACAGCTGAGGAACTGGCCTTAACTATAGCTTCTTTACTTATTCGTGTACATACTCTTAGATACTTGGATCCAGATTCAGAGGCGAGGCTAGATGAAGTGTAATTGATGGTTTGCCTCTTCCGTATGTGTATATATTGTCACCTTAGACTTACTGATCCTGAAAGTAGATACACAGTGGGACTCCATGCAGGTTCAGGGGTCTGCACTAGCCTTTCAGTTTGCAGTATGGGGCTGTCAAGGTTCCTTCCCCACTCTGAACTCTAGGGTACAGATGTGGGGACCTGCATGAAAGACCCCCTAAGCTTATTCTTACCAGCTTAGGTTAAAAACGTCCCCAAGGTACAAACTTCGCCTTGTCCTTGAACAATATGCTGCCACCACCAAGCATGTTAAACAAAGAACAGGGAAAGAGACCACTTGGAGAAGTCTTCCCCCAAAATATCCCCCCAAGCCCTACACTCCCTTTCTTGAGGAAGGCTTGATAAGAATCCTCACCAATTGGTACAGGTGGACACAGATCCAAACCCTTGGATCTTAAGAACAATGACGAATCAACCAGGTTCTTAAAAGAAGAATTTTAATTAAAGAAAAGGTAAAAGAATCACCTCTGTAAAATCAGGATGGTAAATACTTTACCGGGTAATCCGATTCAAAACATAGAGAATCCCTCTAGGCAAAACCTTAAGTTACAAAAGGACACAAAAACAGGAATATACATTCCATCCAGCACAGCTTATTTTACCAGCCATTGAACAACGGGAAATCTAACACATTTTCCAGCTAGATTACTTACTTACTTAACAGGAGTTGTAAGGCTGCATTCCTGATCTGTTCCTGGCAAAAGCATCACACAGACAAACAAACCCTTTGTTCCCTCCCCCAAATTTGAAAGTATTTTGTCCCCTCGTTGGTCATTTTGGGTCAGGTGCCAGCGAGGTTATCCTAGCTTCTTAACCCTTTACAGGTGAAAGGGTTTTGCCTCTGGTCAGGAGGGATTTTATAGCACTGTATGCAGAAAGGTGGTTACCCTTCCCTTTATATTTATGAAAGGGGGTAAGACTCATACCCACTTACTGACATGTAACTCGCACCCTGAACTCTTTACACATCACTTTTGGATTGAGTCCTATGTGTGTAATACAAGATTATATTCTTTTTCATTCAAAGTGGTATTCTTGGCCATGTTTCCCTAAGATTTCCCTTCCTTCCTAAATGACAAACTACAATTTAGCTCGGAGGATTCTTGGTGGGGGTGATGCACTAAAAACAAGGCATCACTTCAGATCTTTAGAAGGAATAGTGACAGGTAAAAATTCACTTCTATGGCATGTCTAGTGTCTTATCATAGATATCACACTGCAGTCATTTGGTCCCTATCTCAGATCTCTTGCAGTACTGGGACTTAAAATTTGGCTTTAAATTATGCCATGTACAGTAATAACTAGCACGCGCATGCTCTCTCTATATCTAAAATAGAATAAAATGCATACAATATATGCATTCAAGCAGATGTTGGAATTTTAAAACTGTTTTAGTTAAAATAATAGCTATTGATTTTGTATACAAAACTTGGTAATTATTGCAACTTTACCTCTTGCATGAATAATTTGAACTGAGGTGGTGGGTGATTTGAATGCTATGGGCCTGATACTCCTGTCACTTATAGTAGTTCAACTTCATTGACTTCAGATGAGTTATTTTTGAATTACACTGGTGTCAGAGAAGTATTGGGCCTCTTTATATTTTAGGAAGAATATTTCCAGCCATTCTAACTGCAGCAAGTGGATAAGTAGTACTGAATGTTGTTTAAAATCAATTTATTTGATTGATTAGCCATAAAAGCTAATTCCGGTATGCAAATGTCTTGTATTTTGATGAGATCTTCTGTTACTTTTGTTCAAATCCATCTTGAGATTTGTGCCCACCTATAATCATGCACTTCAGTATCCCATATCTTTTCACTGTTTCGGGCAATTAAAGCAATAATGAATCATTCTGAATAAACTGGAAGCAGTCGTCAAACACTTTTGGTGTAGTTGAACCACCCACAATAGGATCCCTTGTCCTGAGAACTGTTATGTCACTTTGGTCCTCTGTTGAATGTTTAGCTCCCGCTACTTGTTTCTCAGCTCTCCAGGCCTTGGATTGCTTCTATAAGGAGGGAAGTCCAGAGTAGCTGGATTGTATTTTAGGGTACAGCTAAGGCCTTTCAGTATGGTCACAGAGCTTCCATATCCAGATACTCTCCTGACTATTCAAACAGTGAGCAACTGGGCACAGCTTTAGCAAATGAAGGGTATGTAGACTATGGCCCTGATTCAGCAAAGCATTTAAGCATGTGCTTAAATCCCACTGATTTCGCTAGTTAACATGAAGTCTGATTATTACAGATAGTGGAAACAAATTAGTCTCCTAATATATATTTGTCTGTATGTTCTATGGAGATTGAAAAGTCCTCTCAACTGAGGGCCTTACTATAATATATGAGATGTTGTCTGTATGTTGTCTCTCTCTCTCTCTCTCTCTATCTGTATCTATATATGAGAGAATACAACTTTGTATCCGATGAAGTGAGCTGTAGCTCATGAAAGCTTATGCTCAAATAAATTGGTTAGTCTCTAAGGTGCCACAAGTACTCCTTTTCTTTTTGCGAATACAGACTAACACGGCTGTTACTCTGAAACCTTTGTTTTTGTTGGTCACAGAAAAATCTCCTCCTCAGGAACATTCTGTCTTCAGTAGCAGGAAAAGTCACCTTGTTACAAGATGGCCTAAGACGCACATCAGTCCACAGAGGTTGCGCTCATGAAACCAAGATGCATTTGGTCTGCTAATAAGGAAACAGGGTTGACCAGTAATCACTCTGCATCAAAATAAAAGATACTGACTATTACGAAGACCTGGTAACCACTTGTGTTGATGCCCTTTTTAGTCTATGAACATAATTTAACTTCTTTTTCCCTTTTGCTATATTAAAATATAGCAGGACCCAATGGGAATAAAGAAAAAGATGCCCAAGACCAAATTAAAGTTCCAGTTGGAATATTGGTAGACCAAAGAGAGCAATGAGGATGAGGGAGATTGGGAAATGAGAACTAAAACTGGAGCATTTCTTATCTCTGATGTGGCCTTAACAAACCTGATTCCTGGATCTGCGGTAATCCTCAACCCACCGACAAAAATATTTGTCTCCTCAGCTCCAGGGCCAAGTATGTGGGCCAGATTTGGAAATTCTGGATCTATCGGTATAATTCTTAAGACTCAATTTAAGGACTCTGTGTGAGGGAGGGAGAGGCAGAGGGAGGTGGATGGTGGGAATTTTCTAGAGTTCAAGAAAGTCAGCGTACGGCGGTGGATGCTAAGGGTGAAGTATCTCCTTCATCCCCTCAGGAACTGTATGGCAAAGATGATGGCTACACAAGAGATCTTACAGCTGTGCCGCTGTAAGATCTCTACTGTAGGTGTTCTAATCCGATGGGAGAGCTCTTAATTAATTAATCCATCCCCAATAAGTGGCAGTAACTATGTTGGTGGGAGAAGCTCTCCCGCTGACATAGCGCTGTCCACACTGGCGCTTAGGACGGTGTAATTTATGTTGCTCAGGGGGGTGGCTTAGTCACACCCCTGAGTGACATAATTTACACTGACATAAGTGGTAGCGTAGACATAGCCAAAGACGCCTTTTAAGAGTTCATGTACTGCTCTAATTATTTATGGAGTGGTGCTAGAATGAGCTGCAGAGTCCTACCACATGATTCGGGCCCTACCAAATTCACGGTCCATTCTGATCAATTTCACAGTCCTAGGATTTTTAAAAATCATAAATTTCGTGATTTCATCTATTTAAATCTGAAATTTCATGGTGTTGTAATTGTAGAGGTCCTGACCCCAAAAGGACGTGTGTGGGGGGAGGGGGATGAAAGTTTATTGTGGGGGAGGGGTTGCGGTACTGCTACCCTTACTTCTGCGCTGTTGCTGGCGGTGGCGCTGCCTTCAGAGCTGGGCAGCTGGAGAGCGGCAGCTGCTGGCTGGGAGCACCGCTCCGGAGGCAGCAGCGCAGTAGTAAGGGCGGCATGGTACGGTATTGCTGCCCTTACTTCTGCCCTGCTGCTGGCGGGGTGCTGCCTTCAGAGCTGGGCGTCTGGCCAACAGCCGCCGCTCTCTGGCCACCCGGCTCTGAGGGCAGCACAGAAGTAAGGGTGGTAATACCACGACCCCCTAAAATAACCTTGTGACCCCCTGCAACTCCCTTTTGGGTCAGGACCCCCAATTTGAGAAATGCTGGTCTCCCCCATGAAATTGTATAGCATAGGGTAAAAGCACACAAAAGGCCAGATTTCACAGGGGGAGACCAGATTTCATGGTCCATGACATGTTTTTCATGGTTGTGAATTTGGTAGGGCCCTACATATCATTGTGGTGTGCTCTGCATATTTTTTGTACCTTCCTCTTGCTGTCCAGCTCGTTGACCTACAAGGGCCGTTGCTCTCTTCAATCCACTAATATTCTACCCAGAACTTTAATTTTATCTGGAGACATCTTTTCTTTATTCCCGTTGAGTCTATTGGATCTTTTGGCTTCATTGTCAGAGTGGTCTTTGTGATAACATAATGATGGCTAGGAAGTTGATAGCTCTGTGGTGTCCTGCTACCCTTCGTTTATTGTGTTCCATAAGAGCTGAGCAGCCGAAATTCACAAATGCAAACTTTGGACTAGTGGTGCAATAATTGGAATGATCTGCAAAAATGAATACAACGTTAGTGTTTGAATCCACAGGGCTGGTGAAAGTAATGTATAAAGTTCGCTTACATACCATATGTTTTGTGTCACTTCATTGAACTGATTAAACTTGAGGCATAAAACCATAAAAAAAATTAATTGAACAAAGTGCACATTCCTTATAGCAGTGGTTCTCAACTAGGGGTACACATACCCCTGGGGGTTCACAGAAGTCTTCCAGGGAGTACATCAGCTCATCTAGATATTTGCCTAGTTTTGCACTAGCAAAGCCAGTACAAACTAAAATTTTATACAAACAATGATTTGTTTATACTGCTCTATATTAGGGCTGTCAATTAATCACAGTTAACTCACGTGATTAACTTAAAATTAATCGCGATTAATCACACTTAAAACAATAGAATATCAATTGAAATTTATTAAATATTTTTGCATGTTTTTCTACATTTTCAATATTGATTTTAATTACAATGCAGAATGCAAAGTGCACAATGCTCACTTTATATTATTTTTTATTACAAATATATCACTGTAAAATAAACAAAAGAAATAGTATTTTTCAATTCACCTCATACAAATACTGAAGTGCAATCTCTTTATCGTGAAAGTGTAACTTACAAATGCAGATTTTTTTTTTTTGGTTACATAACTGCACTCAAAAACAAAACAATGTAAAACTTTAGAGCCTACAAGTCCACTAAGTCCTACTTCTTATTATGCCAATTGCTAAGACAAACAAGTTTGTTTACACTGATGGGAGATACTGCTGCCTGCTTCTTATGTACAATGTCACCTGAAAGTCAGAACCGGCGTTTGCATGGCACTTTTGTAGCTGACATTGCAAGGTATTTACATGCCAGATATGATAAACATTCTTATGCCCCTTCCATGCGTCGGCCACCATTCCGGAAGACATGCTTCCATGCTGATGATGCTTGTTTAAAAAAAATAACGCATTAATTAAATTGTGACTGTACTCCTTGGGGGGAGAATTGTATGTCTCCTACTCTGTTTTACCTGCGTTCTTCATATATTTTATGTTATAGCAGTCTCTTATGATGACCCAGGACATGTTCGTTTTAAGAACACTTTCACAGCAGATTTGACAAAACACAAAGAAGGTACCGGTGTCAGATTTCTAAAAATAGCTACAGCACTCGACCCAAGGTTTAAGAATCTGAAGTGCCATCCAAAATCTGAGAGGGACGAGGTATGGAGCATGTTTTTAGAAGTCTTAAAAGAGCAACATTCTGATGCAGAAGCTACAGAACTCAAACCACCAAAAAAGAAAATCAACCTTCTTCTGGTAGCATCTGACTCAAATGATGAAAATGAATATGCATCGCTCCGCTCCTTTTTGGATTGTAATCGAGCAGAACCCGTCATCAGCATGGAAGCATGTCTTCTGGAATGGTGGTTGAAGCATGAAGGGACATATGAATCTGGAATGTAAATATCTTGCAATGTGATCTACAACAGTGCCATACGAACACCTGTTCTCACTGTCAGGTGACATTGTAAACAAGAAGCAGGCAGCATTATCTCCTGCAAATTGTAAGCAAACTTGTTTGTCTGAGCGATTGGCTGACCAAGAAGTAGGACTGAGTGGACTTGTAGGCTCTAACGTTTTACATTGTTTTATGTTGAATGCAGTTATTTTGGAAAAATTCTACATTTGTAAGTTTAACTTTCATGATAAAGAAATTGCACTACAGTACTTGTATGAGGTGAATTGAAAAATATTTTTTTTGTTTTTTCCAGTGCAAATATTTGTAATAAAAAATATAAAGTGAGTACTATACACTTTGTATTCTGGATTGTAATTGAAATTAACATATTTGAAAACGTAATAAACATCCAAAAATATGTAAAATAAATGGTATTCTATTGTTTAACAGCGTGATTAATCACGATTAATTTTTTTTAATCGCTTGACAGTCCTACTCTATATACTATACACTGAAATGTAAGAACTATATTTAAATTCAAATATATTTATTTTATAATTATATGGTAAAGATGAGAAAGTAAGCAATTTTTCAGTAATAATGTGTTGTGACACTTTTTTGTATTTTTATGTCTGATTTTGTAAGCAAGTAGTTTAAGTGAGGTTAAACTTGGGGGTACACAAGACAAATCCGACTCCTGAAAGGGGTACAGTAGTCTGGGAAGGTTGAGAGCCACTGCCATCTAGAAACTAATAGCTTAGTTAAGCATGACACATTTGAGAAGTTGAGTTAACTTGTGCAAACTTCTGTTGAAACAACAATTTATTTTCCTTACTCGTAAAGGAAATACTCTTATTTTTAAATCATGTGGCCCCAAACCCCCAGAATATGTGTGTGTGGGGGGAGGGTGGAGAGGGGGGTATTTGGGAATTAAAAGGGCTGTGCATCCAGAATACCTCCCAACCTCTCCCCCCAAAACCCAATCCCACCTCCCTCAACTCTTTGAATGAGCAAGTCTTCCCACTTATGGGAATGTTATCTGAAGAAGCAGCTCTTTCAGAGATAGGCATCCCTGTGTCCCCACATTCTGTGACTCACAGATTCCTTCTGAGCTTTGTGGATTAGATATATGCCTTCCCTCCCCACCATGCTTCCCATTCCTAAAATAACGGCTCAGGTCAAGTGGAACAAGGGACAGATCATTATCATTGTTTTGGTTTAAAAGGCCTACCACAGTAATCAGATTTCTTGATCGTCATCCTCTGCTTCAGCAGAAATATATGGCTCTATCATTGAAACCAATTTTATTTATTTCTGCTTTGTTGCATTCTAGCTCTCTTACTGACTCGCCCTTTGTTGTAATGACTCACCAGTACCTTTGTCGACAAAATGGTTGTTTTTTTTTGTTTTTTTGACAAATACCTTTTAGTCTTATGATGTATGTGTTTTTGTGAAGTCATAACAATTTAATTAAATTTGGTAACAGCAGCATATATTTTATGACATTCTTTACAGCAATGTCTTGCAGCACTGTACAATTAACATGATAAAATGATCTGCGTGTCGGAGCAGTCTTTGTCTGAGGTTAAAATATGTATCTTTAGTCTTGCTCTGTGTGGTGACACAGAACAGGCCTTTCCAGTTGCAGGAGCAGTGGCATATAGTTACAGAATGCTCTGGCTCCTCTTAAACCATTTTAAAAACTGGAGCAAGTTCAGATCCCAGTAATTGGTTGGGAACATAATGAGAGAGAAGATCAGTTTGGCAGACAGGGATGTAGCTTTGAAGTCAATGCATGATTTGACAGGGAACCAATGTAAAGACTTTAAAATAGGAGTAATGTGCTTGGGTGGGCATGTGCTTGTAAAGCTGTGTCCTGTCTATAATTTAAGCTGGAGCTCTTGGATATAAAGAATTGCAATAATTGCTAAAACATACATATTCATCAGTCGTTTCAGATTTGTGCTGGTTAACAACAGTCTCAGCCTGATGATATTTCAGGAATTCATAGATTTTTTAAAGCCAGCGGGGATCGTTATGATCATTTATTCTATTCTGACCTCCTGGATAACTCAGACCATAGAACTCCTTCTTATAATTCCTGCATCAAGTGCAATAACTTGTGGAGGAAATAGAGCGCATCTTTTAGAAAAAAGGAGTACTTGTAGCACCTTGAGACTAACAAATTTATTTGCTGTAGCTCACGAAAGCTTATGCTCAAATAAATTTGTTAGTCTCTAAGGTGCCACAAGTACTCCTGTTCTTTTTGTGGATACAGATTAACATGGCTGCTACTCTGAAACCTATCTTTTAGAAAGACATCCAGTCTTAACCTAGAGACTTCAAGTGAGGGAGAATCTAAAATTTGTTCTTTATCCAGTTTCAATTTTTCCTAGCTTCAACTTCCAACCATTGGGTCTTATGTCTTGCTTTTCTAAATGTAAGAGCCCTCTAATATTATAGGTGCTTAATAAATCAGTTTTAGGGATGGACAAGCTGAGATTAACATCACACCCAGGCTTTTTGTACTTGAATATGGACTTAGTGGTACTTTATTGAATGTAGTTGCTAAGGCGGAAACATTTCTCCACAACTGCTTAGAGCCAGTAATCAGTGCTTATGTCTTTCTTTGGATTCAGCTTCATAAAATTGTGAGACATCTATTATTGAATGCCCTGTAAAATACTGGTCAGAGTGAAAATTGCAGTGTGACATTCAGAATGAAGAGAAAAATATATCTGAGTATTGTGTTGTCTGCATAGTTATGGAAGCATAGATTATACTTGCTAATAAAGGCATTTAGGTGCATTCTTAAATCAATCCCTGTTCATCAAATCATTTTGAGCATGTTCTCAACTTAAGCATGCGCTTAAATCCCATTGAGGTCAATTGGAATGTAAGTATGTACTTAATTTTAGGTACATTTTAAAGTGTTTTGAATAGGAATGGACTGCTGAATCTGGGCCAAAAAGAGGAGAACAAGAGGCATAGTTTGAAAATATAAGAAGGGAAGTGAGAACTGAAAAATTCTGACCCAGTTAGACTGTCCTCATGTGGTATGAGAGGCACAATTTGAAACATGCCAAGGCTATATCAGATAGCTTATCAGTGGACCTTAAGTTGTGGCAGCATGCTGGAAAAATACATGATTCACTGTATCAAATGCCTCAGAAGTCCAATGATGATGAAGTTGACACAAAACCTGCATCTGTAGCCATTAGTAAATGTAATGTAATGTCATAGCTGTGCTATAGTAAATTCTCAAACTTGGCAGACATTTTTGTTAATGAAGTGAACAGTACAGGATCAGTATATTTAAAAAAATGTTTGCTGAAAAAATCCCAAAAACTTTTGATATAAAATACCACTCTGAAATTAGACCAAATCAGTAAAATCATCTACTATCAAAGAAGGTATATTCTGAGGAAAACTGGAGATACTTTAAACCTTTTTTTCTTTTGTTTTGGATTGTGGAAATGATTGAATGTCCCTACTTTTAAAGCCTGACTTCTTGTGTTCTGAATCACTGGAGGCATAACAGTTAAATTACCAGGTAGGAGTATGATCTAGGAAACATTTTGCTCTCCTTAGTCCCTGTTTCAGTACTCTGATATCTGGCACAGACTAGGAAAGAAAAACAGTTATGGTCTCCACTGGACAACAGGAAGACTCTAAAGTTGGAACAACTGCATCTAGTTATTGAGTAAACAAGCAATCAGCTGTTGAGACCAACTGCTTATTTGTAGAGATGTTACAGAGTTGAAGACATCCAGTGTAGGTACCAAAATATGTATTCATTTGATTTTTCCTGGATTTAAAGCCTAGCTAGTATTTTAAAAAGGATTACAGGGATCCTGCTGGCAATAATATTAGAAAAATACGTTGCCTGTGTCTTTCACTCTTATCTAGACTCTTAAATAGTTGACTATTCTGTGTTTTTTTTATTTGGATGTCAAATCAATCATGTAAGAAATGTTAACTTCCAGAAATAATATAGGGCAACAATTTACCAAAACAGAACTTGTTTCCTGTCAGATTTTGCATTTGTATGTGACCTGATGTGGGTTGGACTCGTGAGTATTTTTAGTGAAGTTGAGTATAATAAATAAAAAATGTGAATAAATTAAAATTTAGAATCATCTACATGACCATAATTTAGATTTGGACAGGTAAAGAAGTTAGTAACAATATTCAATTAGTATGATACATTTCTTGAGCAGACTATTTGATTTTATTATACATTTTTAAAAGCTCCAGCTGCCTTTGTCACAAATTAAAAATGGAATTGTGTAACAAAAACTCCCCAATCCAGCAGCTTTCCTTCATCTCAAACCAGAAATGAATAAACTGATGATGAAAACAAATCCAAACAATTTCCCATGTCATTCATAGAGGGCAGCTGTTGTTGCTCTCCTCCTTCCACAATGGATAAGTAACTGGGCTTCCCAAATTTCCCAGAATCTGGGTATTTAAGTCTAATGGAACAATAAAATGACATGGAGGAAGTCAGAACTGATATGGGGAGTTGGAACTTCAGGTTGTGGGCTGTACATTGTTATCCAGATGTGGCACTTCTTCTTGTCTTGAAGAATAGGGGTATAAATCTACAGTCTTCTAACAGTACCTTGTGGTGTTTGTTAGTTCATGTACAAGGATATATGGTGGCTTGGCATAAATATCCTCACTTGGCTTCTTCCTTGGAGGTACAGTAGAGACAAGAAAAGAAACTACAGGCAATACAAAAATAGAGTTTCCATGCTTAGAATTTTCTTTCAACAAAAGCTTCCAATAATGCAGCCTTTCACATTCCTGACAGATTTATCAGGTCTAGCCACTTGAAGCCCAAACTATAGCTTAGTTTGAATCTGATTTTTCCATGAGCTGATGTCATGACTGGACCCATAGAGCAGTTTCAAAACTATTGCTTTAGATTGCATCATTACTTTAAAACCTCTGTTTTTTGACCCAAAGTGCCTTTCTTAGAACAGTGAATAAATGTCAGTATTCAGTCAAAACATGCTCATTTTAAACCATGTGAACTTCAATCATCACAATCCAACCTGTTTTTGCAGTTTAAAAAAAAATTACTCATTGGTATTTAAAAACGATCATTTCCAAAGTGTTGGGAATATGGAGGGGAAGGTTGGGTTGGAGAAAAGAGTAGAATAAAAAAATGCTGTGATTTTTTTGCCCCATTTTTATAGAACCTGACATGCTTCTGAAAAAAGGTTGGATCACTTAAATATTCAGACTCTCTTACATGTTCCTAATGCATTTTTATCACATTAAGATTTGTAACCTGTATCAACACACAATGGCACATAGTAAAAAATTAACAGCCAGCCAGCTCCCTGTGGATAGTTGAGAAGGGTGATTTACGAAAAAAAAAAAAAAATTCTTTACAGAAGATTTTCTAAGGCAGTTAAATCACTGTGATGCTATTTGTAGAATACAAAACAAACGCAAGTTATTATAGTATAAGTTAAAAGAAAAGGAGTACTTGTGGCACCTTAGAGACCAACAAATTTATTTGAGCATAAGCTTTCGTGAGCTACAGCTCATTTCATCGGATGCATGTAGTGGAAAATACAGTGGGGAGATTTTATATACACCGAGAACATGAAACAATGGGTGTTACCATACACACTGTAACGAGAGTGATCAGGTAAGGTGACATCAGATTTGTGTCCATTTATTCTTTTACGTAGAGACTGTTCAGTTTGGCCAATGTACATGGCAGAGGGGCATTGCTTACCTACATGCCTCCAGCTTTCATCCAGACCACACCACATGATCCGTTGTCTACAGCCAAGTTCTACGATACAGCTGCATTTGCTCCAACCCCTCAGACAGAGAGACAAACACCTACAAGATCTCTATCAAGCGTTCTTACAACTACAGTACCCACCTGCTGAAGTGAAGAAACAGATTGACAGAGCCAGAAGAGTACCCAAAAGTTACCTACTACAGGACAGCCCAACAAAGAAAATAACAGAATGCCACTAGCCATCACCTTCAGCCCCCAACTAAAACCTCTCCAACGCATCATCAAGGATCTACAACCTATCCTGAAGGACGACCCATCACTCTCACAGATCTTGGGAGACAGGCCAGTCCTTGCTTACAGACAGCCCCCCCCCCCAACCTGAAGCAAATACTCACCAGCAACCACACAACAAAACCACTAACCCAGGAACCTATTCTTGCAACAAAGCCCGTTGCCAACTGTGCCTACATATCTATTCAGGGGACACCATCATAGGGCCTAATCACATCAGCCACACTATCAGAGGCTCATTCACCTGCACATCTACCAATGTGATATATGCCATCATGTGCCAGCAATGCCCCTCTGCCATGTACATTGGCCAAACTGGACAGTCTCTACATAAAAGAATAAATGGACACAAATCAGATGTCAAGAATTATAACATTCAAAAGCCAGTCGGAGAACACTTCAATCTCTTTGGTCACTCGATTACAGACCTAAAAGTGGCAATTCTTCAACAAAAAAACTTCAAAAACAGACTCCAACGAGAGACTACTGAATTGGAATTCATTTACAAACCTGGATACGATTAACTTAAGCTTGAATAAAGACTTGGAGTGGATGTGTCATTACACAAAGTAAAACTGTTTCTTGCATCCGATGAAGTGAGCTGTAGCTCACGAAAGCTCATGCTCAAATAAATTGGTTAGTCTCTAAGGTGCCACAAGTACTCCTTTTCTATTTCCCTATGTTTATATACTCCTCTCCCCCTTCCCCCCCCCCCCCCAGACGTTCTTGTCAACTGCTGGAAATGTGGAAATGGTCTACCTTGATTATCACTACAAAAGGTTCCCCCTCCTCCACTCTCCTGCTGGGAATAGCTCACCTTACCTGATCACTCTTGTTACAGTCTGTATGGTAACACCCATTGTTTCATGTTTTCTGTGTATATAAAATCTCGCAACTGTATTTTCGACTACATGCGTCCGATGAAGTGAGCTGTAGCTCACGAAAGCTTATGCTCAAATAAATTTGTTAGTCTCTAAGGTGCCACAAGTACTCCTTTTCTTTTTATGGTATAAGTTGTAAGTAAGGAATAGATACAGTACATAAAACAAGCTTGGAATTCAAAAATTAATAACAAATGCAATTGCAAACCTGTAGGCTTAAAACATATTTTTTTTTAATTTTTATTTTTGTAAAAGCAAACCAGCTGAAGGAAAGATCCTAGTCTTCATTTTCTATTGCACTTGTTCTTCTTACTCTTTTAACAGTCATTTTAATCAAATTGCCATGCTTGTTTCAAATAGTGGGAATCAAAGATCCAATCCCATTATTTCAGTGCCTTGCAGAATTGTGAACTTTAATTTTACCCCTTTAGGTGGGCAGTGGGGTGGATCCAGGCTTAAATGGTCTTGGTGCATAATACTTTTCACATAGATAGGCCTCAGTTCAGAAAAGTTCTTACACATGCTTAACTTTAAGTACTGGCTTATGTCTATATGAGGTAAACAGAACTTAAGCATGTGCTTAACTTTAATCATGTGCTAACGTGCCATTCTAGATAGGATGCTTTCTTGAATTTGCAAAAAGAAAAGGAGTACTTGTGGCACCTTAGAGACTAGTACCACAAGTACTCCTTTTCTTTTTGCGGATACAGACTAACACGGCTGCTACTCTGAGACCTTTCTTGAATTTGAGACCTAATGCTTTCACCAGAGGCTATCCAACTGTTTTATAGACAGTTAAAGAAGCCTTACAACACTCTTGTAAAATAAGGTTTTACAGACACTTCCATTACAGTTGTGCTTGGATGAGACACTGCTTCAGGTATTGAAGGATACACTACACTACCCTGCGGGTGGTGAGTGGCCGGAAGATGTGACTGTCAATGTAGATGTGCCCCCAGGGAGATATGTAGGTTATCTGTTAGTTAGTTAGTTTTTTATATATTTTATTAAATGAAGAGGTGTAACCATAGCCAGAGTTATTAATAAATAACAGAAACGGCTTCTTATTTAGTTACGCTAATGGATAGTAATTCTACAGATTTAGACAAACAAACTGATTTTTTGTGTGTTTTTAAATTGAAGCAGTCTCCTATAATGTAAAATGAAAATGTGGCATCAATGTAAGATTTCTGAGCATCTAAAATATTTTACTTGTCTCACAATAACTCTGGTTCAGCCTTAGGACTTTTGAGCAAGATGAATTCCCCTCTTTTAACTTAACTGTCTCATTTTAAATTAAAAGGATGTGTTTTTTAGGCTCCCCTGCTTCAGAACAATTAGATCTCAGCTACTTGGACTAGAGGTTGGGTTCATACAGATGACAATCCTGCAATGAGCTCCATGTGTGAGGAACGCTGAGTTTCCATTACTGATTATCCTAATTCTGCTGTATTGCCTGTGAGGAGGAGGAGCGGGGTGGTAAATAAATAACTTTTTAATGGAACCATCAGTATATGTGCATGCTCTACTAAATGATTTTGTCACCTCATACTTTCTCTTTCCTTCCCTTCATTGTGCCCTGATTCAGAAAAGGATTTAAGCGTGTGTTTAAGTCCATCCCTATTTATGACAGCACTTAAGCACATGGGATAAGAGGGAAGGTCCTCTTATTGATCAGTAACTGGTTAAGAGAGAGGATTCAAAGGAAAGGAATAAATGGTCAATTTTTCAGAATGGAGAGAGGTAAATAGCAGTTTCCCTCAGGGAACTGTACTGGGACCAGTGCTGTTCAACATATTCACAAATGATCTGAAAAAAGGATAAACTGTGAGGTGGCAAAATTTTCAGATGATACAAAATTATTCAAGATAGTTAAGTCCAAAGCAGATTGTGAAGAGTTGCAGAAGGATCTCACAAAACTGTGTGACTGGGCAACAGAATGGCAGAGGAAATTCAATGCTGACAAATGCAAAGAATGCACATTGGAAAACATCATCCCAACTATACATACAAAACGATAGATCTCAATTAGCTCTTAACACTCAGTGAGGAGATCTTGGAGTCATTGTGGATAGTACTTGGAAAACATCAGCTCAACCGTGCCAGTAAAAAAAGCTAACAGAATGTTAGAAACCGTTAGGAAAGAGAGAGATAGTAAGACAGAAAATATCATAATGGCACTATATAAATCCATGGTATGCCCACATCTTGAATACTCCATGCAGTTTTAGTCGCCTCATCTCAAAAAAGATGTATTGGAATTGAAACAGGGTCAGAAAATGGCAACAAAAACGGTTAGAGGTATGGAACAGCTTCCATATGAGGAGAGATTAAAGACTGGGACTTTTCAGCTGGGAAAATAGTTGACTAAGGGGGGGATATAATAGAGGTGTGGAGAAATTGAATAAGGAAGTGTTATTTACTCCTTCCCATAACACAAGAACCAGGGTCACTCAATGAAATTAATAAGCAGCAATTTTAAAACAAACAAAAAGGAAGTACTACTTCACACAACACACAGTCCACTTATGGAACTCATTACCAGGAATGCTGTGAAGGCCAAAGCTATAACAGGGTTCAGAAAGAATTGGATAAGTTTGGGAAAGATAGATCCATCTGTGGCTACTAGCTAAGATGGTTAGAAATGCAACCCCATGCTCTGGGTGTCCCTAGTCTCTGACTTCCAGAAGCTGGGAGTGGACAACAGGGGATGGATCACTCGGTAACTTCCCGTTCTGTTCATTCCCTGTGAAGCATCAGGCATTGGTCACTGTCAGAATACCGGTTTCAGAGTAACAGCCATGTTAGTCTGTATTCGCAAAAAGAAAAGGAGTACTTGTGGCACCTTAGAGACTAACCAGAAGACAGGACACTGGGCTAGATGGACCATTAGTCTGACCCAGTGTGGCCGTTCTTATGTTGTTCTGAATAGTGATGCTTTTTGAAGCAGGGCATTACTGAGCCATGTCAAATACAGTTTGTAA
The DNA here is from genome assembly GCF_965140235.1 of Caretta caretta. NCBI lineage: Eukaryota > Metazoa > Chordata > Testudines > Cheloniidae > Caretta > Caretta caretta. Next base: position 248,003,766 of record NC_134207.1, read on the forward strand.
GTTATTCAGGGCAATGTCAATGTTTTATTTTGTGAGATGACTTGCACGTTTTTGAGAGCTTGATTAATAATAAGTAGTTGTTCTGTTTTCTCATAGAAATATTTTTGTTTAGATTCATGTTTTCTCATAGAAATATTTTTGTTTAGATTCATCGGTAAAAAGTGTAAATCAGAAAAAATTAACTGGTTTGTTACTTGTCAGTTGTCAGTTTGCTTTATTTTTCTATCTCTATTTTGCTAATGTTGAGCTTCTGTAGGACAGACTATATTCTTCTTTTCAATGCACTCCTCTTATTACAAAAGTGCATTGAGTGCATCTTAATTCTGTGGTCTATACACATTTGCTTTTCTTGTTTTCATTCTAGCATTCCTGAAACCAAAGAACCATAATATCTCATACAAATAATATTTTTATGAGATGTTATAGTTTGATTAGTAAACTGAAAAATAAACCAATATGTTCTTTAAAGTATATTGTACAAAAGATCCATGTGACTTTATATTTGTTTGTCACAAACTAAGCAGCACATCAGTTTATCTCAATTTTTCTTTTGAAGCGTCCAAACTCTTGAAGGTTTTGTTTGCCTCTGACATGTGTATCACATGCCACATCCGTGGACATTACTGTGCCACATATATATGCAGGAACTGGATAGCTTTTATTCTAAATTCACAGAAACCATGCCCAGTGTACAGCAGCAGAAGCAGCTAGGCCATGTTTTTTAAGGCCTTGGCACCTCTCAGAACAGTGTTTACTTTGATTTTTTTGTTTTGTGTTATGACTAATGCTTAGCAATGTCCTTCAGTAAAGTATACAAATCAACCCCAAGCAAAACTTCCAGTCCCAGCTGTGACTCTGGAAATGAAAGCCCGTTCATCAGTGCATGGAAACAAGATGGTCAGATTATATAATTCCAAATGTTAAATCATTTATGTCTTGCAGAAGAATGTTCCTTCTACATGTTAATTTGCAATGGACATGAATCTTTTTATATTACGTATGAAGTAGCACATTGTATTTCTGAAACCAGCTGTACACACTGTCGAGCCAGAAACATACAATGACAAATAAATGTGTGAATTCCAATTTGTATTCATGTTTTCTAAATTTGTTCAGTGCAACATTACCTTCCAGCTGCCTAAAAATCTGGGGTAAGACCATTTTTTTTCTTTAATAGTATTGTGATTTAGCTTACAATGTTCAGAAAGTCTGTCCGTCCTTCCTTCCTCCTTTCCCATGTCTAACTCTTGCAGGCCTTACAGTATTACAGTAACTTTTAAGCTAATTCTTTTCCTACATGAGTTATTGCTTAGGGCATGTCCACATGACAAGTATAACTGAGAACTAGTGTGAATTGACCGCCACAGTTATGGATGTCCATGTTCTAGCATGTTGTTTTATTGCTAGTATGGCACAACAGTGGTTCTTTAACAATGTTAGGCAAACGGTATTGTGGCCTAGGACTTGAACACATGCAGATATGCTGATTCAGACGCAGAGTCTATCTAGTTCAGTATCCTGACTCTAACAGTGGCCAGCACCAGATGCCTTAGAGGAAGTTGCAAGAAATCCTGCATGGGCACATGTGGGATAATCTGCCCACCATGAAGGTCTCCACTAATAGTTAAAGATTGGTTTAAGCCCTGAATCATGACATTTTATATTCCCTTTTTAACTTCGTTACCAGTTAACTATTATAACTTTAGACATTCTTGCTATCTCTTTAAATGTCCAGTCTCTTTGAATCTTGCTAAATTCTTTGCCTCAGTGACATATATAAGAATGCTTTTGCTTTTACAGTAGAGCAGATATTTGTAATATAATTTTATTATCATGTATAATATACTTTTATTACATTATTTATATATATGTATAATATACTTTGATTACATTATATATTTTAGGGAGTTGGTGAGTGTATGGAATAACCTCTACTATATGTCCTTAGGGTTATCTAAGTAGTGAATTCCTTTGGTGAAGTCTTTATATTTCATGGTATTCAGACAGTATGAAATTACAACATAATATGATATATGAGTAAACACTATACTAGAGAGCTATTTGGTTTCTTTGCAACTTTGTGATTTCTTTAAAAAAAAAAAAATGAAATGCTTTGAGTTTTCTTTCCTTCATACTGTTCCATACTTGCTGGGGGCTTTCTTTCCAGCCGTGTATGGCAGTTGGCCATCAACAGTGAGAGCTTTCACAAGGTTTTGGTATCATATGGCTGAAATCCAGTCAGTGCCACTCTCTGTGATGTTCTGTGAGGACTAGAATCCGGGTCAGTGGGGTGGCTGTTGCATCCATGCTGCTATCTGGCAGTTATGATAAGGCTGCATACGTTATCACAAAGACCCTGTGGAGGTAAACACAACAGGAAGTATCACCTCTGAAGACCAGACTGACAGCTTCTCTTGTGGGCTCTTTTTATTGGTCCAGAGGCCCTCTTAAGCCAAGGAGGAGTTCCAGGAAGTGTCCATGTAACAAGATGGACTCCTTTGTCAGATCTCATGACAGGCCTACTCTTCTGCTCACTCTTGGCCCCTGCTCTGACTCCTGGTTTTTGGCATTGACCTTCTCACAGTTTCTCGTCTCTGATTGCTATTGCTCTGACCACTAGGCCTGGCTGCCCAATCCCTGGGTATGACGCTCTCCCCTTCTTTCCAAGCCTCTTTTCTACTTTGTGGTGGAGTTGCTCCATTTAAGTTTTCTCTTTCAGTTACCTAATGGGAAAGCTTGCAGAAAGGGATGATTTTAACGTTAAAGTGCAGGACTTGACATGAGACCTGGGTGCTACTTCCAGCTCTGCTACTGACTTGTATGACACTTGCGCCTCAATTTTCCCAGCTGTAAAATGGGGATGATGGTAATACTTACCTGCCATCCAGGGATGTTCTGAAGTTAATTAATATTTGTAAATTGCTTTGTACTCTCATGGCACCTTACATTATGTTATTTAAAAAGTGAAGGAGGCAAGGAAAAAGGGCATGCTGTATGTGTGGCTACAGCTCTGAAAATGAAGAGAAATCACAAAGATTAGAGATGTCTCAAACATCACAGTTCACTCCAGACCACCTTCCGTGGACTCCATTTGACTTGCCTGTCTCTCTACCTTATAGCTATTGCCCTGAAGCATCCCAGTGCGAAGCTGCAACAGACACACTCAGTATCTGCTAATCTAGACTGGAGTGTTAAAGGGTCTTCAGAAGCTGTTTACTGGGGAGCAAGAATTTAAGACCAAATACTTTGCAGCCAGGTTGTGCCAAAAATGTTCGGAGAATGCTTACGAGTTGCCATGCTGTTGGCCTCGGTTGGAAAGGATTGAACCACTTTTGCTTCTGTTTTAATGGATTCTGAGATGCAGAATACAATTTGCAGATAAGCTATTCAACATACAGCTGAATGCAAGGGAAATATAAAGGTCAAGTTAAGAACCAGAAATGTGCGCTGTTGTCCTGTTTTGCAGAGAATGGTTTTTTCAGCTTGACTTCTGGCATCGATCTTCACCAGCAGTATGATCCATTACTGACCACATGTGCTGTGAACCTGGGTTCCACTAGGCCTCACGTGAACTCTTTTTGTTGCAGAGCTGCAAATGGTTTCATCCCATCTCCATGCGCAAGGTTCGGTGGACCCATTATTGACAGTTATTAGCAGCAATGAGTCATTTTCCTTGGTCTGGCACCATGATCTGTAGAAGTTGGAGGGTCACGTGCATTCTGTATGGTATGGGCTGGATGAATGGACTATATGGTGGATAGAAAGTTGGCTAGATTGTCAGGCTCAACCGGTAGTGATCAATGGCTCCATGTCTAGTTGGCAGCCGGTATCAAGCGGAGTGCCCTAAGGGTCGGTCCTCGGGCCAGTTTTGTTCAATATCTTCATAAATGATCTGGAGGATGGTGTGGATTGCACCCTCAGCAAGTTTGCAGATGACACTAAACTGGGAGGAGAGGTACATACGCTGGAGGGTAGGGATAGGATACAGAGGGACCTAGATAAATTGGAGGATTGGGCCAAAAGAAATCTGATGAGGTTCAACAAGGACAAGTGCAGAGTCCTGCACTTAGGATGGAAGAATCTTATGCACTGCTACAGACTAGGGACCAAATGGCTCGGCAGCAGTTCTGCAGAAAAGGACCTAGGGGTTAAGGTGGACGAGAAGCTGGATATGAGTCAACAGTGTGCCCTTGTTGCCAAGAAGGCCAATGGCATTTTGGGATATATATGTAGGGGCATTGCCAGCAGATCGAGGGCCGTGATCGTTCCCCTCTATTCAACATTGGTGAGGTCTCATCTGGAGTACTGTGTCCAGTTTTGGGCCCCACACTACAAGAAAGATGTGGAAAAATTGGAAAGAGTCCAGCGGAGGGCAACAAAAATGATTACGGGCCTGGAACACATGACTTATGAGGAGAGGCTGAGGGAACTGGGATTGTTTAGTCTGCGGAAGAGAAGAATGAGGGGGGATTTGATAGCTGCTTTCAACTACCTGAAAGGGGGTTCCAAAGAGGATGGATCTAGACTGTTCTCATTGGTAGTAGATGACAGAACAAGGAGTAATGGTCTCAAGTTGCAGTGGGGGAGGTTTAGGTTGGATATTAGGAAAAACTTTTTCACTAGGAGGGTGGTGAAACCCTGGAATGCGTTACCTAGGGAGGTGGTAGAATCTCCTTCCTTAGAAGTTTTTAAGGTCAGGCTTGACAAAGCCCTGACTGGGATGATTTAGTTGGGGATTGGTCTTGCTTCTGAGCAGGGGGTTGGACTAGATGACCTCCTGAGGTCCCTTCCAACCCTGATATTCTATGATTCTAAATAAACATTGTGATAACTTGTCTTGAGAAGCCTGAGTCCCGTGATAGTGCAAGAGGGAACTGACCTATATTGCAAGGAAACTGCCTACAGTGTGAAATGCTATATTTGTGTGCAGCCTCTTTTGTCATCCAGAGAAATGATTTGAGGCTTTTTATTAGGTTACAGCCAGCCTCATATTGATTTTGTTCACTCTGTATGTGTTTAACTTAAAACATTTTGCAAAAAATCTATTTGTTGAGCTTCAGCTGTTTTATCTAGTTTTGATATGTAAGATTATGCTGGAAGGGTTAAATATAGGGAATCTTTGATTTAAAAAAATATTTTAATTCTCTGGTGGTGGTCGTCTTTTTGATCATTGAGACATATTTTTGGAGCATTAACATTACAGAAAATACTGATGTTTTCACATATGCTGTAGTGATAATACACTTTTTTTTTTTTTTTTTTGGCAAAGTAGTTGAGAATTGTTAATCCAGTATTTTTTCTGTTCATTGCAAACTAGACTGTTGGCTGTTTTCTTCTCTTTAGGTAAGAAAAGACTTACGATAATCTTGTCCAACAATGAAAGTAGCTTGTAGCAAATACAAACTTGGGACATAGGTCTTATATAGCAGGAAGGAAAGTGAAAATTATCCTTTGATCTAATGCACAATACAGCATTAAAAGTTAGTACTGTACCATTCTCAGGGTATGAGCCATTACTTAATTTTCTTGACCGAGATTCTTCCTCACATGTATGTTTTAATTGGAGATTGATCCAGTACAGAGCATCTTGCATTTTTGAAAATGATCCAGGTGGGAATGTATAAATGTTTTAGCATGAGAATTTGAAATTAGATGTTTACCATTAGTTGTACAGGAAAGCACTTGCGCTGAGAGAGCACAAAGAGAACACACTTAACTTATGGCTTGAAAATGTGTTGAATACCTACTAGCCGGAAGCTGATATGAAAATAAAGGTGGATGACTCACCGGTGATATCCAGGGGCAGCGATCTGAAAGGAGGCCATTCCCAGCTGCTGAGAGGAGGAGGGACACTGGGATTCCTGCTATAATGCTGTCTCTGGACTCTGTCAGGGGTTGTGGGGGTGTCTTCTTTTTATACCTTCCCTTGGCTGGTAGGTAAATTTGAAGCTATCACAACTGTTGGAAAGGAGAATTTATTTTTCTTTCCTGGTTCCTATCTGATCCTCACAACTTGATTGTTGTTGTGTGGAGTCCAAGGTTCACTCACTCAAAAGGGTGAGATGGTGGGAATCTAGCTAATCCTGCTCCTAATGCAGGCAATGGTAAGATTTACATGAACTTCAGTGGGGCCAAGATTTTTACCACCAGTGCCAGCCTGTGCTGCAGCTGCTCAGAACTTTTCTGAGCAAGGACTCAGTGAAACTGATGTGAATCTGGTGACTTTCACAGCTGCTTACACACAAACTTGTCAAAAGCAGTGTGGAAATAATACAACACATGTATGGGGATGTACAAAGCTGAAGCATAACTCAAATTGAAACACAAATGATTTTTGTTTCACAAGCTAGAAAAGTTGAATGTAGTTGATTTTAATACTATAATTTTTTGTAACTAAGTTTTTTGTATGCACTGTGGGGAAATGTGGGAATTTGAAAAATCTGATTGTTAGACTTCTCAAAGGAAAATTAAACATAAACACAAAAACCTATGTATTTATTTTTTTAAAAAATCAACAAAACTTCTAGTTAAAACCACCAAAGCAAATCCATCTAAGAATATTGCTGAATGGAGTATAATCTGTGACCTTTTGTTTGTAACTTGGTACGATGATAATGCGTTCATCTTTGTTAAAAGATGAATATATTAACACCACTGGTATGTCTTTGTCCACTTTCTGTTTATGTACATCTACTTCAGTGCTCTGACTTTAGAGGAGACATGGTGCACCATGGTTATGAATATTTTCAAAGTTATGATTTTGCTATCTTGTGTCAATGTAAATAAGTGCAACTTGCTTTAAAGAAGTATTTCCCGGTTAATAGTATCAGACGTACTGTTCAGTAAGGAATTACTTACTTCTTCCTGTATGTTAAAGTGGAAGAGAGATTCAATCCAAATCTGTTGTTGTTGAACCAAAACTGGCGGAACAGCTAAGAGTTGGAAATCTATGTCTGTCTTTACCTAAAGTTACTAGATCTACAGAAGACTGTCTGGAATGTCAGCCAGGTGACTTTCAAGGAGAATGTTGCTGGTGACATTCAGCTGGTATGGCTGACCTTGATAGGCAGGGGCTAGGGAATAATGTCTGCAGATAATTTGGCCCTCTTTCTGTAACTATAAATTCTGTTAATAAATAGATTAATTGTTTTGGATAACTCAGATAAACTTTGTAGGCAATCTGAGTAAAAATATGGTTGAAATATACAAGGGAAGTAATTAAGCAGAATGTACATTAGCAGAAGAATTGATTATTCAGATTCAAAGTCCTTGTCAGAGATGTTTGAAAAGTACTGTGTGATATGTATATACAGATGGAAAAAATAAGAAAAAATACAACTGCATGCTGTTGTATTTGTTGTGATGTGCTTTTTGGTCAGATGAAGGTTTGTTATTTTGTTGCTTGTTTAGGCTTTTCTGTCTGACTTTGTGTCTTTAGTAGTAACACTTTGAAGAGGTGTTGATATTATTGTATACATTATCTAAATGCATATGGCCACTTAATTATGAGTCCAGAATCTTTTGTAATCTGCTTAGCGAGAAGAGATAAGTGCTAAGTAAAATTACAACAATGAAAGTGTTTGTAGCTATTTAATTTGTCATACATTCTTTATTGGTGACAATACATTCTACCATCATAGGAGGTTGAGCTGGATAATATTTTTCCATGTTTAGCTACCATGACCCTATTTGCCCCCTGTTAAATCACATGAAAATGGAGGAATATTTTCTATAACGTGCAGGACTTACAATATAAAATGCCTCTTGTTCAGCTAATAGGAGCAGAGACCTAATGTGTAAAGTGTAAAACTCGTAAAATATACTGCACTTGGCGTTAAACCTTTATCCATAGCCAAAGTATTTAAAAAGGGGGAATGGAAGGAATATAGTACATTATTGTGCAGCGCTTCATTTGTTGCTGGAGTTATAATAGGAAGCTAAAGATTTGTCTATAGGGAAGTGTATAATTTGTACTCCTTTAAAAATGGCAGGGGAAAGAAGAGTTAACGTCTTGCGCACTTAATTATGATTAAGGCTAAGATTTTGTCACGGATATTTTTAGTAAAAGTCATGGACAGGTCATGGGCAAAAAGACAAAAAATTCACGGATGCCATGACCTGTCTGTGACTTTTTTAATAAAAATATCCCAGACAAAATGGAGATCTGCAGGTCCCCACACCGCCTGAAGTGGGGCAGCTGCACAGGGGCTAAGAGCCGCTGCAGGGTACCACTGCCGCTTGCAGCTCTGGGGGTCCCCCTGCTGTCCGTGGGGGCTGGGAGCTGTGGGGTGCCCCCACCTCCCATAGCTCCGGGGGCCCACAGGAGCCGGGAACTCAGTGGTTCCCTCGCAGCCGCAGTAGCTGGATGCCCACCGCGTGGGGGCTGGAGCTCAGGGGTTCCTGCGGCAGTCGAGAGCTGTGAGGTTGCCCACCGCCCACAGTGGCTGGCAGCTCGGGTTCCCCTGCCACTGGCAGCTCCAAGGGCCCCCACTGCCTGCAGTGGCCAGGAGCTCTGGGGGTTCCCCCACCACTCGCAGTGGCTGGGAGCTGCAGGATACCCTGCCACCTGCAGCAGCTTAGAGCTCAAGGTGCTGCCAGAAGCGGCAGGGGGTACCCCGCAGCCCCCTACCTCTGCGAGCGGCGGGACCCTGCAGCTCTCGACCACTGTAGGCTGAAGTCATAGAGGTCTCTGGAAGTTACGGATTCCGTGACTTCCGCGACCTCCGTGACTAAATCGTAGCCTTAGTTATTAGTTTGTCTGTTTTCTCACATCCACGAAACAATGATTTTAGAAAAGAAAAGCACTTTAAGAAGCCCTCCGTGTGCTCTGGACATCCAGATCATTGCTACCTATTGCTAGCAACTTGCCTCTTGCTGTTGCTGCTTCACCAGTTCTCTCGTTTCCCATATGACATTTTAATTTTTTTTTAATGTTTAATTAGGGCCCTCCGGCAGAGCAAACTATAAACTGGATTTACTATTATTGCAGCCCTTGTTGTGCTAACCATTGCATGGTGGTAGTCCTTGCCTTGAAGAGAGTTTACAGTCTAAATAGACAAGATAGACAATGGGTGCGGGCAGTGGGAATTAGAGGCACAGAGATTGATTTTATTATTCAGCCCTGCTATAGCAGGAGTCCATAGCTGCTGCCAGAGTTTCCCAGCTGCTGTACAGCGTAGCAGCCCAGAACAACCCTGTTCCAATAGCCACTGGCATTTAGAATACAGGGCCAACCTGACTGCATTGTAATAATTTTTTTAATATAACCCACTCGGCTCTGAGATTGAGCAAACAATTCTTTCCTCTCCCCCCCCCCTGCCCCGCCCATCTTATTTTCAGCTGGAAATCTTCACAGAGACACTATGGGTTAGTTGTTAGGAAGGCTCCTATTAGCACAGGGGTGGGCAAACTGCGGGCCGGATCCGGCCCCTCAGGGCTTTGGATCCGGCCTGTGGGATTGTCACCCCTGTGGTGCCACAGGCCCCACGCTGCTCCTGGAAGCGGCCGGCACCGCGGCACCTGGGGGATGGAGCGGGGGGGCAGAGGGCTCCGCGCGCTGCCGTCACCTGTGGGTTCCACACCCAAAGCTCCCATTGGCCGGGTTTCCTGGCCAATGGGAGCTTTGGGTGTGGAACCCACAGGTGAGGGCAGCGTGCGGAACCCTCTGCCCCCCCGCCCCCCAGAGGTCACAGGGACGTGGTGCTGGCCGCTTCTGGGAGCGGCGCGGGGCCAGGGCAGGCAGGGAGCCTGCCTTAGTGGTGCGGCACCTCTGCCACCCCGGAGCTGCTTCCGGTGAGTGGCACCAGCCGGAGCCCGCACCCCTCCTGCACCCCACACCCCAACCCCTTGCCCTGGTTCCCCCTCCTGAGCCCCATCCTGCACATTGCACCCCCTCCCATACCCCGCAGTCCCTCCCACACCCCAACCCCCTGCCCCAGCCCTACATTCATGGCCCTGCATGCAATTCCCCCACCCAGATGTGGCCCTCGGGCCAAAAAGTTTGCCCACCCCTGTATTAGCATTAGCTCCAGAATGCGGTTGTGAAGAATGAAAGAACTGCTAGGAAATCTCATTGGATAAGGAGGCAAATTCTGTTTCATGTTCACTGTTAAGGTTTATGCTGTAGGATTCTCCTTCCCACCACAGTGCTTAGTAAGGTTACTTTTATGCCGCCGTTTGTCACTGACCCTTGTCTATTGAAGCTCTATCCCTGTACTTATTTTCATAGAAGATTCTTTTCTTTTATTTGACATTAGGCTTGGACCTTCTCCTGGAGAGCTGCTGGTCTTATCTACAGGGACAATAGATTCAAAGAAAGGACAAATTACTGTAGGTAATCTCACTTTCAGAAGAAGGATATTGAGATATCTACTAACCTAGATGAAATAAAAACAAAGAGGTGTTCTCTTCACACACACACACCCCCCCCCCCAGTTTAAAGAACTGGAATACAATTTTGCTGAGTTAATTCTTGGTTTCTTTCTCAAATAGTTTTTATGGATGCAGGTATTACCTTCAAAAGAAAATATCCCCCCCCCCCTTTTATGCTCATGAAACAGTTCAAAGATTGCCCTTTTGACTTCACATATGCCTCAGAAGCACTTGGTGCTGTTGATAGATGACCTAAACAGCAGTAACCTTTCCATTTAAACAGATTATGATTTTATCTGAAGATTATTCCTGAGAAAAATCTCTCAGGCTGTTTTCACATATTGATTTAGTTTTAGAGCAGTTCTGGTTCTTGTGACTGTCCTTCAAAATGTACTTTTACTCTTGTTTATTCACCCTAATCACTTTCTGACAGTTTCTAGGGTGGCCAGAAGTGGGAATATTTAGGAGGGGTTATGAAAGTGCTGGAGTCTAGCTTTTCTTTTTAATAACAGATTAAACACATACTAAAATATTGGGGAAACTTGCTGATGTTTCAGAGAAATCACAGTCTCAGCAGGCAGTAGAAGAAATATGACCAAGTAGGGCGACCATGTTTCCTAAAGGGAAAATGGGACACCACATGGGGCTAGCCTGAGCCCCCCCTCCCTACATGGGGTTGGCCTGAGCCACTTGCCTGAAATGCCCCCACCCCATGGGCTGTCTGCCCTGCCACCCCTCCCCCGCCCCACGAGGCTGGGGCTGGCGTTGCCGCTCGCTGGAGCTCTGCCTACCCCCCTGAGTGGGCTAGCATTGCCACTTGCTCTTCTGCACGTTCCTCCACTCCCCAACTTGATCAGTCGGCAAGAGCAAATGGGCAAACGCCCACTTTTGCCAAAATAGTCGGGACAGCCAGGGACTGTCCTGGCCAAAACAGGACATATGGTCACCCTATGATTGAGTAATTTGTAGTTTTAAAAGTTAGGTCGCTATGGCCTCTCTGTCTCAATGGCAAAACTTCCTTCGAAGTCCCAGCAAAATGCCGGGTGGAACAGATTGTCTACCTTGAGTGGTCCCTTTCAATATGTGTTAACTACTTGTGCTAAACAATCTGTTCCACCTTGCATTTAGCTGTGACACTAGGAATGCCTTTCCCAGACCTGAAGAAGAGCTCTGTGTAGCTCGAAAGCTTGTCTCTCTCTCTCTCACCAGCAAAAGCTGGTCCAATAAAAAACATTACCTCACCCACCTTGTCTTTGTGCCTCATCCAAATTAGGATAGGTGAAGGAGCAGGGACCTTCAACTTTATAAATGTTCATATGCCATTCAACCCCCCCAGATAGATGGATCATCATCACATAAATTATATTTTTTTTATTGAAGTAATGGGGAGAACACTGGACTAGTCCTAATATTCAATGTAATGACATTGTTTGTTTGAAAACGCAGTGCAGAAGAAGTATCTGTTTTGTTGCATGTTGTCAGTGGAGAAGTATGTTTATTTTAGTTGTGGCATCATATATAAGTATAGTCCACTAGCTGGGAAAGGAGACTGTGACATTTGGAACCTGTGCCCAGGTGTGCTGGGATTATATATTCTTTCTTTGTGGGTCATGAACTATTTTGAACTTGGACAGACATGCTGTGGAAATACTGAATAATGGATATCTGACTCAAAAAAGGGATATGCTCTTACCAAAGTGGCAATATGTCTTCTCCTTTTCTCAGAATAATACTGATGCAGTTAGTGTACAGTATTTTACCGGTTAGAAACATATAATATTGGTGATTTCTACTCTGCAAAGAGAATTTAGCCCCTGAAAGACTAAGTTTTCTCCATCCTAAATGGATTTTTATTACTGCAAAGAAAAATCTGTCAGTTGTGTCTGAGATGCATTATTGAAGAATTATTTCCTGAGAACTTTTGGTGTCAATTAAATATCTAGGATGCCAGATTAGCTCACCACATTCCAGAGCCATCAGTGGAAGACCCCCCGAGACTCTGCACAGCAGACCTATTTTAATTTCAAATCATTCTCCTTCAGAATGTCCTTGATCCCTCAGAAATATGCAGGATGAGGAATGATGGGCGAGCCTGGCAGAAGACCATTAGCCATGTGTCATTTAGAAAACAAATTTGGATTTTGCAAGACCCTACCAGTCAAATTATGCCTTGATTAGACCCCCATCTACTTCATTTGGGTTGTAATCTAAGGCAGAATTTGGCCTAAACTTTTAAATTTAAACCAGATGAGCTATTTTAAAACAACTTTGTGGGTTGCACTCCACTCCACTCCACAGAAAGGAAGGAATTCAGATTAGAAGCAGACCGGTAACGCTATAAGGCCACCTACACAAAGGTCTGGATCCATTGGATAGACCCTATTTGGCCTGAGCTATGGTTGGTCCCATGCAGCAAAAGTGTGTTTGTTTTGTTGTTTTCCTTTCCCTCTTTATCTTTTGTTGTGGAGAGGAGGGACTCCCCATTTTGGCTGTGGTCTCTGGGTGCTATTGAAGTTTTGAATGGCATTTTCAGTTCAAACTTGTTTTGTAAAATGTCAGTGTATATTAATATTACCAAAAAATCGCCCATGTATCAAGGGCATTTGGGGTTGGTTTCCCCTTTCTCCCTTGAAATTCCAAAGAAAGCAGACTACATTCCAATGGAGACTACATTCCAGTACCGTAGATGGAAATCTGGAACAGGTCTCCTCCTGGTCCGTTGTAGCCTGGGACCATTGGCTTTCAGGGCATGCTGTGAGGTGCATCTGTTTTCACATGGTGCTGTGAAGATGGGCTATCAAGGAGAATCAGATTTATTGGAAGGAAAGGGGGGGTTTCGTGTTCTGCTGGCTGTGTAATGGTATATGATTTTTTTACTTTACGGAGGTTTTGGATGGACATGCCTTTTTATTTTTGTATAAATCTAGAGAATACCTAAAATAAATATGCTTTCAAAACAAAAAGAAAAATGATTTAAATAATTGATATTGCAACATGGTATTCCAGAGCGCTATCACAGGAATAATTTTGATAGCCAGATGGAGTTAAATTCAGTGCTACATTATTTGACTCATGCTCTCTCTCTCTTCTCCTGTAGTTACTAATTATTAAAGTACAGTGGGTTGCGTTAAAATGGTCAAATTGTAAATTCCATGGGCTTGATCTGAAGACTTTAACAGCCAATGGAAGGCTTTCCTGGCTTAGACCAGGGCCTATAATATCTTAAATTTGAAGACAAGCCTCTGTCTTGAGGGCCAAACTGAATTTAAACTAATTATTTAGATACCTTGTGGGACAAGAATCCTCAGAGTTCACATGTTGAGTCAACATGTCTCACATTTCATAGATGATAAACTGTCACCACATTACGATTCATGGTACATAGTACTGCAATTTTTTTTCAGAAATAGTCTAACAAAAATTGGAGAAGATACAGAAAAGTTGTAGTATTGATGGTAGAACGTCTCCAAATTTCATTGCTTTCAGGTCCTCTTTTGTTACAAAACCTTTGCCAGAATCAAAGCATGTTTCAATTAAAACTGATGGTTTGATTAAAAGGGCTAAACTGTAACAACTGTTTAATCCTCTTGCAAATTTTTGAAATCCACTCGGGCCTGTCAAGTTTTTGAGATTAGGATTGCTTCATCTGGCACTTGGTTTCTGTTCATTGCATAGAACAGGAAGACTAGCTTTTCTCTGGTTTGAATCAGTTTCTCCTATTTGAGTGAACTAATCCAACTAAAGGGAATAGCTACGCCTTCAGAAAAGGCTGCTGGTTTATACCTTGAACAAATTCTGATTGTAAGTGGCTGGTCTTCAACTCCCAGCAGTTCTTTAGTTTAACTCTTTTTACAATTTTAAGCAGGGAAACATACTCTTGTAATTGTTTAGTCCAACAGTGGCATTTATTCTACTTGATACTCTATAGTATCTGCAAAAAGAAAAGGAGTACTTGTGGCACCTTAGAGACTAACCAATTTATTTGAGCATGAGCTTTCGTGAGCTACAGCTCACTTCAAGTGAGCTGTAGCTCACGAAAGCTCATGCTCAAATAAATTGGTTAGTCTCTAAGGTGCCACAAGTACTCCTTTTCTTTTTGCGAATACAGACTAACACGGCTGTTCCTCTGAAACCTGTCTATAGTATCTGGGCAGCCACCCTGGTAAATTTGGGTATTTTTAATGAGATTTAAAACTCAAGTGTGGGCCATTTGTGCGCATTAAGGAACCTGTGAGTCTTATTTGCAAGAGCTGGAGTTTTAACCCCAGGACCTGATCCGAATTTGAGCATGTTTGAACAATATTTTCCTAATTTAAAATTCCTCCAGTAATTTCATTTGGGAAGCTTATTTCTTATCTATTTACCTAAAAATAAACATAGTGGTGTGGTGTTGATCATGGAATAATAGAAGATGAGGGTTGGAAGAGACCTCAGGAGTCATCTAGTCCAACCTCCTGCTCAAAGCAGGACCAATCCCAACTAAATCATCCCAGCCAGGGCTTTGTCAAGCTGGTAGCAGATGGGTGGTAAAGGGAAAAACACAGAAAGGAGTAGAATAGAAGAAGCAAACTAACAAAGCCACAAAACAGAAGACTGATGGAATAGGAAAGGTACAAGTGAGGATAGGACGGAGAGGGAAATGAAATGGAAGCTGCCCTGATCCCTCAGGGACAGCAGAATCTGGGAGAGCCATGAAGATGGGAAATGGTACAGCTGGTCAGCTGACATACTGGTATGGATCAGGAAGTGTGATGGGAGGAGAGATGCGTTAGGATATTGAGTATGTCTACATTGCAGCTGAGAGCATGCTTCCCAGCACGGATAGACAGACATGCTAGCTTTGCTTGAGCTACTGTGCTAGATATAGCAATGTAGCCAAGGGAAGATGGGTGGTGGCTGAGGCTAGCTGCCTGAATCTGTACCCAGCACGTCCGTACTCAGGCCCAAACTTCCGCCCGTACTACCCCCGGCTACCCTGCTGTTTTAAGCATACTTACTTGAGCAGAGCTATCCTGTGTCTGTCTACGAGCATTGAGAAGCACTCTCGCAGCTGGTCTGTTGCACTCTGGATGGAATGGAGGTTTGTGGGGGAATATACAGACATTTACCACATACCTTATAAGGCTTTGGGGACAATGTTATTCTGAATGTGTATTCAGTTACTGATGTACGATCTTTTAAAGGTTTCTAAAACTCTAGTAAGTTAAAGGGATGGAGGTGGGGAGGGAAAGGAGTGAAAACTTTTCAGTTCACCTTTAAGGTGGACTTTTTTATTCACACAATTGAGAACTAAAAAGTCTAAAGAGTACACCTGCAAATAGTACTCTGTTCAATACAATGCCAGGCTACATTAGATTTGGTTTGAATATAGTATAAATCCATTGTTCTCTAGTATGTCTTGTCTGTAAGTTCCCTCATGCAAGAATCTTCTACGGCAAATATAACTTGAACACTCTCTTAGTAGAGTATGTGTAGCTTCACTTATCCTTTTCTCTTTAAGGGAACACCTCCTCCTAAACTACATCTTGTCTGGCTAGGATAACCTTGTTGTTGGTCAACAGTGTCATTTTATAATTTAATATGCTGAGGTTATCAAACAGTACATGAAATCCATTTGGAATGTTTTTTAATATTTTCTTTCTGGAAATATTTTGTTTTATCAGAAAAAGTCTCAGTACAGTAGTGCAAAATAAGTTTAATTGTTTAGATGCTGTATATCGCTCTTGTATGCAATCTCCAGCTAAACCTTTTCTTTTTTGAACGTTTTAAGTACAATATTGGTCTCCCATAAAAGAGTGCTATGTCTTTTAGAGACTATACTATTTACTTAATATTTCAGTTTACTTATCCATCAAAGATGTGTAAGGGCTCTGAGGGCAGGCTAGTTCTCTCATGAAACATATATAACAGTTGGCTTATAAAATTAGTATCACATAATGTAAGTGTTGATTTCTCCATACACTTCTGTCCCGTCCTCTCCTCTTGTTTCTCTAGAGATGCATATCAGTGGGAAGAGTTGGCTTCTTATACATGCATTTTGTATAGCATTCCTTTCTTAAATTAGAAGCTGTTGGAGACCAGCTGCAGTCTTACTTTTTTTTTTTTTTAAATGAGGGGTGGTTAGCAATGTAGCTATGAAAGTATCCTACAGTTCTACAACTGCAAGTCACAATCAAGAATAGAGATGTTTATATCTTATTGTCTTGAAACTGTGGGATATATTATTTTGAAAGTTCTAACAGTATTTTATGTCCTTGATTTTGGATAACTTAAAGCTACCATTTCAGCAAAATTATGCTAAAAATAAGATGAAAATGTAGAGATCAGTATGCCAGTTAGTAGGTTCATGAGAATTATAGAAATATGCAACTGAATTAAATAGTATGTTCAGCTGAAGTAGAAAGACTTATTTTATAATTAAAGTGCAGCTGTTAAGTATAATATTTGGACATTTGTTCCAATAGATGTGCCTTGCCAATATTTACAGATATGTGAAGAAAACATGTCTGCTGTATTTGCTCCATGAAACGGCAAAGAGTTATGCATACCTCACTGTGGTGGGTTCTTTCGCATAAAATGGGTGGAATAGGATTAAATGAATTGTTGGTAGATTGTACTATATAATGGGTCTAATTGCCTACTACCAATGGCTAATGCTGGTTGAACTCTGTTTTTGTCTTCACATTCCTCTTCAAGTTAAAAGAAACAAGAGATTTATCTTGTTTTAAGTGCTGAACACCAAAGTTAAACCAGGTTAATATATTTGCAAATGTACACTTGTGAATAAACCAGCTTTTAAACCTTAAATAGGAAATTATGGATATGGAGTCTATAGCCTGTCTTTCCCACCTGCTCCCAAGTACATGGAAGGCCCAAACTGCAGTAGAAACAACTGTTTGCGGTTGGTGGTGGGGAATAGGGTATAGAGATTCAGCTTGGGTTTCACAATTCCTGTGCACTTGCTGGTGGGTCTCCATAGAGCATGGGATTGTTTGTGGGCAAGACAAGGGAGTGGCAGCGGCAGCTCCATAAACTATACCTCCATTAGCAATAAACTACAGTTGGGGTTGGGGGGTGGGGATGGGTTCTTTAGCCTGTGGCTCCTATTTTGTGTAGGAATTCCATCCGCTGATGCATGACTGGTTATGTTAATTCCTCTCCTATCTAGTATATGATACCCACTCAGAGTTAATTTAGTCAGGCTTTGCCTGGATAATGCAAATTTTTCCCATAATTGCAACAGGCCTCTATCTAACACTGATTTGCTGAAAGAAACACCTTGAGTATGTGTAAGTATTCCAGAAACAACAATGTAATTTAGAATAGTGCTTTAAAGATTATTTTGGGGGGTGGATCTGGGTATTGTTACAGTGGTTTGTGGGGCACTGAATGGGAACACTATGAGAGGAGGGAGAGAAGCAAAGGATTGAATTCATACTGGACAAGGAATAAACCACCTGGGATGATTGCTGTTTTTATATTTGTCTCTTCGCCTTAAATTAGCTGTGCAAATTCCTTTGGCTTTGCTGAGGCCACTCCTGTTTAGTGTAAGTCTTAATCAGCAAAAATAACTGCGTATGCTATCTGTAACGTATGCTATATTTTGGGTATGCTATCTGTAAGTTTAAGTTTTATGCAGTCACTCACCTCCCCATAAGTTTTCATTTCTATTCCAGAAATTACTGGGAACACATCTGATGTATTTAAAAGCTTTCTTGCTTATTATTATTTGTATCTATTTTACTTATTTTTTTCCTCACGGATGTTGTTTTCTGATGTGTGACTAACCCACTCAAGGGAAATATACCCCAAATTCTGCCCTAAGAGCCAAAGCCAAATCATTTTCCCAATTAAAAGTGCAGAATTTGGGGTATGTTTCCATTAAGCTGGAAGGGGAAAAGATTTGATTTTTAGGGAGTACATCCTCAGAGGGTGTAAATTGTCATCGGCCCATGGATGTCAATTTACACTAGCTAAGGATATTCCCCTATAAACCAGATTTGTGTCCCTACACACAGCTTGCTTTCTCAGGCTGTTGTCTGTCTTGGTGGTTAACTGAACCCCTCTCTCTGCCTCAAACAATTTTCAGTGAGGCAATGCTAATGCAAATATTTTACCATTCATCAGAAGTCTAATCCAGTCTGATTCCAATAAAAGCTGCTACACGGCCATACAAATTTTCAGTCTGGTGTACTTGTATGTACTTGTAATTCTGATATAGACCTATCTATTTCTGCAGCTAATGACTGAGTGTAATTAGGAGTGAGTTGGGTTTTTTTGTTTTTTTAAGCAGTGATCTTACTTTGCATCTGTCACAATCCTCAAAATTGTGGTTTGGCAAAAGGTCGCATTTCTTGGTTTCGAGGAATATGAGTCTGGGTATTCAGACCCACTTCAGAAGAAATAGACAATTAGAATTCATTTTTGATGTTGATGTGCTATAATGAATTAGTTAAAATGAAAGGATTTTATATCAACTGTGTAGTTCCACACTGTGCTTTGGATGTAAGGGGGTTATATTGGGGAAGTTCTATGGCCTGTTATACAGGAGGTCAGACTAGGTAATCCTAATGGTCCCTTTGGCCTTGGAATCTATGAAAAACAGTAGAACTGTCTAGCCTCCAATATAAAATACTTAAGGAAGAACATTCACAAACAGGGCTGTGATGTTCCTAGCTGTTATAGCTGAGCCCAATGCTTCAGAATTGGTATTCTATAAGCAAGAAGTAGTTTGAGAACCATTTAATGTATGGGAAGTTAGAAGATGCCAAGGACTATTTTGGAGGCTGCCAGATCCCATTAGAATCAGTTGGATTTTTCCCACTGATTTCAGTGGCAGTAGAGTTAGACTTAGGGCCAGATTGTTGCTGTTGTGAAGGAGGAGATGCAAACACAGTTCCTCTTGCATGCCTCACACAAGAGACTGTCACAATCAGAGTCTAGTTCTCCCTCCTCTCCTGTTGAATCTGGGGAAGGTCCTGGCTCCATTGAAGTCAATGGTAAAATTCCCATTAATGCCAATGGGCCAGGATTTTACACCCGGTGTCTTCCATGTTCTTCACTCTTCCACAAGAGCAGCTCAGCATTAACTACCACAGGAAAGCTTTGTTTTATTTTAAACGACTGGTGACCAGGTACTGACCCTGTTGCTAGTTACTGAACAAGGTGCTGGTGTTCGCCATGTTTCTCTCTAGCCAATACTACAGTAATATTTAGAATAATGTACATTTGTGTAACAGTTTTTATTCCAACTCCAAGCTATATACATGCTCCTCCACTGAAATGCAGTTATCTCTGGGAAGGGGTGTGGCTGCCAAGGAAAATAGGGCAGGAATATGTTCTTTGGAAAAGTCTCAAGATAACTTCATTGTCCAAGCAGGGCATACATAACATGGATATTTAAGGTCTCTTCCAAAAGGTTCACATAGGTAAACTGCATGGTACTCAATGTACAGTATTGTAATATGTTTCAGAGTAGCAGCCGTGTTAGTCTGTATTCGCAAAAAGAAAAGGAGTACTTGTGGCACCTTAGAGACTAACAAATTTATTTGAGCATAAGCTTTCGTGAGCTGCTGTAGCTCACGAAAGCTTATGCTCAAATAAATTTGTTAGTCTCTAAGGTGCCACAAATACTCCTTTTCAGTATTGTAATAGCAAGGAGTTAAGATGTTTCAAACCAGGTACATAGACCACTAAATTCATCCCATTCTTATTGCATTGCAGATATTGTTGAATTCAAGAGACATTTTCAAAGGGACATCAAATTGGCTTCCATTTGTGCGTGTGCAGTTTCCACGCACTATCACTTGTGCACACAAATGGTATCGTGTGCGTGTGCATAATCAACCCATGTTTCATTTGCATGCACAAAAGAGATGTTACTGGAATGCACAAATGATAGTGTGAAATGATTACATGTACAATCTGTCGCACAATCAAAGGTGTGCCTGGACCAAAGGAGACCACGTTTTGAAAATTTGATCTTTTGCTCAAATCATGAAACACAGAGTCTGAAGACTGTTTGTTTGACCCCTTGGAATTTTCACTTGGACCCAAAGAGGAGAGACACTTTCTAAAATCACCATGTCAAATTGTTCCCTCTGTTACATCAGTGCAATTGATTATTTCCCTTGAAACAGAGTAAACTGCAACTGATTATTCTTAACATAAAATAAGCAACATACGCTCCAGTCCATGCCTTCTCCTCAGGAGTGGGTGTTCTGAGGGTTCCTCCACCAGTGGGGCTCAGGCACAGATCCTAGATTTCTCTGCGTGGATGGCTCCCTCCACCTCCGTTACATGCAAGGTGAAATTAACTAGCCACACCTAACATTTCCCAGCCTGGTCAGTGTCTGCTAACATGATGGATCCATAGAGAGGAGCCCTATTATACATCTGGAGCTCATAGCATTGACTAAAATTGAAGCTGACGTACAGTCCACCCTCGCTATAACGAACCCCTGGGGATCAAAGCCATTTGTTCAGTAGAGCCAGGGGTTCGTTATAGCAAAAGAGAACCACTGGAGGGGTGGGTTTCAGAGGAACAGCCGTGTTAGTCTGTATTCGCAAAAAGAAAAGGAGTACTTGTGGCACCTTAGAGACTAACCAATTTATTTGAGGGGAGTGGAGTGTCTGGGGAAAACTCCTCTGGCCCTGAGGCTGCAGCGGGAGGCTGACAGCTGGCCAGAGGAGCTCTCTGCCCTTGCCGCATTGGTGGGGCTTGAGGTGGAATCAAGGGACTGGGTTTGCTATGGCCCAAAGTACAGTATTGTGAAGGGCATTATAGCGAACGTGTACTGTAGTTCAAATGCGTGCGATAAAAGGCTATTTATAATTACCTATCATGTGGTCTTTTGTGCTCTGTGTCTGTAGTGCTTCGTATAATGGAGGACTTACAGGTAAAGAAGCTGGACCCTGTAGTTCACTGTCTCGGAGGTATTAACCCAAAGGCAACAGTTGTGGAAATAATTGATTCCACTGTTAATGGCTTGGCTGGTGTCAGTATTACCTTAGTGAAATTCCTCTTGTCAGTGGGTGGAAAATGAAGGTAAAGTGAAGTAGAATACTATGAATTCTAACTTCTGAATAGTGAGAAGATAATGCGAGAGCCACACACAAAGCTTTTGTTGGGGAAATGTAATGAATAACTTGCAGCAAATCAGTTTATATCGTCAAATCCAAATAATAAAAGACAGTAGATCTGTTCTCTGTGAACATCTTGTTTTTGCTTGCTTTGGGATTCCAGAGGCCTCTTTCTCAATTGCTCATTATATTTTCAGATCACTTGTCCTAAAAAATATATTTCTGGGCAACAGGTGGCATTGGTGTTGTCAAATCTTATCACTTTCCATTAATCTCAGTGGGTGCTCTGTCAAAATGGTCTTTGCTTAAGTAATTGTCGTAATCTGTCCATCTTAATCATTCATGTCTTGCCTGATGTTTTGGCTCCTTTCCTTCCAAGAAGCTGTCACGCTGTGATGTATCCTAGGTTTTGGCCTTGCAAGATTTTAGCCAAGAAGAAATATTTTGGGAAAATTGGATTAATTCTATGTAATTGGCTTAGTTGCTGTATGCATGGAAATAAATCTTTCTTGACAGAGGGGATGAAATGCTAATTGAAGTGAACTAGATTACTGTGATCTCAGTCCTTGAAGTAATATTAATGTGGAGTGAGAATCTTAAAGTAGAAGACATTTATATGTGCAAGTGTAATTCAGATCCCTTTAATGAAGAATCGAAGTAGTTGAAACTTGATTGTCTGCTTACTGAGTCAGCAGAGAATTCTCATCTTTATTACTTTTGTTTGCAACCTAATTTTCATACTAATTAATCAGGATTCATATTTGTTATGATTTAGGTGTACAGGCATCTCAAAAGCACTTTACAGAGGCTGCGGCCATAGTGATTCAACGGAAATCCATTTCCTGTCTTCAGTGACAGAGGTTCAAAATGGTTTAAATCTTTTCAACATCATCCTGGTCAGATCCAGTGTACACTGCAAGTTTGGTCTTCGTAAGAAAAATGGATTAAATCTTGATATTTATTTCTCAAATGGCACTGTATTTTTCAGCCTAGGGACCATATCCGTAATGGGGTAAATTGATATAATTCTATTGAAGTCCGGGATACGTCACCAGTTTACACCACCTGGAGATCTGGCCTTAAATCTTTTAAGAAATCACTGTTCTATTTCGCAGACCCAGGGCTTTACTGTCACTTTATTCTGTAGGTGTAATAATATAAATCATTACTCTCTGTGCCGTCCCTTCCCTGATCTGTGGACTGAACCAGATTTAGGCTTCCAGTTTACTCCCTAGCTGCTCCCGTGGTAGTGGTTGGCGAATGTTTCTTTGTTCTTTTACTATCTATGAGTGAGAGGTCTGAGAGCATTATTTTAAAAATGTTTCACAACCAGAAAAGACTTGAAAGTATTATCGCTGGGGAAAACCTGCTTTTGATTTGTGCTCCATGTTCTTACACTGGAAACTTGTAAGTAGTATTCCCCTATTACTGTAGAGTATATCAAATGGTTTATGTTCCTAGGAGATGAATGGAACCAGCACCATTCTTTTTAGTTGATCTTAAACTTGCCTAAAGAAATTCTCTGCCTTACTTATGAATTGAGGGTATTTCACAACTTTTTATCACCTCATGTTTGTGGCTTTGGGGTAAGCAAGTAAAATGTATATTGTGTATAGTCTTATTGTGGATTATTAATGAACCTAATTTCAGCAAGACACTCAACTGTAGTTGAGGTGAAATTATAGAGACTAGTGTCAGACATACTGTACTGTAGTCCAGTTCGGTGATGACTGCAAAGGCACATTCAGCTTGTTAACTGTGATTTATTCAGGTAAGGTGCTTAGTTTCCATGCTGAGCTGAACCTTTGTTTGTAATAATTACATCCTGGATTTTTTGCAGTTTGAATATTGGACCATTACTCCCTTATGTTGTCAGTTGTTCTGTAGCTTCTTAGTTTAGTTTAACAACATGAAACACTTCTAGTTCCTATTGTTGTAACTAGACAAACATACTTCTTAGTGTGTGGAGTTATTCTTTTTACTGGTGATACAACAGTTATTTCAGTTTGAATAACTAAAATCCAGCCACCCAAAAAGCAAATATGCTTTGCAGTGGGAAAGGTGTGTTCAATTAAAAACACAGTATTGTTTAATCTGTATTAGGTACTTATATGCACGCATTTCCATAGCACCTGAGTGCTTTATAGTCTTCATATATGTATCCTCACAACACCTCTGTGAGATAAAGTGCTGTTATCCCCATTTCACAGATGGGGAACTGAGGCACAGAAAGACTAAATGACTTCCCAAGGTCAGACAAGAAGTCTGGGTTGAGAAGGAACTGAACCCTGCTCTCTTGAACCTTAGATTAGTGCTCTAACCCATGGGCTATTCTTCCTTTTCTTTATACACATAAAATAATGACCATTCAAAATAGAGACAACTGTTGTCACTGTTTATCTAAACACCATACCATAAGTGTGTGCTGTTTTAATGATACATGGGAAGACCAGGTCTGGGCCCTGATGTGTAAACTTACTTAGATAGTAAGCTCAGGTGTAAGACCTCATGATATGGCATGGAGATGGGATATAGGGAATGAATAGGGATTCCAAAACAAAGAGAAAGGGAGAATTTAATTTGGAATAGCATTATTTTCCTTTTTCTTTTTCTGCATGTTACACGTTATTGAATTATCTTGCTGTGTCACTTTATTTGTGCTTTTCTCTATATAAATATATTTTATCTTGACCTTGAGAAGGTTAGACTTAGAACTCAGTTGTTTCATGATAGATGATTTTTAACTTTAAAAAATTGTTTTGAAGTTCTATGGCTGGTTTATTTCTTTATGGAAGAGAAGAGAGAAGTTTGACAGAACACAGTCTGTTTCTAGGTCTATATGATGAATAGAATATAATAGTGCACTGATGTATTTATCATTTTTTCCTTCTGCAACTCAATTGTACTGTAATGTTGCTGACATCCTACTGGTAAATATTCCTCTAATCTGAATATTTCTGTCAATAAAATAAAGCCCCTGAAACAGAAAAATGTGAAATGGAATAGTGTCCACTGGAAAATATTCTTTCCGGAACTGGTACGCTCTCTGTTATACCCAGCCACACTAATAAATTCAAACTTGTGATAATGTTGGTCCCATATCACCCAGTGTTGGCCAGGCTGACTGTTAGTAGAGGAACATGGAAAAACTCAAAACAAAATCTGTGAATGTACTGGACAGGGCATTGAATGTAAACTTGGTTGAACTATTACATGCCTTAATTTCTTTCAACATTTTTAGGGCAAGCAGTACCTGTCAATGTACCTTTTGCACTACAGTACATTGTTTACCAGAATCAGGCATTAACTTCTTCTCTTGAAATTAGGAAATGTAAATGAGTGAGGTTTGTTCTCCATTGTCAATAAATGCAGACATTTAACATTGCTTTCCTCATATCATCCCTCTCACAACTTACCTAATTTTTTTATTGTTTAGATTTATACAGGTGTTGGAGGAGGGGGCCTATCTGTGGTTTTGTGTCCCTGCCAAAAATATAAAAATGCAAAATAAAATTAAACACAAAGTATCAGTAATTAACAATTGGTAAAAAGTGTATTTTAAATAAAATGACACTACAACATTTACAATTATAGACCACTTAATATGGGTGTTATTAGTATGTAATGGCTCCAAAGGAAACTCTTATTGTTTTAAGGCCTGATTACAGAAGTTGTTAGTTCATGGACCATTGATTGGCCCAATAGAGTATAAAAATTCCATCAATCTGTTGGATGTACAGGCACAGAAAATACATCATCGAATTCTTTATGGATTTTTTATTTTTGTACTTTTTTTGGAATGAATGCCTCTATTTAAAATAATTCCAGAGTAACAAAATACCCTACAGTCTAGAATATTCAGGTACCCAATGTGGGCTGATATGGATGAAGTCTTGGGTTTCCTTTACTATGCCCTCCTGGAGCCACCATTTTAATCCTGTTTTGTCTCCATCTTTTTCACCATTATTTCCATAGTGAGTGTAGGACATTTACAGCAGTAACCTACCAAGTAAGAAGGATGATCTATTGGATAGAGCACTGGACTAGGACTTATTAAACCTGGATTTAATTCATGTCGCAGCCACTTTCTTCTTATGTTATGTTGGGTTTAATCTATCCAGTTAATCTCAGTTCCCCATCTGTAAAATGGAGATTGTGCTTCCCTCCCTCACAGGGGCATTGCACAGATAAAATCCATGGATGACTGTGAGTTGCTCTGATACTATGATAATGAGGGCACAAAAGTAGATAGAGTAAGCTATTTATGATGCTTTGTGGATTTGCTGGCAGAGGGCTCTGAGAGAGAGATTGGTCTTGCATCTTTCTTTCATCCAACCCCACAGTGCTTTGTACCCTTTGGAATCTGAAACTTGTGTCTCCTCTTAGATACTTTCAAGGGGATTTAAATTTAATTTTAGCCACAGTGCAGAAGAAATCCTTGTCCACACATACATGTATGTTGATGTATGCAGATGCTCTTTCCAGGTGGTGGCAAATCACTATACTGGATGTGTGTAGGGCCAATGTGAAGTGAGTTGGTGCTCTCAGTGTGGTCCCTAGTGTCCATATATAGAATCCCCTTGGAGTAATTGGCACCCTTATTGATGTTATCAACAGAAAGTCAAAGGACTGAATGGGCATGAAAGGTAAATTCCCTAATCAAGCGATCCTTCCAGATCATGACTGAGACACACTGGATGGGATAGAAGAGCATTTCAGTCATTAAAAAGAACAAGGAGTACTTGTGGCACCTTGGAGACTAACAAATTTATTTGAGCATAAGCTTTCATGGGCTAAAGCCCACTTCATCAGATGCATTCAGTGGAAAATACAGTAGGAAGATAGAAATATAGATGTATATACAGAGAACATGAAAAAAATGAGGGTTGCCATACGAGACTAGTCGATTAAGGTGGGCTATTATCAGCAGGAGAAAAAAAACTTTTGTAGTGATAATCAGGATGGCCCATTTCAAACAGTTGACAAGAAGGTGTGAGTAACAGTAGGGGGAAAAAGAAAAGGAGTACTTGTGGCACCTTAGAGACTAACAAATTTATTTGAGCATAAGCTTATGCTCAAATAAATTTGTTAGTCTCTAAGGTGCCACAAGTACTCCTTTTCTTTTTGCGAATACAGACTAACACGGCTGCTACTCTGAAACCTGTCAGTAGGGGGAAAATTAGCATGGGGAAATAGTTTTTAGTTTGTGTAATGACTCATCCACTCCCAGTCTTTATTCAAGGCTGACTTAATGGTGTCCAGTTTGCAAATGAATTCCAGTTCTGCAGTTTCTCGTTGGAGTCTTTTTCTGAAGTTTTTTTTGTTGAATAATTGCGACTTTTAGGTCTGTAATTGAGTGTCCAGGGACGTGGAAGTGTTCTCCGACTGGTTTTTGAACGTTATAATTCTTGATGTCTGATTTGTGTCCATTTATTCTTTTGCGTAGAGACTATCCGGTTTGGCCAATTAAAATAGATTCCAGTGGTCTTTAACTGACACAATTCACAAATACTTAAACCCCCCAAAGAAAACAGGCTTTACCAGGCCAAAAGAACATTATAATATTATTAATAACAATTGTTGTCTACTCCGTAGCCTCAAAAGCTATGCCTTTTTCAAACATTGAAATGTTTGAAAAAGGCATATTGATGTCTTTGGATTATAGTAATCTTTGAAGTTTGAAGAGTAGTCTATATCCAAGATCTCATATAAAAGCGAGTCTTCTGCATGGTATCTAAGACACTCAAACTGGATCGATAGAAGATCTTTGTGTTTCTTGAGGAGAGAGAGTTTTTGGACAATTTAGTGCCTAATATTCTGTAAGAGGCAGTAAAAAATCTTAACCATTTTTTCCATAAGATTAGATGGCAAAATCGCGGCCTGTCTTCATTTAATTAATGTTAGGAGTCATATCTTGTAGCAGATCTGGAGATAAATGGGTACAGTAAGTGTTCTTTACAATCCCATCCCAATTTTTTTAGGAAATTCCTTTTATTGTATTTCATTAGTCTCCCTTTATGAACCTCATTATTTGTGCTCCTTAGTTAAATCATTACACTTTATTCCTTGTTTCATCCTGCCTCATCTCCATGAGTAAAGTAATTATGCCCCTCTCTTTTCTCACCCATACTTCCAAAAATACCATTCTCAAGTCAGTTCAGAGCGGAAAGATGGATTTAAAATGTTCACTGGGGTTTTCTGAACGGAGTGGTTGGTTAATGATAGTGCAGTAGCTGCAGATTTCCTTGAGGAATGTGTTAGATGATTCCTTTTGGAGGTCTATTAAAGAAACAGCGTTAGCTGAAACATCACACTCCAGTTTGAATTGTTTTTACCTACAGCACAACTGTTACAAGTAGCAGAGATTATTATAACTGCAGGAAATCTGAGAAAATAATACTTATTCTCTTTCCCCCACGTTGTTTACTTCGAGTACTTGACACCATCTTGAGTGAGATTTTTCAAAAGCGCTATGTGATAGTGGAGTACAAGCCCCCTTATCTTTCAGTGTTGTTGTGTGTGCTCCTATGTTACATAGACTCTTTTGAGAATACTAACTACCCTTTGTGTACAGTCAGTTTCACTGTACGGTTGGTCAGTGCTGTATCATGGGCTCACTCCTAAACTTCTCTGAAGCAGCACTTGCTGCTGCAGTTGGATGCATAACTGGAGTGCATCTTGGTGGCAAAACACCTCTGCCTCATTCTGTCCTGGGACTGGGTGAAGACCAACCAGCTTCTGGACAAGTTAGAGCAGGCTAAAGGCCATTGTATCTTAGTGTGACTTATGGTCTCCTAAAGGCTATTAGGATTTTGTCTTTGGGGTATGGTGGGCTGCACCACCCTTTAGGATTCTGCAACTTTTCTTCCGTGCACCCAGGCTACTTCAGGGGTCAGTGTAAAAAGGATGGGGTTCTTGCCTGCCCTCTTTCCCTCTCCTCCCATTTTGGGGTGCTGTGCATATCCTGTGGTTTCCTGAATGCAACAGACTGTAATTGCAGAAGGTCCCTTTACACAGGCCATGTAAAGCAGGGGAAGGCTCCTTACTCCCTTAGCTCACACCAGAGCAAGGACCAGCCATGATGTGGCCCCAAATGAGTTTCCTGTTTGTGTGGGTCTTTTGTACAGCAGTAGGGGACGAAGTAAAACCTCACTGAAAACCAGGAAAACGTGGCTGTAAAATCCTAAGAATTTTGAGGTGGAGACAGGAGCTGGTGTAACTCCTGAAACTACTTTTTATTTTAAATGTACTAGATACCAAGTTAATCTCTAAGTGTTGACTATTATTTGTTTCCAGTACCATTGTGCTAATGTACTAGATGGGTGTTCCTGCTTCCAGAGCCATGCAGAATAGCTACAAGGTTAAACTGTACACTTCCATAAAATCTGGGAAATGTAATGTCATCCTGTGGTGCACTGGACCTCAAAGTAACACTCGGTATCCCCCGTATTCATCATTTGTATAAAGCATGCCATGTAAGATACCATATGAAAGTTCGTGCTCTGTTGAAACTCATTGTTCTGTGAAAACATGTTTATCATTAGTGTTTGAGATTTTGCTATATGGTGGTTGTTGAAATATGTTATGTGTCTGGGAGAAGCCCACTGCTCACTCTTCAGTGATGGCAAAGGTGGTGTCCCATACCCAGATGGGCGTTAAGTGACCGTCACTGACCAGCAGGGGAATTTTTAAACAAGAGTTTTACAGTTCTGTAAGAGACAGTTGTGCAGGCACCCCACCATGAGGTTTGCTCAACTTTATGACCCAGTTGCGTATGCACCACACAGTGGGGATTGCTCAACTCTGTGGCTCAGCAAAGCCCACCAGGACACGTCTGGGCCTGTATCATCCCTGGGATATGAACGAGAGTATAAAACAGGGGAGGGCAAACTTTTTGACCAAAGAGCCACATCTGGGTATGAAAATTGTATGGCGGGCCATGAATGCTCATGAAACTGCGGGTTGGGGTGCAAGAGGGGGCAAAGGCTCCAGCTGGGGGTGCAGGCTCTGGGGTGGGGCTGGGGATGAGGGGCTGGGGATGCAGGAGAGTGCTCCAGGCTGGGACCAAGAGATTCAGCGGGTGGGAGGGGGATCAGGGCTGGGGCAGGGAGTTGGGGCACGGAAGGGGTCATGGGTGCAAGCTCCGGGCAGTGCTTACCTCAAGCAGCTCCCGGAAGCAACGGCATGTCCCCCCTCCAGCTCCTATGTGGAGGTGTTGCCAGGCAGCTCTGCACACTGCCCCGTCCACAGATGTCGCCCCTGCAGCGCCCTTTGGCTGCGGTTCCCAGCCAATGGGGCGGCGCTTGGGGCTCTGCACGCTGCCTCCGCCCCCGGCAGCCCCTACATGTAGGAGCCAGAGAGGGGACATGCCGCTGCTTCCAGAAGCCTCACGGAGCGGGGCAAGCCCCCAACCCCGCTCCCTGGCTGGAGTGCCGGAGTGTGGCAAGCCCCAGGCCACGCTCCTTGGCAGGAGTTCAGTGGCCATTTAAAAACATCTGGAGGGTGTATGCGGCCTCTGGGCAGTAGTTTGCCCACGCCTGGTGTAAAATAAGGGACAGTGGCATTATGAGGCCACCTCTTTCCTCCCCCACCTACTCTGAAGGCAACAAGAACATTGGGAAGACAAAGATTTTGAACTGAGGAGACTGGTCCCAGGCTGAGAAGGAAATTCAGCCTGTGTATTAAGAACTGTAAACTACCTGCAACATCCAGGTAGATGGGGTGAAAAAAGCCATTTAATTCAAATCTTGCTTAGTCTGAAAATTTACCATTAGAATGCATATTTACTTTTTATTTTCTTAGGTAACTATCTCTGATCTTTATGCCTACCACTTTTAATCACTTAACATCTATCTTTCTGTATTTAATAAACTTATTTTAATGTTTGATCTTAACCAGTCAGTTTTTCTAAAGTGCTTGGGGAATCTGCTCAGGTTACAAAGGCTGATGCATGTCCACTATCCTTTGACGAAGTGGTGAACTAATGAATGAGCTTGCATTGTTCAAGAGAAGATCTTGAGCAGTGTAAGATGGCACATTTCTGGGGTGTAAAGCTGGGGGCTGAGGGTATTTGCTGGTGTCTTCCTCTGTGTAGTTCATGAATGCCTAGGAGCACATTTGTTCATATGCCATAGCTAATGTTCACACTTCATTCCTCAGAGTGAGCACCGGGTTTCTGAGTATCAATTATGATTGTGTTCAGTGTATGGGAAGTAGTGAAAATTAGCTTGATTGGTGGCATTTGCCTGAAGAGTTGCCGATGCCTCCAAAAAAAGAGAGTTCCATTTGGAGAAAACTCTTGTCATGCATTTCTGTATTTTTCTGACCTAGTTAGCTATTACCAGTGGCACCTACATGAATACAAGATTTTAAAAATTTCATCTGCCCCAGTTTATTACACCCTTTGAAGAAGCTTCTCATAATATCATAATTAATTGCTTTGCAAATAATTTTATGACATACTGAGGATCATGATTCCTGGTAGGAGGTAAGCAGGGGAATTAACATCTTTTGTCCATGCAAATATCCATAATAGCGGGTGGGGGGAGGGGAGGTAGGCATGAGCAAAGCATCTGAAGTAATGGACACGTGACCCAAAAAGATACCCCACCCTATGTTAGGCTTTAATAAAGTTAAGGCTGTGTCTATGTACAAGTTGTACCAACTTTAACTAAATTGCTTTAGGAACAGATGTTAAATTAGTGCAAACTCCATGCATTGTTGATTTAAGAGTGCAATTTAAGATGTTTCCCTACCAAATTAAGATAAATTGATAAAAAGCACTCTTAAACTGACAAGAGGATTGCACCAAGTGAAATCAGATCCCAAAGTGAACTTTTTTCTTTTCCAGCACATAGTTAGATGTTGCAGCGTCAGTGCTATGAAAATCTTGAATTAGTGGTTTGCAGAAATGAAAGCTCCTTGTCCATTTTTAAAAAAAAAAACATAGTGTTAAACCTTGTGACTTGACCAAGCCTCCTCCTTCCTACTGCACCCTTCAACATTAATTTATTTTTTACACGGAAGTCAGACAAGTCCCCATTTTAGAGAGGAATTTTATTGTCAACACATTACCCTACATTAATTTCCGTAGTAAATCTTTACAGCTTTGCCTACTGCATAATGTTATGGGAATGATTTCTAGAAAGATTTAATAGACTTTTATGTTTTCAGAAGCGCTTTTTTTTGTGTGTGAAAAGTTAAAGGGACTGCAGTTAAATTAATTATCTACAGGAAAAATGTGCAGTATTAGGGTTGTAACTGCAGTGCATATGTCTATACCTTTTGCTTCATCAATGACCTTCATCAGTGGCCTGGATAGCAAGCCCATTTGGGGTCAGAAATGGTTTACTCTGTTTTGGGTCTGGGCTTTTTAAAAAGAATTATTCTTTTTGCCAGCATGCAAACCCTTCCCACTAAAAATTGGTGATGAATCATATCTACTCATCTTATGATGTCCCAGGGGGACAGCTGAGACCGCAGGCCAAGTTCAGATGAAGCACGGCCCCATAGATGAAAAGTGTTGAAATTAGCCACTGTAATCATTCTTCAAAGTGTAGTTACAGGCTTTAGTCTACCATAACAGTGAAGAAAAAGAAAGAAAGGTGCCTAATTTGACAACTAACTCCTATAAGTTACCCACAGTCCTTTTTTAAAAAAAAACACGATCATTTCTGTGTTCATGCCAGTTTCCATGTTTAATCTCTGTCTCTGTCATGAGGCTCTGTGTTAATTTGACTGGAACTGGCAGATGTAGGGTATGCTGGTTAATGGGCTAGCCAAAAAAGTTAGGCGAGGTTAGTTTGCAGAGGAATAACGAAGTATTTGTTTTCAAAAAGCAGACTTGAGTTTGAGATATTTTCCAGTCTTAGGGTTCAAACAGTCATCGGTTGCAAAATTCTCTGCAGTTTAAAGCTGTACTTTCTTTTCTGTTCAGATCTCTGAATCTGTACCTGAATACAAAAGATGTCTGTTAGGTTTGCTATCCAAGACAAAGCCATGTTTTCAAAATGTGTCAAATGGCAGACGTGTCCTTGTTTTATACAATGCATCCTCTCTGTAACTTGTGTGTGTGTTAGGAACGGTTCTGTCTCTAAAGTGTGCCTGTCTAGTGGACTTGAACAGAGTTCAGAGCCAAAGCGTGTTACCATTCGAACAGGGTTAGCTTTAGAACAAAGCCTTGTAATACGGATTCACTGTGCAAGAGGGAAGTGAAGGAATGGTTTGGGGTTTTTCCCTTCATTTTCATACATAGCTGTATAATGGTTTCATTTGCAGTCTCTGGAGTAAATCCAGGGTCGCTCAACCTCCCATTTGGCTTCTAACCTTTAATTTTGAGAACAGATGTTTGTGAAGGAAAAGGGGGGGGATGGAGGGGAAGGAAAGAAAAAGTAAAGCTAGCACGGATACTGAAAGTTGCAGTGAAGAGTACGTTACATCAGGGAAACATGAGAAGGTCCAGTTGTGGAAAAGAAAACTAGATTTCTATGACCCTTAGGAAAAAATATAAACTAAACTCAGCTCTAGAAAGTAGAGTGTAGGAGTTTCCAGAGGCATGACTGAACCCGATAGCGGTAGGAAAACAGCTCAATGAGGTCAACAGGAAGGCCAGCTGTCAGCAGAGGTCAAAGGGTACAAAAATTTGACAGTAGCAATTCCCTGCCAGAAAGAATAGGACTTAAGCCCAGCAGACTGGATCACAGAATACAACTTCTGTTTCTGGATCACAGAATACAATTAACAGATAGTATTTGGTATGTATGATGGGTGTCTATAAAGTGTGCTTTAAGGGTAAGTCTTCCTTGCCTTACTTAGGGGAATTCTGACTGTGTAATACATGAGTAAGGGCTACAGGATTCAGCTTTAATAGAGCAAATAATTGCTAAAGGAAACTTGTCCTCTATCATTCAGTGTAAGAACTGGGAGGTCTGAACTTGGCAAAGTGGGCTGCTGCGTGCAGAGTTGATCCCTGTTGGACGATCAAGGAGTGACATTACCATTGGATAATAAAGGCTGCTGCCTTTCTGTGTATCTGATGACTTTTTGGTCTTACAGACTGTGGAAGTAATGGGATAATATCAAATACTACAAAAAGCACAAGTTATCCAAAAAATATCATTGTCAAAATTTATTCCAAATGGATATGTCCCAAGACGAAGCTTGGGAGTGTTTTTTTTTTTTTTTCCGGGTAGACTCATTTCAAGTCTTCTGTAAACTTCAATCAAAATAAGTGGATTTTTCCTCCCATATTTCAATGGTAACACTGAAGAGGGATAATCAGATCAGTAATGGCTGTATGAATTAATTGGGCTTTTATTTTTTAAATCCTTGCAAACCTCTGTTGAGCCAGCTGATAAAGAAGTTGTGGTTTTGTTTTTGCCCCCCCCCCCTTTTTTTTTTTTTTTTTTTTTAGCAGTAGAGCAAAAGCAGCGAGGAGTGGAAGGAATACCAGAATATGCATGCTTGGTCAAGGCGTATACTCTGGGGTCCAGAACAGGCTTTGACAAGCAGCAGCTGCATTTGCCTTTCATAGCAGGTGTCAGAGAGAGACTTTGCTAATAGTAATAAAATAAATTAGATGTAAAATTGAAAAACTTCGTATTAGCTGGGGAGCAGTAAGAATATGAGGCAGGACACATAACAGGACAGAAATCACAAAGGTGTTGCCTTGGGTTGCTGTCTTGAAGAATGATCAACATTAATGTTTCAGTGACTAATTTCATGTCCTCTGACTTTTTATACAATGCATCTTGTTTTGTTCTTACAATCTTGGGCCTTGTTTACATAACAATTTAGCTGTGATTTAACAGTCATATTTTCAGATTGTTTTTATTAAACTAGTACAAACTCCTAGAG
The DNA here is from genome assembly GCF_965140235.1 of Caretta caretta. NCBI lineage: Eukaryota > Metazoa > Chordata > Testudines > Cheloniidae > Caretta > Caretta caretta. Next base: position 248,038,074 of record NC_134207.1, read on the forward strand.
TGAATACTTTTAAAATCAGTTTATACCTGATTTATATCGGTTTAAGATAGATTAGTAACTCTACACCCCATATACTCAGTGCCCTTTCCCTCTAAAACCTAATCAAGCAAACACACAAATCCCCAACCGCCTGAGAATCTTCTTTACTCTTGTAATAAATGGAGGAACAAATCCCTCCTCCCTCCCCTCACCGTGCCCCATGTTAACAACAGTAGAATTCAAAGAAATAAAATCAGTTTAGTTAAGTTATGGAGTTGCCAGGCTTTTTTGCTGATCGTGTATAACCAGCTGATAGAGATTCCACTGTTTTCCAAACAGGAAGAAGGGAGGAGGAATGGAACATGGCAGTAGGCTGAATCATTGAAGATTAGACTCTACGATAGCTGTGATTGAATATGGCATTATTGTTTCATTGCTGAATCTTTTTTATGTGTGGAACTCTCATTGATTTCTTACCTGTGTGTTTTGTGGACCCAAAGAAATAAAGCAAAACAAAACCCTGTACATTAAAGCACATTTTTATGACTGTGACTAGAACTGGTTAATTCGATTAGGGTACATTTTCAATTATGTGAGAATCTGAAAGCTGCTTTAGCACCAAATTCTTCCCTCAGATGTGTATGCACAACTCATGTTGCCATTATTTTATTTATTTAACACCGCCAAGAACTTAGCTCACAAGTTTTTAAGGTTTAAATCTTGTTTTGGCTCGTGGTATTTCCTCAACTTGCTTGAGTTTTGGAGACTGAGCCCCCATGAGAGCAGAGTGCAGTCAGACATTGTAGATGCTACTGTAACACCTCCTTTATATAATGCAGAGCAGCTTCCCTGTGTTTGGTTCTTACACTCATAAGCTTGTGTGCAAACATCTTGTTCAGTGCACTGCTTATGTCAGGAGCGTGTTATGAAATGTGCATTACATTTTGGAGGTTTGGATAGTTAGGCTTTTGTGTCTGCTTGGAGGAAGAGTTAAAAAAAATAGCCATTAAAGCATTACATTCAATATTGCTCATTCATATGACTTAGATGTCATCAATTGCTTTGCAGCCTCAAGGCCATGTTACACATGGTTGGACAGTTGAACATTTAGAACGATTTTGGGGAGGGCCAAGGGCTAGGAATCATTGAATTTCTCACTGTTGTATTTGAAATGTTTTGAACAGCAGTTGTGCTCAATGAAATTGAGGCTTTGTCTACACTATGCAGCTTTTAGCGACACGGCTGTGCCGCTACAATGTAGCTGCTGTTTGTCGGCGAGCTCTTCCACCAACAAAAAATTCCCTCCCCCTCTCCCCCGCCCCAAATGAGAGGTGGTAGTTTTGTTGGCAGGAGAGTGCTCTTACCGACAAAGCACTGTTCACACTGGTGCTTTTCCTTGACAAAACTTTTGTCTTTTGAGGGGAGAGGGTGGTTTTTTAACACATCTGAACGACAAAAGTTTTGTCATTCGCTTGCCAGTATAGAGAAAGCCGAAGAAATGTGGGCACGCCAGCTAATCGAGCCACAGTCTGATGGGCAGTTACGTAGCAGATCTGTGACAAGGCCTTGTTAGTATCATACAGTTCAGTCTGTCTAAGCCTAGTGGCAAATGTGCCATCTACTTGCATAAAACCTTTGATTCTATCAGGCCTCCATTCAAAGCTGCATTTAGATTAATTTGGGCATCTAACTCCTGAGGACAGTCACTTGTGGAGTCACAGAAGGTGTGCATATCCTAAAATGGAAAAAGGAAGTAAGATTACAAAAATACCTAAACAAACTAAAAAAAAATTCCACCAATATTAAATATTCATGAGGCTAATGGAAGTATTCTTCAGAAAATGGAAATAAAACCCAGTGAAGTCAGTAGAAAGGTGCATAAACTACTGTAGGTAAAATATAAGATTAGGGGTATAAATGCTAATGTCTGAGCTTCTGATTCTTCTCTCTCTTTCCTCTCACCCCCACATCATAACGGCGAGGAGCCCTAGCCATATTGTGCTAACTGTTGTACAAACACAGAGCCAGAACTTGGGGCAGTTGGTAGTGGAAGGTGTTAGGAAGAAAATTCCACATAAGCAGGTTATTCTGTATTTACCCACTGAATATTTGTTATTGGTCACTGTCAGAGACAGGATACGGATCTAAATGGCCCATCGGTGTGATCTGGTATTACAGATCCTGTGCTAATAAAGAGGCTGAGCAGAAAGCAAATAATGAATGATGCAATGTAAACTGCGATAGTAAACTTTGTTATGGAAATATTTGTAGGACTCATGCAACAAAAACACAGCAAGAGAAAGAGGAGGCATTTTTATTCTAGGTAAACTGCGTAAAGCAAAAAAAAATGGTTAACTGTGTGGAAGAATTAAGCTGAGCAATTTGAGAATTTAATGAGTCAGGAATTTAGAGTGCAAATACTTTGCTGTTTAAACTCACAAATATTTTGCAACATCCCTTGTTCGTTGCTGAGACGTCATGGTGCATATGAGTCTAAAAATATTGCTCTCTAGTCCTCTTGTCAAAATAGAATTTATGTGCTTTTTGTTTTCCTTTCTAAATCTGTATAGGGCATGATAATATTGTCAGTATCTAAAACACTGTTCACATGCAGCATTAGGCACACCATTATATTTAGGTAATAAAATACACAAAAAATATATGAATATATACCACAGTCACTGGCTTTACCAGCTGGTAAATGCTTACTTCCTTTGTATCGCTTTTTGTGTAAAATGCCAGTTATTTTTACACGGAAAATTTTGAAAAATTAGTTTCCAAGATTTTTTTTCTGAACATCCCAACCAAAAATTGGGAGGGGGGGGGGGAGGATTGTGTTTTGTGTTTTTAAAAAAAAATTAAGGTTTCGTTTGTTTAAAATTGCTGCTCTGAGGATGTCTTTGCATGCTGCAAGGAACAGGATCAGGATACTTTGTGGGTAATAGGGGAAGACGGGAATACTTGAGAGTTATAAGAGAAGATGACTCTCAATGCTTGTGGACCCTCATCCAGTCAAAGGCTCCCATTAACTTGAATGGCCATTGGATCGGGTGTTTAACCAGCAGCTGGAAGAAGAATGAAGAGTCATCCATGAGAGACATTGTGTCATCTCTGGTGTGGATGTTATGTTTGAGGCTATCATGGAGCCCTTTATATCAAGCCAATATGATTCAGAAGTGAGGGTCATAACTGAATGTAGTGGTCATCTCTCTAGAGAATGAGTAGTCGCTCAGCACTGCTTAAATACCCAATGTGTACTGGGCTCAGTATTCTGGGCCTCTCACATCTTGACTGAACCTACGTAATTGTGTATACTCTGTTACATTTAATTTGAATTTTAAACTGAATTTGATTCCCCCCCAAGAAGTTTATATCCATGGAGAAACATAGGGTTTGCTCTTGGGTGTTTGTCAGTAAATTTTACTTCTTGCTTTAACAATATATAAGAGAAAATCATTTCTGTGGCCATATTTCACAGTGGTAAACCATTGTTCAAGTCAATGAATCATGGAAAAGTCTGCAGAACTGAACTTTTAAGCACTCCCTTTTCATTCCAGTTATTCCCTACTCTGCCTCCCTAATGCAGGAGTGTGCTTTTTGTCGTTCTTAATTCACATGTCCTGTGAGACCCCAAGCCTTCATTTTTCCTGGCCTGACTCACAGGAAGGCTTGCAAATAAACAGAGCCAATTACAACCAATTGTCCTAGCTGATGGGAGCCATCAAGATTCCAAACCACCATTAATGGCCCACACTTTGCATAATTACAATAGGACCGCAGAGTTATATTTCATATTTCTACATTTATATAAATAGGATGACCACATGCAGTCGATTATAAGCTTTGTAATGATACCTTACAAGAGACCTTTTGCATGAAGCATATTCCAGTTACATTATATTCACACTCATTAGCATATTTTCATAAAATTATATGGAGTGCAACATCACAGAGTGTTTAGGAAAGTCATATGTCAATAAAGTAGAATTACAGGTGGCTTTTTATTTATTGAAAATCCAAATTGCCTAATCGCCAAAACAGAACTGAATTACTTAGAAGCATCCTGCCAACAAATCAGAAAAGGGGCAATAATCCGTTAACACTGAGGAGAAAACATTTCTGGGAAGCCATATCCTGGGCAAACACTTGGGGTGAAATCCTGGCTCCATTGAAGTGAATGGAAGTTTTACCACTGATTTAATAGAGTCGGGATTTTATCTATGATGTATTGAGCTATTGCATGAGAGATACTCAGTGTTTAATGTCTTGTTATGCCAGTCAAGATTGAAGGATTAAATACAAATTTAATCAACAATCGGACACATCCCAAGGTTGGTTAGTTCTGAAGATCTTCAAGAAATATAAGAAGCTAAAACAAGGTTTAGGATTTTTTTTAACCAAGACAAGTTTTTTCTTTTTCTTTTTGTTTGTTTCATTGAAGGGGGGGAGTCCTTACACTGCATGAATGAGATTACTATTGACAAAAATTACTGTTTTAAAAATCAGTTTGTTTACCAACTGTTAGCTATTGTCTAGCACTGTGCCTGACAGTCATAATTAGTCTCTCAAACAATATTCACGAATTAATTGAAGTTCCTATCTAGCACTCATCTGTGATGTAAATACAGACTGATTGTAGTTTAAATTAGCTTGAAATTTAGCATCTCATTATAATCAAGATATCTGAAGACGCTGGCTTATTTAATTGACATAATTGTCATAAAGTCTCTAGTTTCATGTTGAAGTCTGAGGTAATTATTGAATCACCTCCGCCTTGGGGAACACTTAAAATAAAAAAGGGAAAGGCGTAAATTCGGGTAAAAATCTTGTTAAAGAGCAGGATTTATTTTGCTTCCTTTCCCGTCTTGGTAGCTAGTTTAGGCAGAGTAAATTAAATGTAGATGAGCACAGCAATGTACCATCTTTATCATTCACAAGTGCAGATCATCATGAAAAAGTGAAGGCTTTGTTTGGTGAACTGAATCATTGTTACTTATTTACAGCACCAAAACAATTTGCTTCATAATAAAATATTTCAATAACTTCTTCTGAGATGGAATGTCTCATTTATGAAGTTTCTCTGGGAAAATATAGGGTGATTCACTGTTTCTGCTGCTTGCTGAATAGTTAACTAAAGTGACTCATGGCAAATAATAGAATTAAAGCTGTTGAAGTACTGGGTAACTCATAATAGTGAGCCAGAGACTTAGCACTGCATAGAGTTTTAGTCAACTAGTCAAATTCTGCCTGACTTAGCTAAGTTAGGGTTACCAGGACTCCATATAATAGTCTGCATTTCTGTGGCTATGCTAGTTAAAATGGGTAGAATATGTGGTGTCTGGAAACGTAGACACTGAAATTCCCAGTTCTTCAGCCTTCACTATAGAAGCTTAACAGTCTCTGCAGCTCTGTTGGAAAGGAGCTGAGCATTGGTTTATGAGCTAAAACTGTCTATTACTTGTCTGTGGAGTTCAGTCTCCTGACTTTGGCTCCCCTCCGCCCCCCCCGACTCCAGCTGAAGACAAATGCATGATTGTGTATGAAATATGAGACACAAGACTACTGAATTCAGCTTGTGCTGAGAGAACAATTATGTTCATAATTTGGGGGAGGATGAAGGATAAAGAAATCAGAGAAGTAATGGAAAAATGGATCGTATGCTCTCATAGACTTTCAGCAGCACTGAAGCTGATTGCCCGGCAAGAGAAGCATGAACTGCAGGCTTTCTCATAATGACAGTTGAGGTGCATTGACAAATGCGGCATTTGGAAGTTTGGACTCTGACTGATTCAAGCCAGTACTATTCCCCTCAGTTTTTTGACTGTTAAATAACTTTCCAAATTAACAATGGAAGGATTCAGCACTGGCCCAGCAATTGCCAAGATTCATTTTATCTTTTGTTCCATTTGAAATTAAGTCCAATATTAATGTCTGGGTTGTCTGTCTCCAGACATTTGCCTGCTTCTTAAGGCAAATACCCAGTCTGTGTTTAGAACTTACTTGACATTTTCTACCCTAGGCATTGCTTTCAGAGTCTCTGCCAACTTTACAATTACCTAACAAACTATATAGTTTGCCACTCTTGTATTTGTCATTCAGCTTCTAGGTGCCTGCAGAAATGCAATCTCTTCTCTCTCTCTTTTATTTTTTAGCAACCGGAAACTGTTTTCCTTTTCTTCGTTATTCAGGTATTTACATTTAGCATGTAAATGTCAACAGATGTTGCCAAGTGTGTGAAGAGGCATATAGCTCTGTTGTCAAAGATGAATGGTTTCTTGCAAATAAGAGGATGTTTGCAGCATTGCTAAGGCTGCCCTCCTGAGAGGCATTTTAGATTACCTACTTGATAGTGCGATGGAAATACCACATTGGGGGTAGTGAATCATTCTGTGGACATAGGTTTTTGTTTTCATATAAAAGATGGGCGGGATGCCATATACTGTTTTACCACCAAGTGTGTTTTAGTGAGTTGTATGAATCAGGATTAATACTCTTCCAATGGAAAGGTTTCTAATGGTGTCTCCATCTGCTTTTCTCTCCCTGGGACTGACGGAGTACTTGGTACTGAAAGAGGCCTAATTTCTAGTAGCTTGGTAAAAATGCTGAAGCAACCTGATAGCATTTCTAAGCAACATTTCCAAAGAAGTATCCATCATTGCTATGACATCAAGTGCCTAAGAATAACTCAATAGCAATTCATGCACTTGCTCTGCTTACCCACTGTTAGTCATTATACCAATTCCTATGGGCTACAAATAGTAGGATACTTATTAAAAGCATTAACTAGCGAAAGAGTGTTTTCTTATTCATGTTCTTCCTGCCAAGAATGTAAAATCAGTGATATCAATTTTAGGTGTCTTGAATTCTCTCCAAGTTAGATTACGAGACAACTCATATTTCCTCAGCCGCTTCTGCTCCTGCAATTCACACTGCAGTCATTAAGTTTTTAAGTTGACCTATCACTATTATTAATAATAAAAATGATATTTTTGTAAAATGATTGGAGTGGGGAAGCCAGAAATGTGGCCATTGTCTACTGTGCCTCACCTGAACCTAGCCTGTATGATATAGGATCCTCATTTTCTCTGACGCAGAGGATGAACTAATTTAAGGCTCTCTTAAGAATAAACCAGCTGTTTCTCTGTCTTTCCTCCACTACATATTGTCCACAGAGTCATACCTGTAAATTTTAATTTTTGAGACCATGCTGAAACTCTGCTGATGTTAATAAGTAAACATTTTTGAATTTCCACTTATTTTCCCCTGTCCCTATCAGCTGAGAACTCAAGTAGCTTTGCTCACATCTCGTTTTGGCTCTGCTTGTCATTTTCAGTTTCTTGCCTGATCGTGACATCTTTAAAACGTTTCTCTCCAGAACTGATTACTGATCCACCAGCACTTACAGTGTGGGCACTACTCTGATAGGAATGGAACAGCATAGCCAAGCACTGACTTCCCTCCATTACAGATGGGCTTTATTTAGCAGGCAATGATGTTTAGTGAGAGCATGGCAGAGAGAGACTTGACAATGGGAAAGGCTTTGAGAATGATCTTTGTCAATGAAATGCAGAAGTTTGATCTTGGCCAAACATGCCTTTCTGAGCTTGTTTGTAAAGGGAGGGAGCTTGAGGTGTAATGAATCAATGGATTGCTAACATCAGAAGCAATAACTATATAAACTAACTCCTCACCTCTCTGGTCCATCACCACCAGAAATAAGAATCCATGAGGTAAAGATGATCTCTTTTTTTTTTCTTCTGGTTTCAGTCCCCGACCTTCTTGGTGAATTAGCCATTATAGGGCAATGTAATCATAGACACACACAACTGGCTTGTAAAGGAAGCAGAGTCTCATGGATTATGTCATTATGTATTTCAGAGCGAAAGATTCGTAGTTCAGAAATAGATACTTACGTTAGCTGAGAGCTCACTGTTCAAGAGGTCTGACATCTTCCATAGCAAAAAGTCAGAAGGTTTGCTAAGTTATCTAACTCTCTGCAAAGAAGAAACCCAGAATCTTCCCATTGTCACCTTGCAGCAGATAGGCTAAATGAGCTTCTCGAGAATGCTAATTTATGGAATAGTGTATTCTCATGAATCTCACAGTCCTCTTTTTAAATCTCGTTCATGTTTTTATGGCACGTATTTCTTCTGGCATGATACAAAATTTAAGTCCAAGGGTACATCTCCATTCTTTGATGTATTTTACCCTGTATTAGTCTGGGCCATATTATTATTCCCCTGTGTTAAAAATTAAAGAGAGTAATTACCCGTCTCACATTGAGAATGGTTTTTCTGATGGTAGATAATATATTTAGAAAGAGTTATGCAATTATATTTGGTGTGTTTCTGGTGGTGATCTCTTTTGGGTCGAGAGACTTTTTGTATCTCAATGACCATTTGTTTTCCATCCTTTTCTTTCTTCTTTTTTCACCCCCCTCCACCATTTTTTCCCCCTTTCATCACAAATGGCTGGATAATTGCTCGCAATTGATTAAAGGTAGGAAGGAGTTCACCTTGTCAAACACAGATCAAACTTCTGAGTTTCCAAGTTTCAGAGTAGCAGCCGTGTTTGTCTGTATCTGCAAAAAGAAAAGGAGTACTTGTGGCACCTTAGAGACTATCAAATATACTTGAACATAAGCTTTCGTGAACTACAGCTCACTTCATCAGATGCATTCAGTGGAAAATACAGTGGGGAGATTTATATACACAGAGAACATGAAAGAATGGGTGTTACCATACACACTGTAACGAGAGTGATCAGGTAAGGTGAGCTATTACCAGCAGGAGAGTGGGGGGCGGGAACCTTTTGTAGTGATAATCAAGGTGGGCCATTTCCAGCAGTTGACAAGAACGTCTGAGGAACGGTGGGGAGTGGGGGAAATAAACGTGGGGAAATAGTTTTACTTTTGTGTAATGGCACATCCACTCCCAGTCTTTATTCAAGCCTAAGTTAATTGTATCCAGTTTGCAAATTAATTCCAATTCAGCAGTCTCTCGTTGGAGTCTGTTTTTGAAGTTTTTTTGTTGAAGAATTGCCACTTTTAGGTCTGTAATCGAGTGACCAAAGAGATTGAAGTGTTCTCCGACTGGTTTTTGAATGTTATAATTCTTGATGTCTGATTTGTGTCCATTTATTCTTTTACATAGAGACTGTCCAGTTTGGCCAATGTACATGGCAGAGGGGCATTGCTGGCACATGATGACATATATCACATTGGTGGATGTGCAGGTGAACGAGCCTCTGATAGTGGGGCTGATGTGATTAGGCCCTATGATAGTATTATCACTACAAAAGGGGTGTCCGTCCGTCCCCCCGCTCTCCTGCTGGTAATAGCTCACCTTACCTGATCACTCTCGTTACAGTGTGTATGGTAACACCCATTGTTTCATGTTCTCTATGTATATAAATCTCCCCACTGTATTTTCCACAGTATGCATCCGATGAAGTGAGCTGTAGCTCACGAAAGCTTATGCTCAAATAAATTTGTTAGTCTCGAAGGTGCCACAAGTACTCCTTTTCTTTCTGAGTTTCCAAGTGATCTTGCTCACATCTGCTGGAAGTACATGGCATGCAGCTAAGGCTGGGTTAGGGGAGGTCTGGATGGATACAATTCCATGCCTTGGAATGTTTGTAGTGCCCACTGTGACCCCCCTCTAGCTAAATTTCATGCTTTGAAATCTGAAACTGACTTTTGTTTCAAAATCTCTGTCTTTACTGAGGTTGTTCTTGAAGAGATAGTTCTTTAAAATTGTATGCACTGAAACTTCTTTCCAATTACAGCTTCAAGAGAACGGAGAATCATAGTTCCATTTGTCAATATTGATATTTAACTACTAGTTAACTTGTGTTGGTGTTAGAAAGTAAAGGGTGGGGGGAGGACGGGACAGAACCCAAACTAGTTCAGTTAAGTAGCAATGTGGGAAACAGATGGCTCTTTGAACTAGCACTTCCAGAGATTCTAAAGATGTATATCAATCAGATGGTCTGTGATGTCTTCAGTGCAGTGGTGGGCAGCCTGTGCATGAGTGTGTGTGCATATGCCTGCACATTTTTATTCATTTGATTTTTGTGACCTAGCAAGTGTGTTTCACATTACATATGGTATTGTAGGAGTGTGTTATAATAAAGTAACTGTAAAGGCAAAGCACTATTTCCCAGTAATTGTAATGTGTTAAACGGAATAGTTTGGCTGTTGGGGGACATTAAATACTGTTGGTAATGATATTGGTGTTTGGTATTTTACCTTAGCAGGTCACCTAAGGTTTCAAATGTCTTGTGGGATCCTGCAATATAAATTCTGCTTTAATTTTAAGATGCCTGCAAGGGAGTTATACCACTACCCCTTTCCTTTTTGTGGTTTTACTGCTTTGCAGCTGTTCAGCTTCAACAGCACTTGATGGTGAGTGAAATGGTCATATAGGAACTGGATTGATAGGACATGTAAGGCAGATGCTACAAATCACAATCTTTGGACTATGATATGGAGCGTAAGCTATAGTTTTACCTTCTATTGTCTCCTACGCTCCAAATTCCGCTTATAGAAAGCAGGGGGTGGGGAGGGGAGAAGGGGGAAAGAAACATCCAACTGATCTGAAGGTTATTAGAGGTAACTGCTAGTCACTCTTACACATACTCAGCACAATCTAAATACCACCAATATTGAACACCTCAGCATAGAAACATGCGCTCCAGTATATTTTAATCAGATTACCCTCCCTTTCTGCATTATAGGGGGGAAAAAAATCAATATGCAAACATATTTTGAGGAATGCTTTTTGTTGCCATTGTTGAGAAATGTTGCCTTTTTTTCTTTACCTATATACAATTAAATCTATATAAAATTCTTTTCTATTTGATTTAATTAAAGTCTTTATACCAAAGTGAACACTGTTTTGTTTTATATGTATCCTATCTGGTTTGTGCACTCTCAATGAACAGTAGGACTTTTCCTTTGCTGTAACATATGGAGTATAATCTTTAACTCTTAATAATCTAGGAGCTAATATCACAATATTTATTTCCCTAAGATCTCTGATTTGACCATGAGGTGTTGTGGTACTAATGATCTGCATGTAGGTAATACGTAGGCAAAAAATTTGATAGCTGCTTTCAACTACCTGAAAGGGGGTTCCAAAGAGGATGGATCTAGACTGTTCTCAGTAGTAGCAGATGACAGAACGAGGAGTAATGGTCTCAAGTTGCAGTGGGGGAAGTTTAGGTTGGATATTAGGAAAATCTTTTTCACTAGGAGGGTGGTGAAACACTGGAATGTGTTACCTAGGGAGGTGGTCGAATCTCCTTCCTTAGAAGTTTTTAAGTTCAGGCTTGACAAAGCCCTGGCTGGGATGATTTAGTTGGGGATTGGTCCTGCTTTGAGCAGGGGATTGGACTAGATGACTTCCTGAGGTCCCTTCCAATCCTGATATTCTATGATTCTATGAAATGGTGTTGGATTTTTTTGTACAGCTGCTAGAATTTTATTTATTTAAAAAGTAATTTTAAGAATTATATTTTTAGATTATACTTTTACTGAGTCAATATTCAATATATTGATAGCGGTATTGTCTTATAATACAAGAAGAAGACGACACCAAAAAAGTAAAAGGCAACATGTTTAAATCTGGTCAAAACAAATAATGTTTTACATAGCAGTCTGTGAAATGTAATACTCTATTATTGTGGCAAAGAGCTTAGTCAGATTCAGAAAAGGATTAGACATTTATATGACTAATACCTGCAGATACCCTGTCTTAGGCCTTGTCTACACAACAGTTACACCAATTTTGACTAAATCAACTTAGAAAATGATGTAGTTAAATCAGTGGAATCCCCTGGTGTGAGCACTTGTAAATCAGTTTGACTGCCATTTCTTACTTTAGCTTACATCAATTCCTTAACAACTTAAGTTGATATAAGGGAAATCAGTTCTTCTGTTTCAGGATATAAACCAGCCATTAGCTGCCTAACTTTAGGAAGAAACTTCCCCTTTATGCATATTAGTGAATAAGTTAACCATCATAGCGTTTTACACTTGCCTTTAAATCTTCTGGTGTGGGATGTTGTTAGAGAAAGTATACTTAACTAGGAGGGTCTGTGGTCTCATTTGATATGATCATTCCTGTGATTCTTATAAAAAAGCTTAGTGAAACTCTTATGAAACCCCAAAATCCAGCATTTCTTCTCCTTCCCAAAAAAAGGCACTAAGGGAGGCATGACTTTAATGGAGCTGACTTCTTATTGTCTTGAGAATGCATTCATATTCATCTGTATTCCATTATTACTAGTCTTCAACACTCAAATGAGGTAGATTGTTGACTACTGAGAAGCAGTGAACAGTAACTAGCTAAATGGAAAAAATAATTTGAGATTTTTTTAACATGAACGAGAGTTATCATTTCAAACATGTCCTTCCTACTGCCCCATGAGCTTGTGCTTCATTTTAACACTTTGTGAAATATTATGGTGAATGAATCCATTTTCATTTTTTTATATGCTTGTTATCCCTTCTTTCATATTTTACAATTGCTTTGACATGCAGGAAGGTGGTGGGTGGAGTGGACAGTGTATCACATTGCAGAATATTAAAGTAAAAGAATAGACTCACAGACTTTAAGGCCAGAAGGGACCATCATGATCATTTAGTCTGACCTCCTGCACATAACCCACCCACTCCTGTAATAGACCATAATCTCTGGTGAGTTACTGAAGTCCTCAAATCATGATTTAAAGGCTCCAAGTTACAGAGAATCCACCATTTATACTAGTTTAAACCTGCAAGTGACCAATGCCCCATGCTGCAGAGGGAGTGAAAAAAACCTTCAGGGTCTCTGCCAATTTGACCTCGTGGAAAATTCCTTCCCAACCCCAAATATGGTTAGACCCTGAGCATGTGGGCAGGGCAAGACCCATCCTCCAGACACCTGGGAGAGAATTTTCTATAATAACTCAGAGCCCTTCCCATCTAGTGTCCCATCACCAGCCATTATGGATATTTGCTACTAGCAGCTGCAGATGGGCTGCATGCCATTATAGGCAATCTCTCTTCATACCATCCCCTCCATAAACTTTTCAAGCTCTGTCTTGAAGCTAGTTAGTTTTTTTTCCTCCCCTTGGAAGGCTGGTCCAGAACTTAACTCCTCTGATGGTTAGAAACCTTTGACTAATTTCAAACCTAAACTTGTTGATGGCCAGTTTATATCCATTTGTTCTTGTGCCAACATTGGCTCTTAACTTAAATAACTCCTCTCCCTCCCTGGTATTTGTCCTTTTGATGTATTTATAGAAAGCAATCATATCTCCCCTCAGTCTTCGTTTGGTTAGGCTAAACAAGCCAAGTTCCTTGAGTCTCCTTTCGTAAGGTAGGTTTTCCATTCCTCTGATCATCCTAATAACCCTTCTTTGCACCTGTTCCAGTTTGAATTCATCTTTCTTACACATGGGAGACCAGAATTGCACAGAGTATTCTACATGAGGTTTCATCACTGCCTTGTGTAATGGTAATAGTACTTCCCCATCTCTTTTGGAAATACCTCGCCTGATGGATCCTAGGATCACATTAGCTTTTTTTCACGGCCACATCACAATGGCGTCTCATAATCATCCTGTGATCAACCAGTACACCCAGATCTTTCCATTCCTCTGTTGCTTTCAATTGATATGTCCCCAGCTTATAGCAAAATTTCTTGTTGTTAGTTCCTAAGTGCATGACCTTGCATTATTCACTGTTAAATTTCATACCATTTCTATTACTCCAGTTTTCAAGGTTGTGCAGATCTTCTCTGATGATATTCCGGTCCTCCACCGTATTGGTAATACCTCTCAATTTTGTGTCGCCACAGATTTTATTAGCACACTCCCCCTTTTTTGTGCTGTGGTCATTAATGAAAATGTTAAATAAGATGGGTCACAAGGCCAATTCCTGAGGAACTCCTCTAGTAACCTCCCTCCAGCCTGACAGTTCACCTTTCAGTATAACCCATTGTAGTCTTCCTTTTAACCAGTTCCTTATCCACCTTTCAATTCTCATATTAATCCCCATCTTCTCCAATTTAATAATATCCCATGTGGAACTGTATCAAATGGTTTACTGCAATCCAGGTAGATTAGATCCATTGCATTTCCTTTGGCTATAAAATCAGCTGTCGTCTTAAAGAAAGAGATCTTGCATGATCTACCTTTTGTAAAACCATGTTGCATTTTATCCCAATTACCATTTTCCTTTGTTCTTAACTATTTTCTCTTTCAAAAATTGTTCCAAGACCTTGCATACAACTGAGCCCAAACTAATGAGCCTGTCATTTCCTGGATCACTTTTTTCCCCTTTTTTAAAAATAGGTATTCGATTAGCAATTCTCCAGCCGTAGGGTAGAACCCGAAGTTTACAGATACATTAAATATCCTTGCTATTGGGCTTGCAATTTCATGTGCCAGTTCCTTTAATATTCTTGGATGGAGACTATCCAGGCTCCCTGATTTGATCCAATTAGGCTGTTTGAGTTGACATCCACCTCTGATGTGGTAATTTCTAATTTCATATCCTCGTTTCCATTTGCCACCCTGCCCCTGGCCCTAAAATCCTCATTAAAAACTGAGACAAGTATTCATTTAGGTACTGCCTAGATTATTTTTAATCTCCACCCCATCTTCAGTGTGTAGTGGTCCCCCTTCTTTCCTTTTCTTTTTTATTTATATGGCTATAGAACCGTTGACTATTTCAAGGTTGTTGTTACTTTTGCAAAGTTCAACTCTGCTTGGCTTTTGTCAGTTCTCACTTTTTCTCTACACTTTTTGACCTCCAACAAGTCTTTTTCCCTTGCAGATTTGTCCCATCTTCCAATCCTTGTAGTCTTTCTGCTTTCTCTTAATAACCTATTTGAGAGGCTTGCTCATCCAGTTTGGTATTGAACCCTTGCCTACAAATTTTTCCTCTTGCTTGGGATATAGGCTTCAGATAGCTTCTGCTACTTTGACTGAAAGTAATTTGAAGCCTCCTCCACATTCAGATTCTTGAGTTCTTCACGCCAATATATTTCTGTCTATCACTTAAAGCACTACAATGCTGATCCTACAATGATTGACTGAGATAAGAACAGGAAGTTAGTCCAGCATGTATCCATTCTTGGGGCACAGAGAGAGGATGAGAATGATACATATATAGCACATTATATTTTACAGAGAGATTTTTCAAAGGCACAGCGGGTCATTGAATGTGAATGGGATTTGGGAGTTGAGTCATTGTAAGTATTGAATGGGAGTTGAAAATCTCCCTCCTATATACCAGTTTTGTTTTTTTCCTCTACAACAGTATGTTGTGTTTTGGGAAAGAATTGTAACAGTGTGGAGTATGTGATTTAAAAAAAAAATTAATTAAAAAAGGTCAGGGCAATTCCGTCATCACTAAACTTTGATAGCAATTTGGTAGCAAGTCACACAAATTTGATGAAAGCCTTGGCAGGTGGAAAGCAATCAGTTCTTCAAAGAAAGTATCAAATTTAAAAGTGTTTTAGAAGCCATTGACCATCAGGTGTATGGGAGAGCCGAATTTGGCTCTGTTTAGATACTGTTGCTGGTTGTTTTCAGGCAGGTGACTTTTATTCCTCAATGAGAATTACACAATTTCATTTCAGAAATGATGCTTTCATGCTAAGTATCAGAGTGGTAGCCATGTTAGGTCTGTATCCACAAAAACAACGAAGAGTCCGCTGGTACCTTCAAGACTAACAGATTTATTTGGGCATAAGCTTTCATTGGTAAAAAACCCACTTCTTCAGATGCATGGAGACTTCCAATCCATGCATCTGAAGAAGTGGGTTTTTTACCTTCGAAAGCTTATGCCCAAATAAATGTGTTAGTCTTTAAGGTGCCACCAGACTCCTCGTTGCGTTCATGCTAAAAGCTTGAATGCTCCCATACGTTTGGAAAACTGTTTTTGATCTTGACAAAATATAAAAAGCATTATGTTTGATGGAATATCTCGGATACCAAAAGGCTGTTCTGTTTCTTGTTATCTAAGTGTAAGTGAATATAACAGGTCAAATTATAGTAGTGTGGTGTTTTTTTTACAGTAGAATGAAAAAGTTCATGAAAGTTGGGATAGTACTGATTTATTTTCAGTGATGTAATCAGGAGTAGCAGATTATTTGCTTTATAGATAGCTTCCATGTAACTTCTGCTAGAAAAGAATGAGGATGGTAGAAAAAAGTGGTGCATTGTGTTTGAACTATATGCCGGTTCCTTTTGGAAACATGATTATACTTTGCAGTTTAATTCTGCTATTGTCAGAAATACATGTGTTTTTTATGAAAAGTATATGTGAACCAGCCTACCGCTCTGATACAGCATTGCTATGGTGCAGAAGAATGTTTATAATAGCATTCTGCTGTGTCTAAAGATTTTGCATTGGTGTAAAGGTTATGATGTCCCAGTTGTTTTCAAAAGATCATTAAAAAACGTGTGTGTTAATAGTAACACCATCTCTACAGTAACTTGGGTTTATTAAGCTATTTTTAGTAAAACTTCGTGCATGTGAGTGCTTCTGTGCTTTAGTAAAGCACAATCTGTTTTATTTAATAACTTGCCGCTGCATAATTCATTATAGATTTTTTTTTTCAGATTGACTCCAGAGAGTTTACACAGCACCACAAGAGGCTAAAAAGAAAAATGCACTTCATAAGTAGGCTATAGAAGATAAAAGTATTTTGTGTTTCTTCAGGGAAAAAATATTGTAGAAATGTGATACTTTCCCATTTGTTCAAATATATCTAATAAAAATGTGATAACGTCTATGAATGGTTACGGCTTGGACATATGTTGTGGAGAATTTGGTTCATTTGTTTACAAAAATGCACTTTTTGTTTTTGACATCTGTTTGAAGCCTGGGATTAATTTAAATAGATAGTCTCTAACCTTGTGAACTGGACCCTGTATAACATGAAAGAACCAGGAGGGTCTTCTAGCTAACAACAATCAATTTAACATGGCATACCGTTTTGAATTTATATATGGTCCACTTCTCTTACATTTGTGTTATATCTTCTAATTATGTCCTCCTCCCCAACTCAAATAAGAATGAAAAACCTTTTCTAAGAATTTAGAGAAATGCATATGTGTCTTCTCCATCCCAAAACTGAATTCTCAGTGATTAAATGTAAATGTTTTTATGATTGGGGTTTGAGGGATATTGGAATATCTATTCTGTCTTGCTTCCATCTACTCTGCTACCTCTTCAGGCTCTGTACTATGAGTCACAAGTGATGTAATTCACTGGATTTGCAAAACAAAACTATGTCGAGCTAACAAATTCCATCCATTAGTGGTCCTGGTTTTCAAATGTAGTGTGAGATTTACAGATTTTAGTTTTGGTAGTGCTATCGGCATCTGAATGTAGGATTAAAAGGTATCAGAAACAACTTCTTCCCTTAGCCCATTCTCCGGTATTTGTTGTATAAGTACAGTAATGTGTAGATAACACTACCGATTTCTCAAAGTTTTCTGTTTCTCTTTGAACACTTCAGCTTGAGACGTGTGAACTTTAATAACTAAGTACTCATTGAGAGATTGTCAGGAGCTTGCGAGTTGCTCAATGTTGACATAAATGGAGCCAACTGCAGCTATCTTAGGACTTCATTACACACAAACATGCACCAGTTTAAATGAACCAAATTAGTTAAACCAGTGCAAGGACACATTTATATTGGATTTAAATAAATATGATTATAAACCAAGTTTAAATAATTTTCAGCATCCACACACAAAGTTGCCATGTTGAATTAAATTAGTTTAGAATTACACCTTTACTTAAATTGTGGCAACTTTGTGTGTGGAGCAGGCCTTATTCCTCAACGAGCACATAGATCTTGCAGAAACAGTGCATGCCAGCATGCAGTTATCCCTCTTCTTCTGATTGGGGTCTCTGGAGGCTGAAAAGATCAAGATGGAAAATTGCATTCTGGACTAATAACTAGAGCCCTGCCCGGATACAAAAATGTGGATCCACATCTGCCAGGATCAACCCACGATCCGCTAGCCATCTTTTACCTGTATTCGCATCTGCACCTGCAGCAGCAAGCCGTCTCACAAGGGCTAGCGATGGGGATCGGGGGGTGGAAAAGGGAGCGAGTGGGGGGATGGGGTCTTGCAGGGAAGAGACAGTGTGAGGGTGGGGACTGGGTAAGGGGCAGTGCAGGGGCGGGGTCTTGAGAAGAAGGGGTGGCACAGAGGGAGGGGCTGGGGGGAAGGGGCATCGTATTCTGTGCTGCTCCCGGGGACTCACTATCAACTGCACACGATAGCAGAAGTGCATGTTGCATCACAGTGAGGTGGAGGGGAAGGGCGCCGGGGCCGCACCTGCTCCAATCTCCAGGGCCGAGAGAGAGACAAGCTTTTGAGCCACACAGAGCTCTTCTTCAGATCTGGGAAAGGTACTAAGAGTGTCACAGCTAAATACAGGATTGAACGGATAGTCGTAAGAATTTAGTACATATTCTAAGGGACCATTCAAGGTGAAGAGGCCCGTTAACACACCTGTAGTCAAAAAGGGGAGTGAGACGAGGGACAGACACCTCTCATGAACGCCTCCTGTTGGTTGGGTGCAAACCTGCATCATCTTTCTCTGCGTCTGCAGCCCCCTGTTGGCTGTTAACATCATCAGGTGGGTCTTCAGTGGCTCAGCCCTCTGGCCAGGTCAGACACAGTCAATATGCACGAACACACCCCTTCCAGGATAAAAGGTTCAACCGGTTCTGTCCCTGTGCCCTTGTTAAAGTCTTTAGCCCTGACTCTACGCTCAGTCCTCAACCCCTTCTGGGCTAGCTTTAAGTCTGTGCCTGTCCTGGTATAGAGCAGTGCCCAGAAGGCTTTCTCCCTGGAGACTCTGTCTTACCAGCTTTTTTTGCCCCAGTTGTCCAGCCAGGCCACTCCTTCTCTTCAGACCTCTTCCGGTGTGGGGACCTGGGCCTGCCAGCTACTCTGGATCCTAATCCAGGAACCCTACAAATAGCAGCCACATGCTGCTTCCTTTTAATAGTTGCTGCTGCTATTCCCTGGTCCCCTTCCCATGTAGCCCCTTCCGCTTCACCCTTACCTCAGGGCTGAAGTTCTCCACTCCTCTTCTCCTTCACCGAATACCAGTGCCACCAGAGCCCATCTTCTGGTTCTCCCTGGAGCACCTGCAAGAAGCACCCTTCCTTACTGCTCTGGTCCCAGCCAGGAGCTGACCTCATCACCTACAACTCCTTTTAGCTGAGCTCGCTGTGCTCTGATAGGCTGCAGGGAAGCAGCCATTCTAGGCAGGCTTGGAGGACCCACCTTCACTGCTCCTTTTATGGAGCAGGTTGTGATAAGACTGGGAGGCCTCCAGTAGGGGACCTCAAAGGGCCTGGTACACCCCGTCACAGGGAGTTAGTGGGTTACAGATTGTTGTAATAAGCCGTAAATCCAGCGTCTTTGTTAAGACCATGAGTTTTTGTTTCTAGCAAATCTATGGATTTAAGCTCCTGGGCTCATCTTTTGAAGGTGTTGTGCAGGTTTCTTTTGAGGATGAAGACTGATAGGTCAGTTATAGAGTGATCACTTTTCACTAAGGGTTCACTCACAGGTCACAGTGGTTATTTTTTTTATCATTTTCTGGTGTGGCAGTGTAGTGATTGTCTGGTTTCACCCACATAGTTGCTATTGGGGCATTAGTGCACTGAATGAGGTATACCCCATCTTGTGATAGGCAAGTGTAGGACCCATAGATCTTGAAAGCAAATCACTCTATATCTAACCTATCAGTCCTCATCCTCAAAGGAAACCTGCATAGCGCTTTCAAAAGACAAGCCTGGGAGCTTAAATCCATAGCTTTGCTAGACACTTAAAAATGGTCTTAATAAAAACACTGGATTTATGGCTTATTACAATAATCTGTTACCCACTGGCCCCCCCCTTTTCCCCTTTTTGGTCTATATACTACAGGTTTGGTAATGGGCCACTTCACCTTGAATGGTCGCTTAGAATATATGCTAACTACTTATGCTAAACTGTCTGTTTGATCTTGTATTTAGCTGTGACATTCTTAGAACCTTTCCCAGACCAGAGGAAGAGTTCTGTGTAGCTTAAAAACTTGTCTCTCACCAGCAGAAGGTGGTCCAATAAAAGATATTGTGTCACCCACCTTGTCTCTCTAATGTCCTGGGACCGACATGGCTACAACAATACTGGCTTAATAAGGCATACCCAGTTTCAATTCTGTCCACACTAAAGAATCCTTTCCCCTCTATCCTTAAGGAAGCTCTCCAAGTGGCCCCACCACACACTGCCCCTTGCTCTCCTCAGTTCCTTCTTACATCTTCGAAAATATCTTGCATTTAGCCAGTGTAGAAATATACTGCTCTGGCCATTTTTTTAACTCCTGGGCATTCTGCTAACTTTCACCACTTGGAGGCAACATATCATTTTCCTGTTGATTTCTCTTTCTCTTCTTGCAGCCCGCTCGCCCTGCTGGCCTGCTGAAGATTTGCTCAGGTTTTTGCCCCAGGTGTTACTGCCTCAGCTGAGAAACAACAACTCAAAGACACAAGTTAATATACACACATATATCTCCAAGCAGGCAGGCTTGCAAGAACAAAGGGAAAACCCACAACCCAGATGTATTCATTAGTATAATTGATCTGGCCTGTCTGTTTAACATCTTGCAAGTGGAATTGAAGCTGAATCAAAACTGCTTGACTTTAGTGGGGCCAGGATTTCACCCTAGGCTTTATTCTTAAAGCAGCTTTGTGGCCATGCCATGAAAAAGCAGATATTTCCTGCCCCTCAATTTTATATAACAACTGTGCAAAAACCCCTCTCTTGGCACTCCAGTGAATGAGTCCACTTGGGCAAAGTAACCATTTCAGCAAGTCATTTGTAGGCTAGCCCTTAATTTCAGCTTGGAAAGTGGTCGGCTGGAAGTCAGCTGGTGGGAGGAGCAGAGGCGGAAAAGACTTGGTACAAAATTTCCTCATCCAGACTATCTCATGGCTGTGTGACAGGTCAAACACTACATGCCCAGTATGTACTAGCATTGCCAGGCCACAGAAAATAGCTCAGATAAAAAAGTAAAAAACAAAACACACAAACATATTTGCAAGTAGTTCACTATATTTAACAATGGAAGATGGATCAATGGAGTACAGTACCCATGATTAAAAATCTTGCATTGGAAGTAAACTTTTCTTTTCTGCAGGGTGTAAACATGAATTATTTGGAAAAATGCAAGCACTACTCTCTATAACTGGTGCTTTAAACAAACATACACATTATATAATGATGTTTAATGAAAGGCAATTTGTATTTAACACAATAAAGATTTTTTTAGATAAGTCGTGAAGTAAATCTTTCAAGGCAGTTCCCTGATGATGTTACATCTTTCTGTATCAATCAAGTGTTGTAGGCCTCTTACTTAGGAATCTTGTAATAGAACATTAGACAGACACTTTGACACACAAAGTAGAATTTTCTGTATTAAGCTAAAACCCAAGACAATTGTACATGAATATTTTCTATTTAAAGGTATTAATTTATCTAGGCATAAATTTTTTCAATTTCATTAACATTTGATGTACCATGGGTTCATCAGAACATGGAAAAAATTCACTGTACGTAACTTAGCACAAATGTCCAAAATGCGTGGAACACGCAATTAAATACACAGTTAAAAGGAATTGGTTGGAACCTGGTGTTCTATAAGATGCAGGAAAGGGTGGAGGATTTGGACTACATGTAACCTACTCCTACTTAACTAGTAGGGGTTTTTTAATTTATTTTTTTAACTTCCAATTTTCTGAAAAAATATATGACGTGGCTTATTAATTTTTTAAAGCGAAGGCAATATTAAATATGGAAAAGCTTATTGAAGTAAGTTTTTAAGCAATACAGCTGTTGGATACTTAAATCCATTAAAAAAACTCAGTCAGTTAATACGTATTTCCACTGTGCACAGCCTCTTGGAAATGTGAGGAAAGGGGGAGAGATGAAAAGGAGTGGTAATAACTTGCATATTGAAAATGCTCTCCGATTCCCCTTTCTTTTCATGAGTTGCATTTTAAAAGTTAGTTTCTTTGTTTATTGTGGCCACTCTGACTGATGGCAGCAAGCCAAGGAAGGATTTATAGTGCAGTAGCACCAGCTTATAAATATAAAACTTACAATGCTGATCAGGACATAATGCATTCAACTTGTTGATTTACTGAATTTGATCTTTATGCACCAGATTCTGCTCTCCGTTACACCAGTGCAAGTCTGGAATAACTCCGCTGAACTCAGGGCAGTTATTCCAGACTTCTGTTGATGTAACAGAGAGCAGAATTGGACTCTTCTGTTTAGTTACCTAAATATTACTATTACTGTATTTGTATTAAATAATACATGGCATGGCACATCACAGACAAATAAAAGACAAAGTCCCTGCCCTGAGAAGCTTGCAGTCCAAGGGCTGAAGCATAGTGTTAAGGCACAGCCCTGCCTGGTGGTTAGTGCAGAGGTGCAGCTGATGCTCCAAGAAGCATCAAATTTCTTTAAGGTGCAATGACTCCTGGAGCTTCCAAAAAGCACAACTATTTCATTACTCTCCCTTCTGCGTGAAACTGGCCGGTATGGAGAGGTGGGTTCACAGCTTTTCTTCATGCTGCCTTAACCTTAATGCTGCTAGTCGCATTAGCCTGGAGGAGCCCTTGCCATTCGCTTTTGCTTGGGTCAGTCATAAGGGAGAAGCCCCTTGTAATCTCTTCTTCCTTTCTGTAACCACACGGGATGGGAAGAACCTGATCCTAAACTGAAAAACAAAACATTATATATGTGGACAAGCACTGGGGATGCATTGGGGTGGGAGGGAGACAGGAAGAGAAGGGCTTCAGGGAGTATGTAATGAGATTGTGCAAGTTGTGAATGCAAGTCTCATGGGGATCATATTTTTGGTGGTTATGATACTACTTTATACCTTCCTTTACAGCAGGGGTTGGCAAACTTTTTGGCCCAAGGGCCACATCTAGGTATGGAAATTTTATGGCGGGCCATGAATGCTCACAAAATTGGGGTTGGGATATGGGAGGGGGTATGGTCTCTGGCTGGGGGTGCAGGCTCTGGAGTGGGGCCAGAAATGAGGAGTTCAGGGTGTGAGAGGGGGGTGCAGATCAGGGGCGGTGAGGGCTCTGGCTGTGGGTGTAGGCTCTGGGGTGGGGCTGGGGATGAGGGGTTTGGGTTGCAGGAGGGCTCTGGGCTGGGACTGAGGGGTTCGGAGGCCGGGAGGGAGATCAGGGCTGGGGCAGGGGGTTGGGGCGTTGGGGGGTGGTGGCTCAGGGGTGCAGGTACTTACCTCAAGCAGCTCCTGGAAGCAGCGGTATATCCCTCCTACGTGGAGACGCGGCCAGGTGGCTCTGCTGCATGCTTCCCCATCCGCAGGCACTGCCCCTGCAGCTTCCATTGGCCACAGTTCCCAGCCAGTGGGAGCTGCGGGGGTGGCACTTGGGGCGGGGGCAGTGTGCAGAGCGGAGTGCCGTGGCTTCCCCTACACGTAGGAGCCAGAGGGGGGATATGTCGCTGGTTCCGGGAGCCATAGTTTGCCAACCCCAATCAGTTCCTTTCCTAATGGTTCCCAATATCCTGTTAACTTTTCTGGCTGCCACTGTACATTGAGTGGTTGTTTTCAGAGAACTATCCACAATTACTCCAAGATCTCTTTGTTGAGTGGTAACCACTAATTTGAACCCCATAATTGTGTATGTATAGTTGGGATTATGTTTTCCAGTGTGCATTACTTTGCATATTGAATAGCAGGGAGGATGGTGGAAAGGCCAACATTGATGGAGAGAAGAGAGATTTAGGGGGAAGGCAATCAGTGCAATGAATATAGAGGAAGACAAGGAGAATATCAAGAATGGGGCCCTGAAGGATACAAAGAGGAGGAACGAAGAAGAATTACTGACGAAAGAGTGGCGAGAGAGGTAGGAAGAGAAGAATATGGTCTCTATCAACTAAGGAGAGTTCAAAGACAGTTGGATGGTCAACTGTACAGAAGGTAGCAGAATGGTGAAGGAGGATGGGAATGCAGAAGAGAAGTCAATGACCACTTTAGTGTTGGAGTATGAAAGCTGAGGTTAGAGGATCCAGGAAAGAATTAGTAGAGAACTTTAGTGTAGCATCTGCTCCTGCTTAAGTTTGGGGGCAAAGAGAGGAGTTTTTGTGAACAGGGGGGTGAGGTGAGACAACGTTCTGAGGGTGGAAGGAAAGGTACTGGATATTACTTTGCTGTGGGCTGCATGAGCAAACAGATATGTTCGAGGGGCAGGATGAAGACTAGAATGAGGGAAGTAGTAAACCACAGTGTTTTGAGTCACATTTAAGGGAAAAACTCTGCAGTGATTTGTATCCAGCCCAATCCCCATGTCAGTGCAGATTTTGGCCCTGTTTCCAAAATTGAGCATATAGAAACTGGAAGATTGTGGCCTATATTCGGTCTTCATTTACTACTGTGCAATATAATAACTTTGTTGGGATTGCACATGTCTGTGGGTTGGACTGGGCCCTCTGTGTTTTGTATGGCAGAATATTTAGTGCAGTGAGAGAGGGAATAGTGTGAAAAATCTTATTATTATCCGAAGTGAATGAAGTGGATTGTCTTGTTAAGAATTTAAATGTCAGCATTGGAACTAAAATATTTACTGTGCGATTAACATGTTCCTTTACAGAACTTTTGTTCTCCCTTTCTTATAAGAACTTAAGAGTGGATTTAGAAGATGGAAACTAAGACTTTGGAAAATGGTTTTAATACCAAAATAATTGTTTAAATACAGTCTTAATAAAGATTAGCATGGTGATTATTGGGAGATAATGTACTCTGACTCAAAATCATGTCTGGGTATTAAGTATTACTGTTTAAGCATGCAATAAGAAAAGAGGTATTTGTTTTAAAACCGTTTATGGTAAAAAGGAAAAGACTGGTTTCTGGGGTAAATGTGTCTAATGTTCTTTGCTCATGTAAGAGAGTTTGTTGAGGACAGAAAACCTCAGAGATGAACTTTTGGAGACTTTTTCTCCAATGGTCCAGAAGTGACGGAAAATTTTAGCTTTTTCACCTGTTCCACATTCAAAGGATCTCACTCTTAGCTAGTTTTTGCCTGTGTATATTGCATGTGTATCAAATCGCCATCTTTCTGTAATAAATACAGCAAAACCCATCCTAGAGAGCAGACATATTAGCACTCCTGTGTTAAAAGTGCACCTCAAAGTGTACCCAGTTCTGCTTGATCTTTATTAAAACACCACAGTTAAACAGTCTTTTTTGTAAATCTCTTGAGTGGTCAGTCACTGAAGACAGTATTCATTGTCTCTTATTTTCCAATTTTCCATATTCTGGTGTATCATTTATATTACTTAGTTCCTATATTGAAGGTCAAATTTTGCCTTAATTCACATGTGAAATCAACAGGAGCTCCGTGTGTATCTGAAGGCAGAATTTGACCCTGAATGCAGTTGTATCTGGTACAGACTTGATTAGATTTACAGGCCAACGGCCAGTTATCTGTAACAAATATGCCACTATGGGAGAGGTCAAACATTTAATAGGAAGTTCTTAATGTGCTCTGTTTTGTATTCTAAATATTGGATGTGAACATTTAGACCTCAGTGCTGCTTAACTTCATACATGAGTAGCACATTGACTTTAATAGGACTAGACCCGTGATAAAGTTAAACACATGTATAAGTGTTTGCAGGATTGGGGGAATAAAAATACCGTGCTGGTTTCTAGTGTTTGTGGTGTTGTTTTTTTGCTAAAAGTAGTGTCTCAGCTAGTGTCCTGCTTCCCGCCCCTCAGGAAGAATAAATAAAAAAATAAAAAATTAACCAGGGCAAAAATGATTGCAGTATATTTTGTTTTAGAATAAGTGTAAACCTTGTCTGTTGAATAAAGCTATATTTTGACAAAGTTATTTGCAACAATTTGTAAAGTAATTTAGCAGAGACTAGATTTAAATGTTATATTTTTACAGCTGGACATTGGATAATTGTTTAGATCCTTTTGAACAATAGCAAATGTTCTGGAAGAAGCTTCTATTTATTGAAATATAATGTTGACTTGACTTGTTTCTGATGTCTTTTCTTTTTCCTTACGCTTTATTCTGGGCACACGAGTGTGTAACTTCCAAGCCTCTATGAATCAGGAAGGAGGCTTGTCTGCTTTGAGTTTCACACCATCCAGAGATACAGAAGGGATTTATCATACTGTGTCTTACTTTAAGAAGAATTTATGGTAGAGTAGTAAAAGATTGGATCCATTTTAGGCTTAAGTGGTTTCAATAGAGAGCTTGGAAATTTTGATTAAAAAAGGACTACATCTGAAATAGAAATGGAAAATGTGGAAAATGATAGATGTGTGTGATGCTTTCCTAAGAATACTGAGGATTTGAAAGTTTTGAAAAATCTGATTGATGACCTGGAAAACAGAATCTGATTAAGAAATGTCCGGTTGGAGGGAGTTCCTGAAAGCATGGAAAGAAAAGACACAGATTTTGTTTTTCTAAGGGATTTTTACTGCTGTGGAGCAGTATATTGTGTAGAATCATACCCCATTCTGATTAATGTGTAAAGGAAATAGTTGAGGCAGTGCAGTTCCAAAATAGACATGCAAATTTATCTCTAATTTCCATAGTTTGGGAAAGACTTTATTTTAGCTAAATTCAAGTTGGAGAGTGCTGAAGTTAAAAAGACGACTGAAACATATGTGACTGGGAGAGGAGTTACTTTTTCCTGCTAGATAAGGTTTGCCAGTGGAATCCAGATAGATCTCTCTCTCTTTTCTCATGGGCGTTACACTGTTTCGGGATAAGGAGGCAAATAGAACCATAAATGGTGGTAGAATCTCTCCAGAGAATCTTTTACTCTCTCCAGTATAAAATTACTAGCAGTTTTGTTTTATTTAAATACCCAAGAGATGTCTTTATGTTCTTTATGTGTTTCCTATTAAAAGCTTTTTGCCAAGTACTGTGTTTGAGGAGTCTGGGTAATTTCATTTTATTGTAAGACATATGGCAGATTAAGTCCCTAGTATTTTTAAAGAGAACCCCTACTGCAAAAACAAACAAATAAATAATTAAAAAAAACTGTGATGTTATATGTTTAATGTCTCAAACAGCATAGGGTATAAAATTAGCTTACAGTGATTAAAAAACACCTCTTAACAGAGTGCTTCTGGGCTGCTTTCCACTGCTGCAGCTCGGTTGTGGATAGTACTGTCACTATTGATGATTAGCAATGTATTACTGTACCAACTGTGTGATAGTCAGTTTGAAGACTGGTGTGAAGACAAGACCTTTGCATAGCAGACTTTACAGTTCAGCAGCTAGACTGGTGTATGTGACATTACAGATTGATGCATTCTGGGCCATCAGAAATGTAGGAGTTGTCTGCAGCAGAATCTGGAGGGTTCCTGAAACAAATGTTTTACCTAGTTTAGTTCAGTTATTTGCTGAATGCCACTTTTCCCTTTGCTCTTTGGGATGATCAGTTCTTAAGTTTACAGTTCTCAATTCCAGTTTTGGAAAAAGGCTTCATCCTCTATATAATGAGGCTTAACACCCCTTGAGTCCCAAAAACACTTTAAGAGTGTGTTAACTTTAAGCATGTGCTTAAATGCTTCTGCTGAAGAGGGATGGACTGAAGCACATACTTAAGTACATTACTAAATTATGGTCTCAGAAAGGACACTTGCACCTATACAAGCTATGACAATACACCTTATGTAAGTCACCTAAGGAAATACACCTCATATTTCAGGCCATGTCACCTGCCCTGTCTTCTCATGGGATAGCGTTAACGAGGTGTCCAGAGGAGTGAGGCTAGAATTACTACCTTTGAATCTCTGACCTGTACTGACCCGGCAAGCCCCAATCTTTACATCCCCTGTGAAGCTGCTGAATCCAGGCAGTTGATAAGAGTAACCGAGGGAGATTGCCACACTACATCTCAAGGTGTTTAATAACTACGTTTTTTTCTGCTGTAAGGTTTTCTGCAGAAGATGATGATTTGGTTCATTGTTTATAAACATTTGATCAACTCCAGCTGTGTGTGCTTCTTAGCTTGCTAATAATATTTAAAGATTTAAACAGTCCCAAGAAGCCTCTGAATTGACTTCTTTGTTGACGTGGGTAGTACATCTCATAAACTTGCCATCTCTCTTCAGATGGCGACAGTTTCCTGGCAGTCTAGATCACAGTGCTTTTCTGGGTTTATACTGCTAAAGCTACCTGTATAATGAAAAAAGCCAAGTACCCATATCTTTTAACAAAGGAAGCGTAGTTTCTGCAAACATCAACAACATTTGTAGAACATTATCAAAATTACAGATTTTTGCAATTTTCTCATGCCTCTGACTTTTCAGTGTCCCAGATCATAACTCCTAGAGTTGTACTGCCAGGCAGAGTACTGTGGAGGCATTCCTAAATTGAACTGGACTTTAGTTTGGAGGAGAAATGAGAAATGCCAGATAGCAGCATTGCTGCTATCTGGATTCAGGTCCACATACAAACTTTGTAGCTCAAAACCATCATAGGAGACAGTCCTGCCCTGAAGTGCTTGTGATCTAATTAGACAAGACAGACAAAGACAAAGACAAGACAGACAAAGACGGGAAAAGGAAGCATTAATTATTCCTCCCCCCCCCTTTTTTTTTTTTTACAGGTGGGGAAATAAAGCATGGATAAGTTGATTTGCCAGAGATTAACTACTCTGGATAAGATGGGAGGTGAAGGCAGCAATACCAAAAATAAATATGAAAAAATTGGAATATGGGGAATCTGAAAGCAATGAGTACAACAAGCCAGCAGTTAGGAAATGCAGACAGTTGATAAGGGAAGCTTAAAGTATCTATGAAAAATATGTGGCCAGTAAGGTTAACGACAGTAAGAAGGAATTCTTCAACTGTATCTGGAATGTGTAAAATCCTAATAATGGTATGGGTTAGATCAGGGGTGGGCAAGCTATGGCCCAGGGGCTGCATCTGGCATGCCAGCTGTTTTAATCTGGCCCTCGAGTTCCCTCTGGGGAGCGGGGTCTGGGACTTGCCCTGCTCCGGTGTTCCAGCTGGGGAACAGGGTTGGGGATTGCTCTGTGCGGCTCTTGGAAGCAGCGGCATGTCCCCCCTCTGGCTTCCTCGCATAGGGGCAGCCAGAGAGTTCCGCTCCGCATGCTGCCCCTGCCTCAAGCACCGCCCCCGCAGCTCCCATTGGCCGAGAACCTGCAGACGGGGCAGCGCGCAGCAGAGATGCCTGGCCACGCCTCCACGTAGGAGCTGAAGGGGGGGACATGCCGCTGCTTCCAGGAGCTGCTTGAGATAAATGCTGCCTGGAGTCTGCAACTCTGAGCCATCCCTTGTGCCCCAGCCCTGATCCTCCTCCTGCCATCCCAACCCCTCGGTCCCAGCCTGGGCCACCCTTCTGCACCCCAAGCCTCTCATCCCCAGCCCCACCCCAGAGCTTGCGCCCCCAGCTGGAGCCCTCACCCCTCCTCCTGCCTGAGCCCAGAGCCCCCTTCCGCACCCTGAACTCCTAATTTCTGGCCCCACCCCAGAGCCTGCACCCCCAGACAGAGCCCTCACTCCCTCCTCCCACACCCGAATCCCAGTTTTGTGAGCATACATGGTCCGCCATACAATTTCCATAGCCAGATGTGGCCCTTGGGCCAAAAAGTTTTCCCATCCCTGGGTTAGATACTAGACAAGAATGGTAAAACTGTCAATCATGATGTAGAAAAAGCAGAAGTATTCAATACATATTCTGCAGTGAAAATGAAATACTTTCTAGGAGAAAAAGGCATAGCAAGGCCCATCAGTTAGAAATTAAAGCTAGAAATAAGGTGCACATTTTTAAGTGAGGCTAATTAACCATTGGAACAATAGAGGTAGAGTCTCCATCACTTGAAGTCTTTAAATGAAAACTGGATATCTTCCTAAAATGTATGTGACAACACAATCAGAAGTTATGGGCTTGATACAGGAATTAGTCGGTGAGGTTCTTTGGCCTGTGTGATGCAGAAGGTCAGATATGATGATCATGATTGTCCCTTCTAGCTGAAAAAAAAATCTATGAATAAGATCCCATAGGAAACTTGTATAATATCTGGGTATTGAACCTTTATCATGTGGGGGCCTCAGTCCAATGACTTTTCTTAACCATAAAGCCATCCTTCCTCTTAGATTTCAATGTCTGAGTGTTTTTCACAAGACGTAAATGCTGAGGTTCTGTGTGGTCTGTATGCGTATTCAGATCCCGCACTTTATAAAAGAGTAAGAGTTTGTTCTGGTGTCCTTGTTCAAGATGTTCTCTCTCACTATTGTGCTGCATGCTGCAAACCAGTTGGCAGCTGCCCTCCACTTCAGAGATTGCCGCATGTCAGCAGTGCTGTAAATACATTTCACAAAACATTTATGGATCCTTTGTGATGAAAAGTGCCCTGCCTGTGTCATCATATATATATATATAGATTCTGGGGACTGATGGCACAGCCTGCATTGTGGTGACTCTGTTAGTTAGAGACGGGAGGGGGCGGAGCGGAGCGAGTGTAGAGCTGAGTGTTGTGGATCTTTTTTAAAGTTCCGTTTTAATAGTTTGCATTAACAGATTGTCCGTCTGCTTTCTGTGAATGGAGGATGGATTACTGAGTTAAATTAACCTACTGAGTGCACAAGAAAATTATTTGTGATTCACTTTCTGGAGCAGGAGCTGCTCATGGTAGTAGGCACTATGCCTTGGATTTGCATTATTGGGCTCTTGTTTCTACTTAATATGATATATTGCCAGATTAAGGCACCTAATGCTTTTCTTTTAATTAATCCCCAAATTGAAAATAACTGAAAAAATCAGTTGTGTAGTTTTAAAAATTAATAACAATAACAAAACTCAAATCCCTGCCGCCCTCGCACCTGACTGTAGTTGACGAGATACAAGTGAAACATGCATAGTATATATTCTTCTTCTCTCTGTGGGGTTTGATTCCCAGCTTGTGTACACATGCTCAATGAGAGCCAGAGAGAGTATAAACCAGGGGTGGACAAACTACGGCCTGGGGGCTGCATCCAGCCCTTCAGACATTTTAATTTGGCTCTCGAGCTCCCCCCAGGGAGTGGGGTCCGGGTCTTTCCCTGCTCTGGTGCTCCAGCCAGGGAGCAGGGTTGGGGACTTGCCCTGCTCTGTGTGGCTCCTAGAAGCAGCGGAATGTCCCCCCACTGGCTCCTACACGTAGGGGCAGCCAGGGTGCTCTGCATGCTGCCCCCACCCCAAGCGCTGCCCCCACAGCTCCCATTGGCCAGGAACCACAGCCAATGGGAGCTGCTGGGGGGGCACCTGCGGACAGGGCAGCATGCAGAGCTGCCTGGCTGCACCTCCACGTAGGAGATGGAGGGGGGGACATGCCGTTGCTTCTGTAAGCTGCTTGAGGTAAGTGCCGCCCAGAGCCTGCGCCCTGACCCCCTCCTGCCCCCCAGCCCTGATCCCCCTCCTGCCCTCCGAACCTCTCGGTCTCAGCCTGGACCCCCCTCCTGCTACCCCCAACCCCCTCATCTCCAGCCCCACCCCAGAGCTCGCACCCCCAGCCAGAATGCACACACTCCCGCCCCCACACCCTTGCATCCCAACCACCTGCCCCAGCCCGGAGCCCCTTCCCACACCCTGAGCGCTTCATTTCTGACCCCACCCCAGAGCCCACACCCCCAGCTGGAGCCCTCACCCCTTCCCGCACCCCAACCCCCAGTTTCATGAGCATTCATGGTCCCCCATACAATTTCCATACCCAGATGTGGCTCTCGGGCCAAAAAGTTTGCCCACCCCTGGTATAAACAGTAGTATTGGTAGTACAGACAGTGGCAATAGCGGCATGGCTACATACCCACAAGGCGCAGGTGGGGTTACACTCAACATGGATCTGCTACTGTCCGTGCTACCGCAGCTACCCTGCTCTTTATACTCCTGCTCGCTCTCATCGAGCCAGCGTATGCATTTGCAAGCTGGAAGTTGCACCCCTAGCTCATAATGTAGATGTCCAAGAGCAGTCTTCCCTTCCCGTCAGGGCTTTGGAGCTGTGCTCCAGCTCCGCTCCAGCTCCAGGCAAAAACCTGCAGCTCCACTGCGCTGGAGCTGCTCTGTGCTCCAGCTCCAGGCTCCGCTCCAAAGCCCTGCTTCCCATTGTCACGCTTCTGAACCTTCCCACCATAGCCAGTTAGTTTTTTGTTTCCTTGAAATATTTGGATTAGAAGCGCCTTCAGGTATAGACTATGAGCCAGAATCCCCACTACCTTGCAAGTTGCGCAGTCGTTTCTGTGTGTGCACAATGGGTGTTAAGTGGGACTAAATCAGAATATAAATGACTACACAAGGTGCAGAGCAGTGGAGAATCTAGCCCAGTGTGGTTTTGATTTTCCTGCAGTCATGCACACCTACAGTGCTAACATTTATTTGTAGTTCAGTAGCCCTCCGACCTCAGTTGGCATCAGGACCCCACTGTGTTAGACACAGAGAAAGATACAGCCCATGCTCTGAAGAGCTTACATTATAACTTAAGACAAGATACTAACAAATGAGGGCAGCAAAACAGAAGAGAGAACAGTGGGGGGAAGATGAGGATGGCAGTGCTGAGAGCTCTCTTGGTTACATGCAGTAGCTGTCAAACCATGGGAAGCACATGGCATCAAGCAGGACTTGACCCTAAATCTCCAGATCTGCATGTAAAGATAACGGTTCTGATTCCTCAAGATGACAAGCGTCTCATGAGAGCCCTCATCCTTCATTGTTGTCAGTGAGAGAGGGGAGGCTCAGCAATTTTCAGACCTAACTCAGTAAATATAACTCAGAGAAATATTTTCTGTAATTTTTGTTTTGTTTTATCTAATTGCTCTCCATCCAGGCATATGTCCTTTAAAGGATATGTTAAATGCTTGACTGTAGATAGATGCTAGCTACTGTGACATTAACACTTTAAATTGTTGTACTTCTTTGGGGAATATGTGTGGCTATTTTTCTTGCTGATATGGCCAGAAACACTAGCTGACTGATAAGGAGAGTTAGCACTCTGATAAGGAATTATCAGCATGAAAGCAAGCTGCATCAATCATGTTATCAGTCTATGTTTAGAATTTAATGGAAACTCACTGCAATATTTTACAAACAACTGATAAGAGTGTCAAAATAGGTATAATATATTCAATACAAAAAAAAAGAAGGGGGAAATAAAACCTCTTAACGTAAGCGTCTGTTGGCTTAGGCTGGTCCCTTAAATCAAAATGTAAGAAAGGGATTCAGATATAAGGTCATCATTGTGTCCTTAATTCACTGCACTGTCTGCAAGAAGGCTTGTGCAACAGTATGGGTTTTTGTGTGCTGGGATCCTGCCACACAGTAAGAGGGTTAAACTTGCATGATGCTGCTGAATGCCAGTGCCTTCCGTTTACTTCAATAGGAGCTCAGAGTATTCAGCATCCTGTATCACGGGCCCAAGGTCTGTCTTTGCTTTATTTTTCTTTAAATTTTTATATGTAATGAATTTGTAGTGAGTAGGAAAGTCCTGAACTGACAGCCCTGGCGACTTGACTCCTCCCATATGCAAGAGAAAAAGGACAAGATGGGCACAACAGCGAGACTTCCCTGAACTGTCCCAGCAATACCCGTCAGTCCTGACTTAGGAGTAATGTTGAAAGTGTCCATTTAATTCTTGGCCTCTCTTCTGGGATGGCCAGAAAAGGTGTCAGTCAATATCAGTTCTGACAGTATTTGCTGGGAATTGGACTTAAACCACTAACCTTTTTCAGTTAAGTGGCTACACCTAGGGCCTGAACCAAAGTCTATTGCAGTTGGTGGGAATCTTTTCATTCTATTAGGCCTTATAACACATTTGTCTCAATATATTTTTACTGTGCTTATCAAGATGGGACCTGGATCTTGATTGAGACAATGGTCACTTCAGCAATACGAATAATAATAATGGCTGCAGGTCACAACCATTCTGGGTTGGATTAGAACCAGCAACCTAGAGAAGAAAGGTTCTTCTTCTAGTATGCACCTCATGCACCTCGTGTAGGAGATTGGATTTTTTTTGAATAACCGTGTCCATCGGGGCTGCACACGCACCCTGTTCCCCCTCATGCTCCTGTGCAAGGGCATAAAGGGCAGCATAGCCATGATCCTTCCTCAGTTCCCGCTTACTGTCTTTGGCAACAAGAGTGTCTGACTGCTACTTCTGCTGAGCTTCAAACTTGTCCTTTTCTTGATTAGTTTGAGAAAATAATAAATTTTCACCTTTTATTCCCTAATTTCTTTAATTTGAAGCTTCCAAAAAACCCCCCCCAACAAGACACCAGACAAACCGACAACCGTGACCACCACCCTGTACAGAAGGGCAAGGTGCGTCTTGCTGACCCCCTGTGGTGACTCCAAACCCTTAGGATTTTAAGCAATGCTTGGCCTGCAGTTGACTCATCCCCCTTGTCAATGGGCATAGTCAATGCTTATTCTGTCTAGGGGAGAGCCAGAGATGATTGTTCAGTGTGCATGCCTTTCTCCTTGCACGGCTGAAGTTGCGTCTTGTTGAGCAATCAAAGCATGTCACTTCAGACCCAGAGGAGTTGCTGGTTATCTCAGTATTGACTACCTCAACACCAGGGTCTTCAGCACCAGTCACCACTACACTGACCCTGGTGCTGACAACCCCCGCATCGGCACGGGCACTGACAGACTTGGCACTAGCCTTGGCACTGATGCCTCTGGCATGTTATGATCAGAGCAGCACCAGAGTCCCAACAGAAGTGCATGACCAAAAGGCAGAGCTGAATGGAACCCCAACATCGCTCCAAGCACCAAGAGACACTGTCCCATTAGGAGGAGAAGCATCACTTCTCCAAGGACAGTGTGCCTAAGTCTTGCACTAAGGCAGGAATGACACATGCATTGACACCAGTGCCAGTGAAGAATCCAGGTGCTGAGCACTGAGCCGATTGCAGGCTGAGACATGCTCTCATGGAATGGTCATGATTTCCTCCAGGGATATAATTGATATTGGGGGATGCTTGATGCTGGAGCCAGGTCTGCAGCATTACCCCATGACACTGTCATTTGAAAAATGTTACTCATCTTCACCACCACCAGATTTTTTTTCCCCCTGGCATCGAGTTGGAGAGCCTCTCCTCTACCTTGCAAGCAATCATAGAGACAGGACCTGAGATCCCCGTAACAGGACACTGCTGCAAAGGGGATGCAAGTAGAATTGGGCTGACCAGCCGCAACCAGTCTAGTGACTATATAACATGCTGCTCTGAGCCATACTCAGGGCCATCATCTCAGGTGTCTTGCAGCAGATACCCCAAGCATTGTTTGCCAATTATAACTTCCTGACGTGGGAAAGGATGACTCCCTTCCTATTGAAAGTACCACAGGACGCTAGGGAGGAATTGAGAGAGATCATGAAAGAAAGCCAATTGGTTGCCAGAATAGTCCTACAGGCAGCCATGGATGTCTCTGACGTGACAATGAGGTTGACCCTGAGGCAACCCTGTGACCCTGAGGCAGGCCTCTTGACTTGTAGGATGCGTACTTCCATGTAGTCATCCACCTGGCCCACAGGAAGTACTTGAGCTTTACTGGGGGACCACAACATTACCAGTACAATGGTACTACCATTTGGACTCTACTCTTCACCAAATACCTAGTGGTGTAGCAGCCCACCTGAAAAGGCAACATATTTGCATTTAGCCCTGACTGACTGGCTGATCAGAGTCAGATCCCAGTGGTAAGCCTGGAATGCACACGATCTCTCTTCACTCCACTCTGGCTCAGGTCAATCTATTCCCTGACAAGAGCAGATGGACGGGAAGGTGTTCGTGCCAGATCGTGACATTGCAGAATTCGCTTGGTGACTGGAACCCAGAAACATATGGAAAGGGGTACTGTTTTCAGTCTCATTCCCAACAAAGACACTGATAGAGCTGGTCACAGAATTCATGTGCACTGCCTACAAATTCAAGGAATTTGGTCCACAGCCAACATGGGACATGTAAAGGTCCTGGACCTCGGAGCCATCAGGCTGGCCTGTGTGGTGTTCCTGTCTCTCCTTCAAAGCTTCATAATACAAGTCAATACAGGCAATACAACAATCATGCACGACATAAACAAGGGAGGCCTGCCTGCTCCTTTCCTCTCTTCCTGGGGGCCATTGAATTCGGGGAATCCTGTTGTCCCTTCATCACCCAAGAATCAGCAATAGCCTAGCAGACTTCCTGAGCAGGTTATCCTTCTCTGATCTTAAATAGTCCTTCCACAGCTCCATCATAAAATGATATCACATCATTGGGGATCCCCAATAATAGGCTTATGTTCCACCAGGGACAACACCAAATGTCACAACTGTTGCCCCAGAAGAGGCCTGAGTCCAAGATTGCTGCCAGACACCTTCCCCTTGCAATGGAACAGAGTTCGGCTCTGTGCCTTTCCAGTTCCCCTGGTTCCCAAGATCAAACAAGAGAGATCCACAATTATTCCTGTAGCTTTATACTGGCTGAAGCAGTTCTGGCTGACAGACCTCTCGCAGATGGACCATTTAGCCTCCAATCCAGCTCCCAGACCGCCCAGAGGTGGTCTCACAGCACCACATCCAGATGCTCCATCCAGACCAGAAGTCACTGTGCACAAAGGTGTAGCTGTTGGGTGGTGAGTACCATGGACAGGGACTGCTTCCTCTATGTTCCAGGAAATCCTGATACAGAGGAGGAAAACATCTACCAGGGAAACACGTTATTTAACATGGAAGAGGATATGAGCTGTCTATCATGGTCTGGAGCCTAACCAGGCCCCAGTACCAAAGATTCTGAATTACTTATTGCCCTTAAAGCAGGCTGGCCTTACATTCAGCTTGATTAAGGTCTGTTTTGCGGGGGGTGGGGGTGTGTGGCCCAGGGTGCTGGGAGGGTGACCCAGGGCACTGGGGCTGCTCTGGGATCATTGCTCTGGGCAGCAGCTTGGACTGCTGCTGCTCTGGGGTCCCCCAGGACAAGCTGCATGGGGCTGCCCGAGCAGCGGCCGATGTGGCTGGACCCAGGGCTACCCCAGCTTCTTGGGCAGACCTGGGGTCAGCTGCATTGCTGTTGCAGAAGTCCCGGTGGTCCCGGAAAGTCACAGTATCTGTGATCTCCGTGACAGACTTGCAGCCTTACTTACGGCCAAACCTCCCTGTACAACATTCCATAGGGACAAGGTGGTGCTGAGACCTCACCTGAAGTTCATTGCTAAGGTGGTCTCAGAATGTCATCTAAACCAATTAACCTGCCTGTCGTCTTTCTGAAGCTACACTCAGTACCAGGAGAAAAGAAGTTACAGGTGCCAGAGGTAGACTTTTGCTTTATTATTTATTTATTTATTTATTTATTTATTTTATTTATTTTATTAGGATGATTTAGTTGGGGTTGGTCTTGCTTTGAGCAGGAGGTTGGACTAGATGACCTCCTGAGGTCTTTTCCAACCCGAATCTTCTGTGATTATACTGACAGGGCTAAACTATTCAGACTGTCTCTCGGTTTCTAGTCATCACCAGACATTCTGTAGGTCAAGCCATCTTGATACCCAGATTATCTGAGTGAATAACACAATGTATCTTAATGTGTTTAACTGGCTGGTGTACCTCTCCCACTGAATATCAAGGCTCACTTCACCAGAGTGCAAACAGTATCCTCTGGTCGGTTCAGGAATATGCCAACATCAGAAATTTATAATGCAGTGACGTGGACCCATTGACCTTTCTCAAACATTGTTGTTTGGACTTAGCTGCTGGTCAGGTGCTGAGTTTAAGAGAGCAGTACTACAGTCACTTTTTGACTGACACAGCTGGGGCGGTACAGCTTGCCAGTCACCTACAGTGGGGTCCATTCTGGCACATACTTGAAGAAGGAAGAATGGTTACTTACCCGACCTGAATTGTGGCGCTTCGAGATATTGTAGTAAGTGTGAATCCCACAACCTGTCCTCCATCCCTGCTTTCCAGAGTCCTCAGTTACCATGAATTTTGAATTGTGATCCAAAAGACTCCGATCTCATCCCTGTGAGGCATATGCGCACCGACAGTAGGATCCACACTGACTATAACATCGTGAAGAATGACAGTTATTGTAGGGTAAATAACCATTCTTTCAGTATTGTGTTACTAATCCTCAAAGCTATTCAGTCCATGCAAATGATCAGATACCGTGTGATGCTCTGGACTTTCAGCTGAGTCTCAGTCTGTCTTGTTTTTCTTGATTTAAACTAGGCCTTTAATATTAATGTGTGTCTTAATTATTCCTTTAAAAAAATTCCTGCCCTCTGCTAACTGCTCTCCCTCCAGGGAGAAATAATCTGTTTAATACAGAGCCAAATCCTATTTATTTTCTTATACACATAGCCCTATTGACTTCAACAGCACTGATTGTATGAGAAAGGCGAGCAGGGTTTGTCTTGTAATGAGCTGTTATTACATATTGATGTAACTGTAATAGAAAAACCAGTCCTCCAATCTCCCATGGATGCTTGTTAGATACATTGGTCCTTTGAGCTCTGTAATATGTCAATTTCACTGATACTGTCATTTACTGAATAATATGCGTGTATATTTTAATGCATCATGCATCTTTACAGTATCAGCTTTTGAGAGTTTAAGTACATTTTTCTTACATCAAATGGAGTCATTTTATAACAAATTAAAATTTTTGAGAGAGGTTTTTTAAGAGATGAAAAACAGAGCCTTTGACTGATGAGCTCTTCACTGATGAGACTTGCTTTTTGAGTTGGGTTGGCGTCTGCTGTATTTTTTGTGTCTGAAGTGCATTGTGTGTGCCTAAATGAGATTGTAAACTCCTTGAAGCAAGGACTTTTTGTCATGTTATGTTTGCATAGCCCCAACCACGCTGTCAGCACTCAGTAAATACTAATAAAGATAAGCGTACTGGAAACATCTTTAATTTGTTCTCAGTTGACATTTGTTTACATTACAGAATCACCATTAAGTGTGTCATAATGTGATCTGCCCTGGTCTTCGGATAGGGACAGTGTTGGAAAAAGTAGGTCTGTTGGGACCAGAAAACTCATGGTAGGGCTTGTCTGAGTTAAGAGTTCAGGATTGAACCTACCGGTGTGGACTGCAGAAATTCTCTTGGCCCCATTGATCCTACCTAGAAGTCTGATAGCTCTTCCAAGCTGGCAGCCACTGATACTTTGTGTTTCCTACCATGCATGAGTTTAGCCGAATATTGTGCTAAGAGGCAGTAAATTCAATGGTTACATTGAAGGGGAGGTGTATAGTAGTGGAGAACAGAGGAATGGGAGCAAGGAACTCCTGAGTTTTAATACCAGCTCTGACACTATCTCGGAAGTCATTTACCTGCTTTTCTGTGTCCCCATGCATTCAGTGTGAGATAAATTCATAGACTTTATGGTTGGAAGGGACCATTAGATTGTCTTGTCTCACCTGCATAGAAATGTAGCCAGTTACTCCTGTAATGAGCCCAAAAACTTGACTGCTTGCCTACTTTGTCCCCCATGGTGTTTGAGGTTTAATTAATGTTCTTACAATGCTTTGAAGATGAAAGGTGGTGTACAAATATTATTTTTTGGTATTCCGTTTTCTCTGTATCCAAATATTGTGGAGCCTTCCAATTGGTGCTGGTGTCTCACATCTTGCAATTGCTCTTTCTGAAGGTCAGCGTTTGTGATCTGTACATGTTTGTTGTAGCCTAAAAAAAGGCAAAACTCAGGTATTGTTGAATCTCCTTCACTGGAGGTTTTCAAAAGGAGACTGGATAGCCATCTGTCTTGGATGGTTTAGACACAACAAATCCTGCATCTTGACAGGGAGGTTAAACTAGATGACCCTTGCAGTCCTTTCTAGCCCTACGATTCTATTATTCTCTTTTTGAAAGAAAAGCCTTTGTATCTAGACTGATAATTTCTATGGTAAATTTCATCTTAGTATGAATTAAATCAGACTAGTAAGAAATCCTGAAAATGGGTTATAAAGGAACTAGCAGTAGATCTTAATAATAAAATCTGAATAGCCATGGGTCCTGCACAGTTGCTTGTGGGTGCTACTGCACTTGAATAGTTCAGAAATAAAAGGCCTTATGTCACTTGAGATGAATGCAGCTTTAACGGATGCTGTCTAACCATTACAGAGCTCCTAAACCAACAGCAAACTCATATTTTCTGCACCTGTGTTTGTGGATAGGTGCCCAGAATGCCTACTACTGTAATTAATGTGAGCCCTTGTATATCTAATCTGCCTTGAAAAATTAGACTTTCATCCCAGACTGCACTTGGTGCAGCATTAAG
The DNA here is from genome assembly GCF_965140235.1 of Caretta caretta. Taxonomy (NCBI): domain Eukaryota; kingdom Metazoa; phylum Chordata; order Testudines; family Cheloniidae; genus Caretta; species Caretta caretta. The sequence goes on from NC_134207.1 coordinate 248,078,402, forward strand.
AAGATAACTTGCCAGCTATAGCACTTCACAAGATTTGATAGGGCACCTTGCAAACTCTATTCCTATGTGTCTAGTTCTATTAGGTGCCTTCAGGTGCACTTCAACTATTGTATGTCTAGGTGTGATTGGTACATCCTGTAAATTCTGGTTAGCACATCTACAGTGATGTCACGCAGCCCTACAGTAGCTGTCATTGTAAAGTGTAGAACCTACTCCTGCAGGTGACTTTGGCCCACAGGGAATTCTATTAAAGTTCATTGGCCTGCTGAGATGGAATCTTGCGGATGCAGAAAGGACCTGTAGCTGCTGAAGGAGCAGAATGACATTTTTCAGTGATAGCTGTCGTAGTTGTTGGCTACATTGTAGAACTAATGTGAATTTATGAATGTTTGTGAATTTATTATTTATAAACAAAAACTGTGGGGACACATTAAAAATAGGAGGAAATACTCTGGACTGCGGGTTTTTGTTTTTTTTTAAATACCAAATTCTAACCTGAAATTTACTTTTTACTTACAAACACCTAAAACATTACAGCGGAAGCAGCCATAGCAATGTAGCATCTTGAAGAGCAGCATTGTTTCTGCATAGTAAACACTCAGTGCCAATTGAACCTCCATGACTGGAATATTATGCTCTATGTAAAGTGATAAACTGTGATCCTGCCAACTCTTAAACGTTGTGCTAGTCTAGTTGCTTTCCACTGTTGATTTCTAGAAACAGTCTGAAAAACAGGGTAAAGTTATACACATGTATTACAATTGTGTAATAAAGTTACTTGTTTAGATATGTTTTGGCTAGACTGTATGGATGAGTCGAAAGCATTATTTAAAGACCATACATAAAGACTGTAGGTGAAATCCTGGTCCCACCAAAGGAAGTGGGAGTTTTGTTGTTTAGCTTCATTTTGGCCAGGATTTCTCCCCATGATTTAAAGACCATGTTTGGCTAGGGCCAAAATGAGTCCATGGCACAAACAAACTCTAATTCCGTTAAAGTAATTGGAATTATATTTATTTACACCTAGGCTGAATTTAGCCACTCATACTTGGTGTGATTTCTAAGCCAGTTTAAACGCCATCCATAATGGCCGACCAAACTGTGTTTATTAAATGAGTTAATTGAAAGCGTACTGCAATAAAGGTAAAAAAAAAATCAGCTAACTTTGTTTCTGGCATAGAATGGACAGAGACCTTTGTTGCTGACATATAGTTGAATTATGTCTGTATGTCTCCATAGTATAATGTTGGCTTAAAAAAAAAACAGCACTGGAAGGCATGAATTTGGGCTTTCCACATATCACTGTGATCTGCAAAATGGAGTTTATGCAACAGACAATGAAAAGCAGAATAACGGAAAATGCAATATAGCTGCTGGGATACACAGTGCTTGGTGTCATTTGTGATAAATATAACTAATTAGTTTACTTTTAGTGATGAAATTAATATAAGTTCTGTCTACAATGTTGATCTTGACAAACACCATTGTAGGGCTGACATTTTGTTCAACTTGAAGCATACCATTAGCAGACATTTCTGTATGCTGTTTGAGGAAAAAGTACTGATTCCATGGCTGAAGATATAATTCATGCATACTGTGAGGAAACACTGCAAGTTCACATTGCTCATTGATTCTGTCCCAGGAAAAGAGAGACATTTAGACTGCTAAATAACCCATTTTCATCTTCCTTTTTCACACACACACATGCAGGCAGAACTATAGATTGGCCTGGTATTGTCTCTATTTTACTTTAAAGTTACCTGAGCGTTAATAGTGTTGGCATAGTTTTAATTTTGTAATTTGGCCTGACACATGAGCATGCACACAAAACAAGGAGGCATGACACACTCAGATGTGTTTGCACTTTTGTACTTCAGAAGAGTGTTCAAGCATTGATTCATAGTGTGAATGGGGAGCCAGTAAATCAGATACGGTAAATACAACATTGTGTGTGTTCCCTCTCTTAAATAAGGCCATATTTTTCCTTCCATATAATGCTGATCACATGCCACTACGGCATGTTTTTTACTTAACCAGTGGCAGCTATCGTCTACCTTCTCCTGCCTCCCATCGAAACTGAAAAGGTGTTGACGGCTTGAAGGACAGTCAGATTGATTATGATTAAATGTGTTAAAATTTTACCACTGTATGAGCTGGTTGGAAAGGAAGCATTGCAGATTTGCAGCCTACATTAAACTATTACAGAAGTTCTGTGCTAATTACTGTCTTTCAGTCTGATTGAAATAATTCCTACAATGCTTTTTGAGTCAGTCACCATTGCAGTCATAGTAGGGATAATGGAAACAAATCTCAGTGAATGCCAAGGAAAAGTAGGAATGTATAACTTTCAAGGGTCAATTCTGCTCCTATTGAAATTAATCAGAACTCCCTCTGGCTCAGTAGGAGGAGAGTTTGTCTGTGGTGAGAGGTCATTGGCATATGTATGTACAGTACACTTTCGTAGAAGTTTCAGTTGCCAAAAAAAAAAGTACAAATCAGAACAAATTGAATTCATTCAGTGTATATATATATTTTATAAATGTAAGGAGTTCAGATATCAAGTTCGATGTCATTTCTTTATTCGGAAAATAACAGTCCTGCTATTATTCTTTGAAATAGGGTCTATCTTTTTGTTCTGTTTGTCCAGCAGCTAGCACACTAGGGTCCTGGTGCATGGCTGGGGTCTTAGGTGCCCTGGTAATGCTTCCTTTTTTTCTGTTCTGGCAATGAATCTAGCTTTCTCCCCCATTCTTCCCATAGCCACTTAACTGATTTCCATCATACTAACAGTCGGCTTTGTTATTACAGTATAATTGTAACAAAGCACTAAAAGCACCAGATTTTTAAAGCTGCTTAGGTGTCTAACTTCCATTGATTTCAATGAGAGCTAGGTGCTTAAATACCTGTAAAAATTTGGGCCTAAATATTTAAGCCTTCAGACCAGAATATCAATACTTTTGGCAGAAGGCTCAGAGTTACTAAAATACTATCCAGTTGAGACAAGTTTTACTGCTGCATGTTTTGTGGGATGGCAGGTTTTCTGTGTTGGTTCCATTGCAAAATGCAACAGCAGAAAGATGCAACTGTATGCTCTGACTAATTATGAGAACACTAGTGTTTGTAAGTAATTATTATACCCATATCTTAGATGGGTAAAATAAGGCAGAAGAGTTAAGTGACTGTAGCTACTGAAATTTATATTCTTTTAAACAAGAGGGCCTATCCCAATCTCTGGGCACACTTGACAAACTGTTAAAATATATTTAATAAAATAAAGAGATTCCAGCCCATAACCCCAGATCACACTATTCCAGAGCAACAAATATCTAAATAAAATCACTATCAGAATCCCCTTCCATCACTCCTCAGCCTCATTGCCATCTTCCTAATACATTTGGGCAATGGAGAAATAGCAGGTTTTGCCTCATGCTCTAAAGGTTAACAAAGTTGCATAACAAGTCTGACTACCCAGGAATAGAAGCTAGGAGTCACCTGCACTTACCACTAGGCTTTTTTTCAATTCTTACTGACTTGGGACTGTACTGTTAACTATTGTTATAAAACAAACTTTTTTCAAAACCAAAATACTACATATAGATAAAGATAAGATGTGTTCAGAAACAAGTTCTGTATAATACTTTATGTTCTAAGGTTAGTCTTTTTGGCTGTTTAATCATTATATGAAACAAAGGAAGATGTTTGCTTTTATTTAATACTCTATCAGTTATCCACATTATTGCTACTACTACATGACAAAGGAAAAAAGCAACATAACAAATTCTCTTGGTCCATTAAGTACTCATGTTTAGAATCCTGAATACCATTCTTTGTTTTTGTGGGTTTTTTAGAAGCATGCTCAGATCTAGAGAGATTCATTTCTTTGTATTTTTATTTGCTCCAATCTCTAAGACAAAATTCCTTCTACAAACTTTCTAGCAATCTCTTTATACAGATTAAGAAGTACTATGTTAGTTTTGCTGTAAGTGCAGAAGTCTGCTTAATAAAGCATCATATTTGAAATACCTAGAGTTCTGGAACCACAGGTTCAAATCCCAGTAGTGCTGACTCAATCCTCCTTCTTTCCAAAATAGAAAGAGGTTCCAAACAGTACTCTGTTGGGGATTTTTTGGGTAAGACCTTAACATATGAAGTACTGTTTGGCCTAATTGGATGATAAAGATCCCATGACACATTACTGAAAAAGAAAGCTGTCCTTGGACAAAATTCCTTACCACTGTGTGCTGTCTTTCCCATAGGTGTCTGTGTTTCATTGGTAAAATAAATCCTGCTTGCATAAAGAGAATTAGGATCCTTTGGGATGAACAGATATAAATAAATGGAATCTATAGTTTCACTGAATAAATAGCTATCATTTATCTATACAGAAAAAAACAAACTGTCATAAAAATTGTCAAGTTACAGCAGCAGAAAGGCCTAATCCAGCAGAGCACTTGAGGACATGTTTAAGCGTATGAGTAGTCTCAGTGAATTACAGTTTTGCTGGAATGGGGCCCTAAAAGGGTGCTGATTCTTTGGGTCAGTGACAGTGGTACATTTAATTGAGATTATATTGTATATACTGAATATTAATTACTTGGGGAAAAAACAGAGCCAACTCTTCTCTAACTTATACCAGTAACTCCACTGAGGTTCACACAGTTACAGTAGCATGAAACTGGTGTGAGAGAAGAATCAGGCTCAGGATTTCTTGCAGCATCATTGTTGCTAAGACTTGTGTATTGCAGGATTTCTTTCTTTTTTTGATGTCAGTGCTTACCTTCAAATGGAAAAGTTGGAAATTGACCCTAATGTGGATTTGCTTCAGGGACGTATGTAGTAAAGCCAGAATTCTATTGCTTATAGAATTATTGAAACCTCCTAAATAAATAGCTATTAAAAATTCAACTTTAACTAAATACATGGAAATATCTATTTGTTGCTGCTGTTGATGATGTGGGGAATGAGGGAAGGAGAGTGAGAGAATTACTCTCTCTGGTGGATTCCTCTCATTTTTTCCCCTTCTCTTCATTCAAAGTTGTGTTCATTTGAAACAACATGTTGCCCTTGCGACTGGAAGAGCAATTGAAGATAACCTAGTTAGAGAATTTGGTGTGCGTGGAGGGAGAAGTAGGGGACTGGGAACTTCTGAAACATTTTATGTTTTGCAAATGTGCTTTTCCTCCCCCTCTCTCCACCTCTTCCCCATGCTCCAACACACAGAAAAAAGGCACAAGCTTATTAAGCAACTGTGGTTCTAAACAAAATCAGTTTCTTTCTCAGCAAAGTACTTTAGTAATTTAGTATCATTCCCTGTAATTTGAGTGAAAGTACCATATAAATTATAGTGTGCTCCCCCGTCTAAAAAGCCCCCCAAAACTTCGGTCGAAGGCAGTCAGTTGATGAGTCACATATGGTAGAAACTGCAGCATATGAATTGTTAATGATCTTTAGTGAGAAAATAACCTTCTTCCTGTTGATATGGAGCCCAACTAGAGTGTGGAAAAATCCATTAAATGTATGTAGATTACACTGAGTCAAACTTCATATCCTTTTTGACTGAAAGTGGTATGTGAAATGGTGGTTTAGAATTGCTTTTTGTTTTTATTACGTCCCCTGGTATCATCCCACCCGTTACTAGAGCTAGATGATGTACTGTACAAAACATCAGCTCCATATCTGTTTTAAAAAACAAAGTTTGGACTGGCTCAGGGTTTGAAATGGGCATTTCCACTTCAGCCATGCAGGCTCTATCCTGTGAGGTGCTGAGCAAAGAATTCCCATTGATTTAAATGGGAACAAAGGGTGCTCAGTTTTTCTTAGGAGGCACTGACAGCATCAGTGCATTAAAGATAGATAAAAGTCTGGTGCTTTTTATCTGCTCTAAAAATGTGTGTGGTGATAGCCTGTTAAAGCATCAGTTATGTTTTGGGGTGTCTGGGAGTCTGCACCTGAGATGTGCTATCAGCTTTGTAGAAACCTTGGCCACATATTCCTTTTCAGGGGTGAATCCTGTCCATGTCTTCAGGTGCAGGGGAGTACTAACCACCACCCCCAGAACTGAGAATTAGAGCCTCTTGTTGCCCATCCGAGGAGAAGTTAATGGCCTCATATAGGGGATGCTGGATGTGTGGCCTGCAAACCAGGTGGGTCCACATGGAGATTTGAATCCTGCATCATGGATCCTGTGACTCATTGGGCTGTTCCCCCCCTCAGCTGCTTATAACCCATATTGTCGTTGCCTCCTGCTGCTTGCACTCTACTTCCATCTGCAATGGGTATAGAAGGAGCAGAGGGGAGAGTTAATGGCGATGCATCTGCTTCAACTATCATGGATTTCTGCATGGCAATCTGGCAGTTGATGAGAAGAGCAGAGTGCGCCGAGTGGCTGCTCTCCAGCCACTTTATGCCACTACACACCCCTTCTGCACCCATGGAACACGCAGAATGGACATGGAGAAGCTTCTGCAGACTCCCAGGGAAATAGGTTCTACCATGAAATTACTATTCTTTCCCCCCTTTCTCTTTACATTGGAGATTTTCTGCCACTTCTTCACCACATAGCTCCAGGGTGAAGGCAGCATGGAACCCTCCAGTTGCAATTTGGCTGATAAAGGCTGAAAAGGTGAAGATCTCTCTCTTTAGCTCTGTTCAATTAAAAAACAAAAAAAACAACCCCCCCACCCCCCCAAAACAAAACCCTCACAGCAACATGGGGTCCATCTATGAACCATAGGAATCAGAATTCTGTAACATGATGTTTAGATCTTAAATATCACAGATCTCACAACTGTCAACATCCAGGATAAATTCTGTAGTTTTTAGAAGTTTCAAAATGTTTGAGAGTCACTGATCAGTGTGGCAGGTAGGCAGGGGATGGGGGAGTATGCAGCTGTGATAAAAGCATAACCTAGATTTTTCCATAGCAAGTCTTTACCTGTGCTTTTAATAAATATGAGAATATTTGCAGTAGGCTGCTAATGTATAACAACACTCCCCCCACCCTCCAAGAAACTGACTCCTTTGATTTCAAACTTAGTTTTAAAGCAAAAATACAGCCTCTAAATAATTACTGAAATTTTACAAGCTTCTTCCTTTTACGTATGCTTTGACTGCTACCCCCTCAAAACATTAACTATTCAGCATATCACCTGCACAAACGACCAGGAGCAATTAAGTCAGAGAAGTGGGTCGTGTCCGTCTCTAAAGTTTTATGTGTGAGACACTGGTAAAGGCACAACATTGGGCTAATGAACTAAAGGTTTGATCTGGCACGAGAAGCATTATCGTCTTTACATGTTTACCTCTTATAGATGTGTGCTGGTTTGTTACATGTCCAGAAGCTGTCAGGAGTTAAGAAAGCTAGTTTTACTACCACCATTGTTGCTAAGACTTGTGTATACACTGTACAAGTGTTACTTAATTTGAAGCATTATTGCACTTGATTTCACCATTGTTTAAGTGGAGGCTGAGGTGCGGGATATGGACATTCATTTTTGTTACCATATGATTTTCTGACAGTGTTTTAAGATAGTAGTTTGAATCATTTTCATAGCATGATACCTCTTCTGTGTTATTTTCCATTGTGATGAAACTACATTATACTTAATAATGTTTAAGGGTATGTCTGTACTCAAAAAAAAGTCATAAAATTTCCCTGAAATAATTCCTTCAACATTTCTTTAGAAATACATCCAGTCTTGATTCAAGATTACTATTATTAAGTATTTGTTCCCCATGTAGGTAATTATAGACTTGACCGGTCACCCTATAACCTTCTCTTTAAGTTACATAGATTGAGCTCCATCAGTTTATCACGATAAGGATTTTCTAATCCTTTAATCATTGTTATGGCTCTTCTCTGAACCCTTTCCAAGTTTTCAATATCCTTCTGGAACTGTGGAACCAGGTCTGGACACAGTACTCCGGCAGCAGTTGTGCGTGCGCACACGCAGACTGGCTCTCACACCCACATATACTCTGCCTCTCACAAGTCACAGTGCCCCAACAGATTGTCACGCACACACAGTCTCACACTCCAACACTCACTGTCACACAGTCCTCCAACACAGTCAGACACACACACACTTGTTGTTGTTGTTATTACTGCTTGGTACTTCCTGTCAAAGTGCTTGTGGTGAGCCAGGAGTGGCGAGGGGCTGCAGGAGGGCCATGAGCTCTGGCAAGACGCAGCCCCCATGTGACAGTGTGAAGCCTGCCTTGAGCCACTGCTGCAGCATCTGCTGCGTAGGAAGCTTGGTGTGTGTCAGCAATGGGGGGGAAGGAGTTCTGGGAGTCCGTGGGTGGGAGTGGTGGCTGTGCCCCTTCGACACACCGGGGTCAGTGGTGCTGCCTGGGGACCACCTTCAGTGGAGCATAGGGGCACCAATTTAATAATGCTGCGTAGGGCCCCATAAATCCTAAGGGTGGCCCTGGTGGGAGGTAGGGGTTAGTGTTGTAGAGGCAGTTGACTGCCTTCCATGGGAGGGGTAAAATGGATCTGGGGGGAACAAAATGGCCCCTATGTTTATGCATATTGGGTGAAATTTACTCCTGTGCAGAGGGTATATACAAAAACTGTATCCCATTTCTGTCCTGTTTAGACCCTTATGTGATGCATAGGCCTTGTATGGAACATCTGCTCAGGGGTAAATGTCACCGATAGAGTTTTGCAGTGTGCTTTATAGGAATAAATCGAAGGGGGTTTTTATACTGGTTTTAAATTCGATCCATTTTAAACGATAGTCTTAGTAAAATAGCAATGTGCACTGTAGAAATGTCCTATAAATAAGTATGAGAATGAATGTGCATGTGTAATAACTGTTATTCAGACTAATAGTTGAACTAAACAGGATAAATTCTAATCTGTTACACTGGTGTAAATCTGGGGTAACTGCTGAAATCAATGGTGGATTTACACTGGGATAACTATGAGAGCAGAATTCTTCCTTGCAGCTATACCAGTTTTAAAAGATAAGGGATTTTGAGTAAGGACTGCATTATTTGGCTCACAGTGAATATTTTAAAGTATGTTTATAGTAAGGAAAGTGAGTACATTAAATTGGTAACTTCTTTTCCAACAAAGTTGCCCCCTTACGCATTCTAAATATAATCTGCTTAGTTAAGTGACTAAATACGTTTTTATTGCTATTTTAACACTTAAGATTGCAGAGCCAACATCGCTCTTGGAGAGGAAGATGGATTCTATTCTGGCTTGTCATCAACAAAGTTGTTAGCTTTTCCAGTTGCAGAATATTTATTGCTAATGATGATATGTAAACAAGGACGATCACAGGCTGTCTTTCAGATCCCTGGTTGACGTTTCAGGACTGTCAGACAAATAAATTATGTTCTTATTTGTAAACCTAACAAATCTGGTCTGGAGTCATTGAGACTGAACAAACATGGAACCCCCACATGTTGTTTTTTGGTACATTTCAGATGAAAACTGCAGTCTTAAGATTTTTGTATTTTTAAGTTAAAATTCCCATTGAAACATACAGCTCTCTGAACTATAGTAATTTTCCATGCATAGCTTTTTGGGGGAAGATCTAAGGACTACCTATAATAAAATGACCTCTGATTTTGCACCCTCATTTATTTAGCCAGCTGAGGGATATAATATGCCTTTAGGCATAGCCCTGTATAATGGATGATGTGTGCTGTGTTGGACCAGGAGGAGCTTTGGGGAGAAATTATTACTCAGTCACATTTCCTCCTTCACCTTGCTTCCAGGGTGGAGCGAACAACTGGTTATAGCCTCTCACCAGGTCTGCCAAGTGTCACACATCTCATGGAACACTCAGGCATCTGGCAATCCTGTCTCATATTGCCACAGTCTAGCTGGAATCTCATGTATCTATCTGGGCCAGGGGCAGCAGCAGCAGTTAATCTCTGGCCACGGGGGAATGCTGTCAGGTAGCCAAGTGGTGCCTTTCTGACTCTGCTCTCTCTTCTCCCCCCTTTGGCATTGGTCCACGAGGGAAGTTCCTGCAGAGGAGAAGACATTGGTGGCAACAGCTGGTAGGGAAGGCAAGGCTGGCAGATCAAAGGTCGGGGGGCTGAGAAGTGGGAAGAGAATAAGGCAGGCTGAGGAAAGAGATGGGACAGAGTGGGGGAGGTTGATAGGGGACGGGTAGTAATTTGCAAACATGCCAATTGTCTTATTAAAAAAATTGCATAAAATGTCATACATGGAGATGCATGAAACATGACAGCCATGCCTTACCAGGTATAGCATATTTCTGGCCCACATATGGAGTCAAGGCTGTATCCATTCCTTCTCTTCCCACTTGCTTGCAGCAGGGAGTTGTGGTTGTGTTGAGCTTGCTCCACCTCTTCCCCCATGCCTGGAGTCCAGATGTGGGGAAGTTACGGAGGGCGGGCGGTGCATACATGCACACTGGAAGGTTCTTATTCCCCTTTGGGGGCATATTAGGGCTAGTGAAAATCCAGACAGGGACTGTATATTTTAGTATGTGTGCTTGATGCTGAACAACAATGGGATCCTGATCCTTACTTGGGTCTCTGGGCATTATGGCAATATAAATATTTAATAGGAATATGTAACATTTAATTTTTATGTCTAGGTATTTACTGTATTTTTATCCTAGCTTTTTTGCCTTTCATTTGTCAATATAGAGGTTTGTGAATGTGCTTTATGCATTAAAACTTGTTAACTGGTTGGTTGATTTTGAGGATTATTTCATAGCTGAGAAATTACCTGGTCTTATTTTTATATCCATCATCCGAGTTTTAGCTATCATGATTACTCTGGAATAGTTTGCTTCCAAATCTGTGTTCTAAGACACTTGCCATTTTTCATGTACCTTAGCTGTCTACACAATGCAAACAAATGAACTTTTTATCGCAGACAGATGCAAACATCTCAGAAGTTCAGATTAAATTCAGATCAAATCTTTGCATCTTTGGCACATCTCTACTTTTTTGGTTTATGCTTTTTAGTAATATAGATATTTAGAAGAGTCTCTGCTTTTTCCTACACTTTCAAGTTGTATAACTAAAGTCCTGATCTTGCAAAGACTTATGGCTTCAGGGGGACTTTCACATGGGACTGTAAATCTTTGCGGGGTTAGAGCCTAACGTTGTAAATGCTTGTAACAGAAGTTCTGAAACGTTTTTTTAAAATGTCATTAGCTAATTTATTTTTCTTATTCTACATTGTTTACCAAGTAACCTGAAGAATATATTCACAATGCTCATATTATATTTTTCTGCATTTTAAATTTTTTATGCTTATCGTGTTGTTGTTTTTTTTATGCTTATATATAAAAAAAGAGAAGATTGTTAAATTTGTGCTTAAGAACTAGACTGTAGAGAAACTCTCCATTGAACAAAATGGGAACTGGAAAATGAAATAAATTGTATATTAAGCAGTGCACATAAAAATGCTGATTACTCTGAATACCGTGCCTGAATGTGTTCATATTGGTCAAAGGACTCTTGGTTGGGAGGAAGAGCAGGCTCTTGGGTTGTTACTTCAGCACGGAAGTGATGAGATTTTGTACTGTGCTAAACTGTAAGCTGAGTTGTTACAAAAATCATATTTTATGTAAATAACAGTAATTAGCAAGGACACATTTTGTTCCTTCTTTGGGGTGATAGTGGCGAATGGTTTTCTTTACTTACCAGTGAGCACTTTGAGTTGTGACTCTGTGGGAAGCTTTTGCCTGTTTGATGCTTTGACAAATTCTGCTTTCAATATTCCAATGAAATTTAGAGCAGTGCTGACATTCGGGACTTGAAGTGACATATTCGTTGGAGTAATAAAACTTTTATAGGTTTCAGAGGAACAGCCGTGTTAGTCTGTATTCGCAAAAAGAAAAGGAGGACTTGTGGCACCTTAGAGACTAACCAATTTATTTGAGCATGAGCTTTCGTGAGCTACAGCTCACTTCATCAGATGTGAGCTGTAGCTCACGAAAGCTCATGCTCAAATAAATTGGTTAGTCTCTAAGGTGCCACAAGTCCTCCTTTTCTTTTTGCGAAAACTTTTATAAGAATACTTCTAATAGGTGCTTTCCTTGCAGTTGGAAATGCTGTGCTGCAGTACTGGCATCATTCGCTGCTATAAAGTATTGTAGGCTATAAGGGAGAAGGTTTTTGGTGGCATTGGAGTTACCGTCAGAGCTCATTCTTGGCCCGGTTATAAGTGACCAGGCTTTATATGTGCTGTGATAAAGTCAGACCTGACAGCTATAAGAGAGCTTTTTTTTTTCTTTTTTTTTATATCCACTCTTGGAGTTTTCCTGTATGATGCAATCTTATCCTTGCTCTTTCTTCTAGTTGGTTTCTCCACCATGGTGCTATCACTGTCAGAATTTAGAGACACCTCAGCCCAATTAAGGGCTGTGGGTGACCTTTAAAAAACCCCTCTTTTGGTGAGAAAAAGGCAGGAGGGGTGAGAAATCAGTGGAAGCAGAGTTAGGGGCAGCAGGGAGAAAAGTTTTCTCCCAGGTGGAAGGCTGTTCTCCTCCCTATAGGGGAACCAATCAAATTTACTTCTGTTTGGGGAAAGGCTGGAAACTAGAAGCCAGCATATGTCAATGTCTGGCGGACAGGTCAAGGAAATGTATTTCTTTTGTGTTGGTGTTTTTGCATAAGAAAAGTACTTGGGCCTATGCTGAGGTCACCGTGTAAATATTGGAAGCAAATAAATAAAAACAGAGCAAAGAATTAAAAACTGTTGGAGATTTACTCCAGGCCCCACTGCCAGAGGGAGAAACGCCGAGGTTGATGCATGCTCATGTTGTCTCCTCCCGGGTACCCCCAGGGCAAGCCTCTCAACCTCCACACAGTTGGATTTGGGTGTCAGAATGCCTCCTAAGCAAAGTGATTTCTTTCAAGAAAGTGACTGTGTAAATCATAGGTTTCAGAGGAACAGCCGTGTTAGTCTGTATTCGCAAAAAGAAAAGGAGTACTTGTGGCACCTTAGAGACTAACCAATTTATTTGAGCATGAGCTTTCGTGAGCTACAGCTCACTTCATCAGATGTTTACCGTGGAAACTGCAGCAGACTTTATATACACACAGAAATCATGAAACAATACCTCCTCCCACCCCACTGTCCTGCTGGTAATAGCTTATCTAAAGTGATCAACAGGTGGGCCATTTCCAGCACAAATCCAGGTTTTCTCACCCTCCACCCCCCCACACAAATTCACTCTCCTGCTGGTGCTAGCCGCGGAGGATTGTTTTTTAAAGGGACATGGTCATCTTGAAATTGCCTCAAGAAGAGGAGGCTGCACCCTCAGCGGGACCATAACAGTGGGCATGCTCCCCTGTGTGCTGGGGAGCTCTAGGAGGAATTCTTTGGCTTTGAGACAAAATCTCTCCTTGCCCCCCAAACACAAGTCGACCCACTGTGAACATCAAAAAGTTTTCAGTTATCCACAAATATTTGTAAATATCTACCTAACTAAAGCCCAGTTTATTCAAGCAGCTCTATGCATGCAGCCCCCTGCACCGGCACAGATCCTCATTAAAATCAGCAGGGCCCCATGTAGGTGCAGGGATCTGCTCTCATGGAACAGTTTCCCGGATCGGGTTTTAAGGTTTGCACAGGCTTTACTTTGTTTCAAATGTAAATTTAAAAATGTTTGCAGGCATTCAAGTCAACTTGAATAACAAATGAAGAGATATGGGGACCCTGGCTCTTAAATATTTGTTTGATAACGATTTAAAGGTTGTGTGTTTTTTTTTTTTTTTTTTTTTTAAGAACTTCAGAAGTCATTAGGATTTACCTGGTGGCCAAATGTGGAAATACTTGTGCAGAATTTTCATGTGTTTAGAATGTAGTGCAGAAGTTAGGAGCATTCCTCTGAATTATCCAGGAGGTCATACTGTATTCTGGTTTCTCTGGCAAAACCAAGACTCGCTATTTCATGTTTTTATGATCTTTTAGTTAATCAAAGGGTTAAACATGTTTTGGAGATTTGATGTGAAATGCAAAGTATTGTCATCGGATCTAATTGGAATGTCATTTTAAGCAGGAATAGAAAAGATTCTGAGTCTCTAAAGGCCGAAATAATGTTTTGTTTTTATTATTATTATTTATTATTTTGGAGCAGAATTGGGCCATAGAATTATTACATCAGCTAATAATGTTTAAATATATTCGTGTAACATCTCTGAATGTTTGCAATGTTGATCTGATTTCTTAAATGAATAAAGAACTTAAAAATGTAATTACTGTAGCTTTGACTTGAAAAATATAGAATGCTGTAGCAATTTTAATAATGCTGCTGTTTCTTCTTTGTGTGCCATTTGAAAGGCTACTGCTGTTCTGAAATGGGCATTTATTTGAATAGTCCTGCTGCTCAGGTTACAAAAAACAGATCTTCTGCTGGAGTTAATGTGATGTTTGCTAGTGTGCCGGAAAGGAATCAGCCGTGTCCTAGCCCTGCTGAGTAACAGTAAAAAAACCCAACACTTTAATCCTGGTAGATTACAGATTCAAAAATGTCACCGTTAACAAGTGCTAAAGATCTATATGCTGGGTAGTACTTTTTATGTTGTTTTACTTAATCCCAAAATGTTCCCATTCCAGACGCCTCAAATGTTACATTTGTGATTCTTAAAACTGACATAGTGCCTGAATCTCTGAATTCTGCTTGGTGGCTATGGTTTTGTTTTTTGGCTGTAACATAGCCATTTTACGCTCAGATTATGTCTTTGAGTGAAATTAAAAAAAAAGATTTAATTAAAATGATCTATTTTTAAGCGTGCACAGCATCTTGAACTAATGGGTGGCATATGAGCATCTATTCTGGTGCTAGAAATCCAGAGCATGCGAACTTTACCGCTAACTAGGGATGTTGTGGGAAGTGAGGTGAAGTAATGCAAAGGACTGGGAGAAGTCATTGTAAGTCTTTCTGTGTGTGTGTGTAGATCTATATAACGTAATGGATCCAAATTAACAGTCATTATCTTAGTTCATGAAATTGAAAAAGTATTTTTCCCCTTAAGTCCTCTGCTCATATGAACATCTAGAAAAGCATCGACCACTGAACAAAAGCTGGCTGCCCTAATTTTTTGTAGAAATTAAGCAGAGCGAGTAATTGCCGTTTTCATTCATGTCCGTTTAGCATACTAAGATTAAGTGGGGGTGGATAGCCTGGCGAGAGACTTCAGATTCTGGATTGGGAGTTGCTGGGTGACCCACATATGTTGTGCCCCTGACATGACGTGATTTTTTTCAGCTCTTCTCTGTGAACTGACAGTGCACAAAGCCCTCTTTGAGATGTGGGCAGATGAAAGCAGAGAAAACAGCTGGTTCGGTTTTATCTCATTCAGGTCAGATGTTTGAGTCAGTGTGTAGCATTGATTAAAAAAAAAAAGACATCATTATATACCAGAAAACTTGACATAAAAAAGGGTCTAATTATGAAGGCTGGTCCTGTAACTTAACCTATACTCACTTCAAAGTAGAGATCTTAGTTTTAGTATCAAGAATATTAGGTGGCTTTTTTATGGCTGTTGTTTATTTTAGTGATTCTTCCCCGCCCCCCAACCCCAATTCCCTCTGTTCCCTATAAAGGGAGATGGCAGACGAGCCTTGATCTGGGCAATGTAAAGTGAAGTCTGAAAGCTAACCATGTAGGGCAGTAAAATATTATCCTTGCTGTTTTATAGTGTGGTTGAGTAAATTAACATTCGAGGCACAATTAAATGGATTGTAGCATAGTAGCTGAATAGGGATTGTTCTAGAGCAAGAACTTACATGTACTTATTTAATACTTTTATATTTTATTTTAAAGAAATGCGTCTATCACAGGATCTTTGAGTTAAAAACTAATGCAAAAGTATTTTGAGAGAGTATTTTGAGAGAGTAAAGAACAAAACCCAAATGTCATAGATTGCTGTTAATTAACTTTTTAATCACTTGGCTTCACTAGGAAAAAATGGAAACATTATTCTGTCAAGTGGGCAAAATGTGGGGCCTTGTTAGATGCAAATATAGAGTAAAGTTGCAAACTTAAAAAGCCTGTTAAATATGGGACTTTCTGGATGTTACCATTTGTCTTAAGGTCTTATGGGTTATTTTTTAATAAAAAATTTGGAATGAAAAATGATCTTTTCTGTAGACTCTTTTGGGTAGTTGCTTTCTCTCTAGTTATCATCTTTGTTCCATTATTAGTGTAAACTTACTTGGAGGAGTAACATATCACTCGTACCAGGTCTGAATTTGTCACTTAAATCTGACTACTAGGGGCAATCAGGGCCGCCCCAAGCAAAAAATTTGCCACCCCAAGTGCCGAGAGCGCAAAAAAAAAGAAAAAGAGAAAGAAAGGGTGTCCGGAATGCTGCCCCTGGCATTGTGCCGCCCCACACACGTGCTTGCTTTGCTGGTGCCTAGAGCTGGTCCTGGGGGCCATTTAACTGCAGCGCTACGTAGGAAAGCATAGGGTTCTATTGACTCATGTGAGCCATCCGGATGAAATTAATGACACTTCCTGGATGAGTAAGTGTTGCAGAGATGAGATCTGTGTGAAATTCTGGATGGGGCTGTTGATTAAGTCATACAGTATTTTCTGTTAAACATATTTAGGCCAAATTTGGACCCGGTTTACATTTTGTGCAAGCCCATTGAAGTCTGCAGATTTTTTTGGGGTGTAATAAGGGCAGAATTTAACCTTTTCCTGGTTTTTTAGTAGGCTTTTTTGCATAAGTTTTTTAAACTTAATCAGGAAATCTTGATTAAATAGTGAAGCCATTCACTTTCCTTATTTAATGCCTTACTGAGTTAATATAAAATCTTCATAACCACTAAATTGTTTTTAATATATTTTTTAATTCCCTGATTTCCACTTAGTTTCTCCTTATAAATTGCTTGCTTCCTCATTAGTAACTACAAATTGAGAAAGAGATGACAAAGGCACATGTTTGAGCTTGCTCACAGAATTTGATACTGATGTCACCTGTTTTGTGGTTTTGGCTAGATGTATACAGTATGATAGAGTATAAGTAAAGTTTAGTGCTTCCTTGTTTCTTTCTGATGCTTTGGTGTAAAAGGGGGAAAGAGGAACAATTTTGGGGAAACAAAATAAATGTTATGCATTCGGGGTAATTATTAGGTTCAGATTATATTTTTTATCAGAGGGGTAGCTGTGTTAGTCTATATCCACAAAAGCAACAAGGTAAATATATATTTATGCCTCTATCTGTAATTTTCACTCCATGCATCTGAAGAAGTGGGTTTTTTACCGACGAAAGCTTGTGCCCAAATAAATCTGTTAGTCTTGAAGGTGCCACTGGACTCCTCGTTGTTTTTGTACTATACTTTTTGTGAGTGAAGACTTTAATAAGGTTATTAATCTTTCTGTGTTCTCTAGTCCCTAATTCTTTCTATTAATTGTATATTTAATGGTAAATGGTAAAGAATGGAAACTGAGGGCCCAGTGCTGCAGCCCTTCTGAAAATTTACACCTGAAGTGTGCCAAGTACAAGGTATGAAGAGTACATACTTCCTTATAAAAAGAGTAAATAGTTTAAACTAAAGTCATTGGGTTTTTGCCTAAGAAAACACTGCAGGATTGAGCCTCAAGCTGGCATGTTACTACACTGAATTAGTTTTTTTGATATGTGATTTAAATGTATACCTTTATTTATTTGATTTTTTAGGTGTATCTTTTACAATGTAGTAATATGTATGTTAATAATTACATTAACTGTAATAATAGTAATCTGTTCATTTGAACAATGTCTCTTATGTAGAAGGCTCCCAAATGGGAACTTCTTTTATTTTTTTCTTCTTTCTCCTTCTTTGTTTGGGGACAGTTGTCTTGGCCCTGTTAAAGACACAAACTTTATAAGCTATATAATAGACACAGAGAAAAACATGACCCCTTGGGGGCCCCAAAGGAAGGTGTTAACTTAGAGTTTAAATTTTCTTTTTTCCTTCTGTTATCCCCATATACAATACTGTGGTGACAACACCACGTGTCTGACCCAGGATAGTGTTTGTGGGCTTCATTGAAGAAATAAGTCTTTAGGAGTAGTTTGAATGGAAAGATCTTGGGGGGGTTCCGCACTCTGGATTCGAAAGTTATTCTGTGCATAGTGGGCAGCATGGAAGAAGGCTTATGAAGTGGAGATTGAGAAAAAGAAAAGCAAGAGATGGGGAGGTTGGTGTCCTTGGAGTGAAGAGAGTTGCGGGGAGATATGAGAAATGCGGTCTGAGGTGTAAACCAGATGAGAATTGCGTAGGATGTATGCAACTGCCTCTGGGATGAAATGTGGACTCTGCTTAACAGCCACACTGTAAACAGCCCTATAAATTGTAGTGTGTGGAAAGTGTATAAAAATTATTTGTTGTAATCTTTGTCTTTCATTAATTAATACATCTGGTGATTAGTATAAGCACAAATTGCATTTTATCATAATAACCTTTGTCAACTGTATCTGTCTATATTTTGTAGCAAGTGTAAATCATATTTGTCTCTCCTATGGCAATGCTAACAAAACCCACAGCTTTTTACCCCATAGTAATTCTAGTGTGTATATTTTATTGGTAAAGAGTCCTCTGAAATAATGCTGTAAATAATTTGCTGAAGTGCATGACGACAGGAACAGCTGCAGAATCTCCTTTGGAACAAGTTTTGAGGCTTGCTTTCTTCTCCAGCTTTTTTTTTTTTTTAAAACTGTAAAACTAAGAGAGCAAGAAGCAATTACTTTCCAAATGTGGGAAGCATCAGTTACTTAATGAAGAAGGAAACACAGGATTGTTAATGAACTGTAATGTTTGTGAGTATGGATATTACTTGGAGGTGTGACTGTCACTTTCTAAGTAGTCCTTGCCAAGTGGTGACATCAGCTGATTTACATTTCATGTTGTTGGTTTCTTACATCTCCTAATAGATGTTGCAAGTTATAACACAGGTAATGCAACATGCTATTATTACATATATAATACATTAATGTAAACATTAATATTAGGAGCCTTACCTCAGCCTAGGGGTAGAACAATGAGAGAGAAAAGTTCACCAGATGCTCAATACTACAAAATTAATTATCCTTTTTAGATCTGGTTTTACTGCAGGGGATCTGCTTTAATACAGATTGACACCAAATTGGCAAAAGCTGCTAACTGCATTCCTTCAAATACAAAACCCAAGTAGAAGCCGTACAGGTTAGCAACTGTTTTGCCAGAGCTCCCTCCCTAGGTCTCTGGTTTGTGCACCCCCTGTCTTCTCAGAGAGTAACGCTTTAGGGGTTTGTAAGGTGTTGAGCTGAAATATGTTCAGCTGCACTTAGGCCGCAGTTTTACAAAGAGCTTAAGCACATACGTAGTCCTCATTGACTTCAGTGTTCAGCACATGCTTTAGTGCAGTGGTGGGCAACATGCAGGCTGCAAGTCCCTGTGGCCTGCTGCTTCCCGCAGCTCCCATTGGCCGGGAACTGCGACCCGCAGCCACTGGGAACTGTGGGGGCGGGGCTGCAGACGGTCAACGTCTGCAAAATGTATCGCGGCCCACACTCAGATTACCCTGATGGGCCACGCAGGTTGCCCACCACTGTTTTAGTGCTTTGCAAGAGTGGGGTCTTATTTTTCTCCTAGCTAGTAGTTCCAGGTGAGTCCAGGGTGAAGCCTAAGTCTCACTTTCCAAAGACACTTAGGAGCCTACGTTCAGTGGAACGTAGGCTCATAAGGATATGTCTGCACTACAATTAAATACCTGTGGCTGGCCTGTGCTGGCTTACTTAGGCTCACAGGCATCAGGCTAAGGGGCTATTTAATTGCAGTGTAGATGTTCAGTCTTGGGCTACAGCCCAGGCTCTGGGACCCTGCAAAGTTGGAGGGTCCCAGAGCTCGGGCTGCAGCCTGATTCTTAACATCTGCACCGCAATTAAACAGCCTCTTAGCCAGAGCCTCGCAAGCCCGAGTCAGCTGGCCTGGGCCAGCCATAGGTTTTTAATTGCCGTGTAGATGTACCCTACATAGACATACCCTAAACCAGTGTTTCTCAACCTTTTTGATACCAGGGACCGGCTTGCTGCCTTTCTAAACTCTGTCAGGGAGATCTCGGGGACCAGTGCCGGTCCATGGACCGGTCGTTGAGAAACACTAAGCCACCTAGGTGCTTTTGGAAATTTTCCCTTTGATCCTTATTTGAAGAGTCCTTTGAAAGGTCTCCTCAGAAGTGAGGGAACTAATTGCATCCTTTCTAATTGCATCTAATTTAACTTACTTAGATCTGGATCAGATAGGGAAACTTTGCAGAAAGGACAGTATTCAGTTAGTTGTGAGATTCTCTTTACCAATCTTTGAGCCCACTCATAAGTGTGCTGATTCCACAGTGGTATAAAAACTTGGCTAGATAGGCTCTTAGTTGCTGTGATTCTGTTAGGTATATTTCACTGTTGTTTGTAGCCAGCCCGATATATTTTCAGGTAGAAGTACATGATACTCTGTTCATTCATCACCTGCTAGCACTGAAGGGCATCAAGAAGCACTGTACTTGTTCAAATGAAATCTAGGTAGGGAGAGAAATGCACCTTTTCAACAGCAGAATATTTGCTAAAAGAAACTGTTCAATGAAAAGAAAAATTTTGCACTTCTGTACAAATCATATTCAGAAAACTTTATCTGTACTGATTTAATATTGGAGAGCAATCAGACTAGTAAATCAGCATATCAAAGAAAGTATAACACGTCAACGGAAGAAAGAGGACAAGAGAAGAATTTCAGGGAGAGAACATTGCAAATGGAGCTCCTTACCAAACATGGTCTCAGATCACAATTACTGACAATGGATGGGAATAGGATAGCAAATTGTAAAACAAATCAAATCCAAGGTTTTAGTGCCTTGAAAATTATGACTGACCCTTTCTGCATTTTCTGTAGGCTTTCCTTCATTTGTTACATATTCTTTTCCCTCTCACCAGCTATTTATTAATCTTTGTTGGTTGTAAGTTGTCATCTTAGATTGGATATGGAAAAAATAGCTTTGCCAGGGAGGATTTCTTGATTTTTTTCAAAAAGAAAAGGAGTACTTGTTGCACCGATGAAGTGAGCTGTAGCTCACGAAAGCTCATGCTCAAATAAATTTGTTAGTCTCTAAGGTGCCACAGGTACTCTTTTTCTTTTTGCAAATACAGACTAACACGGTTGCTACTCTGAAACTTGATTTTTTCAGTTTTTCTGAATTATCAGTAAAGGTATCCATAAGATACTTCACCATTTTACAGAATACCATCAACTCCATTGTCTTAAAGATCTGACCTAATTATTAATCCAGCTAGACATTTATAAGGTATTGATCACTGTGCAACAATTGGTATTATCCACATTGTTGATATAGTCCATTTGAATATATACTTCAGACTTCAATATAAATTTTTCTTTAAAAATGCATTTGCTTACTGCTACCAAAAATTAAAGATAAAAAGTCATGGCAGGAGGTATATACAGCAGGGAATATCAGAAAATACAAGATGCTATTTAAAGTTATTTCAGTGTTCAGAATCTGTTTAACTCCTCTGTATAGCTCTGCATTTTTTTCTGAAGGACTTCTCTCCTAATGTCTAATGAGTAGAGCTCTTTACACGGTGTTTTATGTGTTTTTGTCATGTGTGTATTCAGTTAATCATGGAAGGAAACTAGTTAATAGGGATACTTCAAAAATTGTGCCTTTTGATCCTATTCATGCTCTTGACTTCTGTATATTTATTTAATGGGGTCACTGTGAAGACATATAAACAAAATGTGTTCACCTGGTTTTCTTAACAGCCAAGTCTTTGCATTGTTATGTTGTTGGATATCTGAACTCTCCTAGGTCTGAATCTGAGCCAAAGTCTGAAGGCTATTGTTCTGATGGAAAAGGCGATTTACTTATCTAGGGGTCAAGTTTCAGACATGGTTTCTGTTTGGAATCCATTCATTAACTTCCTAAAAGAATACACGCACTGTGAAGATGGTCCTGCTAAAGCGAAATACCACATGGACATTCCAGTGAGGAACAATGAAAATAACAGAAATTGCTAGACATACTCTTACATGGGTTATAACATATTGACATACATTTGCTAGACTTGGAGCAGATTAAGAAAAGAACATGTTTGTAAATTCTCAGTGTGTGTTGTTGCTGTTCAGGGATTCTATGCATAGTAAAGTTACAACGCTATATAAGACACAAATTTATACCTTTAATATGTTGTATACTCAATAACAATATTTTATTATCTTTGTTTTGTTGCAGTCATAAACTGCAATAAGCCAGGCTGAGCTGCCATTGCCACCATGCCTTAGCATACCATATAGCTTAGCAACAGTTGCCGATCTCACTTTGTGCCTTAATTATACAAAGGGGAAGCAGTGAGTGGATTGTATATTTAGATACCCAATGTGTACTGCACATTCCTGCTGACGTCTTCATTGTCTGGGGTGATTGTGCAACCCTGACAACTAGGACTGTTCCTGTTTTCAGGGCCTTTCCCTGCATCTCTTGGTTTTACAAATATCAGTATCTTTCTTGATTTTACAAAAAATTTGTTCCAGATTTTTTTGTAAAACCTGCAGTCTGGCCACCTGAAAGAACTAGCTGGTGAGATTGATGACGGGCTGCCTCAGTGCATGTACATCTGAAGGACTTCACCCACCACTGTCAGACACTGACACTTTTCCTTTGTTTCACTCTTTCCAGTATTCCTTCTCCCTATGATGGCTCTTTGAAAAAGGTATTCTCATACATTCAGATCCACAGAATCAAAGGGACCCAACCAATCCCATCTCCTGCAGCCTCCATCCTTCCTGGATAAGTGTCCCATTTTTCACTTTGAAAATCCTAACAAAGCCATGGTATAAACAGTAGCTCTCAACCTTTCCAGACTATTGTACCCCTTTCAGGAGTCTGATTTGTCTTGCGTACCCCCAAGTTTCACCTCACTTAAAAACTACTTGCTTACAAAATCAGACATAAAAATACAAAAGTGTCATGCCACACTGTTACTGAAAAATTACTTCCTTTCTCATTTTTACCATATAATTCTAAAATAAATCAATTTGAATATAAATATTGTACTTACATTTCAGTATATAGATTATAAGCAGTCTACACAAGTCACTGTCTGTATGAAATTTTAATTTGTACTGTCTTTACTAGTGCTTTTTATGTAGCCTGTTGTAAAGCTAGGCAAATATCTAGACGAGTTGATGTACTCCTTGGAAGACCTCTGCGTACCCACAGGGGTATGCATACCCCTGGTTGTGAACCACTAGTGTAGAAAAGCAAGTAAACGTCATCCATTTTCACTGCTGCAGCACTACAAAAATAGTGGGAAAATAGCTCTATGGACACCAAAAACAGTTGGGGAAAGAGTTTCATATTTCAAGAAGGGATATTATGATAATTTGTAAGATTAATAAGTAAGTAGACAGTACAGAAATCTAGAACTGTCTGCATAGCTATGCTCTCAATTTCTTATCCTAACAGAATTAAGATGTTACTTTAAAAACATTACAAGCTGTATAGCATTTAGTGTGCCCTCTGGGTAGTTGTCTAGAAACACCACTAGGCATAAGAACATTGTAAACAAATGTTTCCGGGGGAAACTCGGTGAATTAAGAGAACCCTTTATTTATTTTTAAATTGTGGTTATAATCTGAAAAGTGGTTCTGTGATAATGACATTGTGGGGTTCAATGTTTGAGTTCATTCAATGACTTCCAGATCAAACATGCTCCATTTATGAATATTTTTTCCCCAACTGCCAACCCTGAAAACAGAATGACATCCTGTGTACTTCATGGCTCATACGTTACCACCATTGCAATTGGAACTTAGAGTTAGAAAACAATCTAGTTCACTCTTTCATAGCTGTGTTGGGTTTTGCACTGCTAAAAGACATAAAGTAGAGAAATAGAATGTACATACTTTTGTCACTAAAGAAACTAGACCTGATAAGGAATACACACGGGAAGCAAATCTGTTAAGGAGCAATTTTTGCATTGTCATTTTTATGACTCAAACTGTACTTTAAGGCTTGTGTAACTCAAGTTTTGCTGTTTACCAAAGAAATCCCAGGTACTTCACAAACAAAACATGAGACTTTGCTAACGATAAGATACAGTTTTAGAAGTTGCTCTTCTCTCGACCATGTCATAGAAAGGCCATTCCTCCTAGGAGAAAAGAACAGGCAACAATTTAAAATGTGGTTAACTGTCCGTGATGACTTCACTGCTTTTTCTAATATTTTATTTCCGTACAAGTAATAAATATTCAGCTTTGTAATTCTATAATTTTCTCTCTTTTAAGTAAGATGTTGATTTCTCCTGTCAGCAGTCAAGGTTTTAGCAGCTCTTTTGTATTCAGCTCTACTACTGAGATCAGTTAGAAGATATAATACAACAAACACTGAATTCACCATTATCGTGATTGAATTTGCTTTTCATGTGTAACTGCTGAGTTGGCAACTCAAGCAATGTATAGGTCAAAACTCAAGTTTAAACTCCAAGCAATGTATAGGTCAAAAACTTTTCACTTATGATTGCAGAAAGAAAACATAGTTTTAAATTTATTGTTGGACCCACTTAGAAAAAATGAGTCAATCCAAGAATAGATCCAGTTCCAGCAAAGCGTAGGAAACAACCAACCCCACGTGTACACTTATCTTTTTGATCAGTGAAGATATGTTAATGTATTTCTCCTTCTAAATCAGCTTTTGCCAGTCGAAATGCCAGATCCTGCAAAACCTAAGTTCTTACCTAGGTTTAGTAATATCTATTCTTTTTAACTTACCTGTAACCAAAAAAGACTTGACCGTAATTCAAAATTTGTTCTTAGTTTTGTGAATTTTACTAAACTTTTCTGCTTTCTTGATTCAGTGATTTGTTTTTCTTTATATGCAAAACCATGGATTTTAGGTGTAGAATTCACTTAGTGTACTGAAAGAGAATTAATTTTTCCTCCCTTGATGCATGCACTTAGGGCCTGTTCCAAGGACATCTATGGGTTTTGGATCAGTCCCTTAATGCCTACTAACATTAATGGGAAATGTATGTGTGTATCTTGAGAGATTAGGTTCCCATTGTCTTTGAGAACAGCCCTCCATCATATTTTATTCATCATAAATAAATGAATAATTCTACGATTATTATTCAGTTGTACTCTGCCATAGCTGAGGCACTTAAGAACATGGGAGGAATGTTTACTATAGTCTTCAATATTATTCCTTTTTTTAACAAAGATTGGAAGTATTTTTTAAAATTACCTATTACTCAGCCAGAGATGCTGCTATTTATTCTATTGGTTTTCTGTGGTAGAAGTTAAATATGGACCAAAACTGGAACTTTGAATATGAACCCATTTAAATTTTGGGATAGTGAAGTGAGGAGTCAGTTTCCCAGATCCAAGCCTGGCTCTGGTAGTTTTAGTCCCAGATACAGAAACAAAATAAACTGGCCTATATTTTCTAATTTCTGATGTGGATGCATCCAAAGTCTCAAGATTTCAGTCCAAGATTTAGAAATATCCTGAGAAGAAAATGATATTGCCAAATCCGGTCATCCTATGCGTTCTCTGTTTGGGGCTAAAATTGCAGGGGCCACTTTGCTAGACTTTGGTGCAAACCTGAACCCTAGGTTCAAACAAGTTACTGCTTTTATAGTCTAACACTAATTCGGATGCACACCCCCCTTCTCTTTGGCCTATCTATAGATTAAATCCATTGATACAAGGGCTAAACTATGAGAAGATTTATGCATTGGATCATTAATTCCTGGGTTCAGTGGATACTGACTCCTGACATATATCAGGGATTTTTTAACCTTTTATAGCTCTGATCACAGTCACATGACTGAGGCCAGGATATAAAGATCAGGCTCTTACCAGAATTCCTGTGCACTGAGAAGGGAAGAAAAAGGAGGATTATAATCTGCTGTGGTGCAAGACATTCAGTCGGACTCCCCATTTGTAAATACAAGTCTTTGTCCTAAAGGTCAGGAAATGAACCAGGTTTTTTCCCCCAGTCTTTTAAAAGAACATTTATTTCATTGCTAATTGACTCTATATACAATTCTGTGAACGGAAACAATTGAGGCATTATTGACCAGGCAGGCACTGAAATGCAAATGCTGTTGTTTGTTTTCCCATGACTGCATTTACCAATTATGTTCTGGCTTCTGTATGGATTTGTGTGTGGTCTGACTTGTAATGAAAGCTATGGCTACTGGTTTTATGGTACTTTAAAAAAAAATTCATATATATTGTGAATTACGTTGAAGAACTCCTGAGAGATTGGCTTAATATAGAAAGTTCAAACTTCGATCTGTAAGATTACAACCCTCCTTTCTCTTCCCTTCTCACAACAGCCCCAACAATCACCATTCCATATCAGTTCCTAAACAATCAAAAGAAAAGCAGCAACTTCTGCATCATAGATGTAACTTTTCTGGCATTGAGAGAAATGTATCAATACGACCCTTAGAGCCTTGTTTTACTAATATGTGCATTCCAATAAAGGTCAAACATACAGGAATTCTGGTAAAGAGCCTGATCTTTATAGCCTGGTCTCAGTCATGTGACTGTGATCAGAGCTACAAAAGGTTAAAAAAATCCCTGATATGTGTCAGGAGTCAGTATCCACTGAACCCAGGGATTAATGATCCAGTGCATAAGGGGCATGTAAAAATAGAGATGTGACGAGAGTGCAATATCCGCAGTTGCTGGATAGACCCTTGAGGTCCATGTCCATCTGGCGTAGGCTGGGAAGCTAGTAACCCCACAGTTTCTCAAACTGTTTAAAAAGGACATTTTATGCACACTGCTTTACCTAAGGCAGATGGAAGGGCAAATCTGAAAGTGGAAGACCTGGGCCCTCACCTTCTGCAAGAAAGGACAGGTGAGTATCCGAGCCGGTCATGAAACTGGGGTGGAGGAACATCTTACATTCCCTTCCAGCTCCCGTGTAGACTAGGAGAGTGTGCAGCGTTTTAAATTGCGTTTATTAGCCAATTTTAACTAATGAGATGATTTTGTACCTAATACAGACAGGGTCAGTTGTGTTTAAAACTGTGTTGGCTGGTCATGGTTAATCCTAGGTTCTGCCCTATGTTAAAGGTCAACTCTTATTTTTAAACCATGACCCTGCTTTGCAAGTCAAGGTATGGCCCTAGCAACCATAGATAAGAGCATGCTCAGAAGTTCTAAACTGGACTCTATAATGAAGCTTAAAAACTCAGCTTTTGTAATGTGTGTCCTATGAGACTTTCCACCACCCTCCAATTAGCTTTTGGGGGGCTGAAAGAAGTCATGATTCAAGTGTGTTTTTCATTTGTATTGCAGAGAGCCTCCCTCAGGAATCCTGTTGCATCTAAAGTCTGTTCGTTAGGCTAGGCCATGGAACTCCAATCAGCACTATACAGAGCAGATCAGCAGGGCTAGGATTTGCCCCATATTAAATAAATCAGTGGATCACTAGGAGGTGGTAAAAGTAGGCTAGAGCTCTCCCTTTTTTAAGAAAGAGTTGCAGATGCCCACTTAGAAGAGATGAAGATGTGGGTTCCCCAGGCCACTTTGCAGCTATGTGGTGCAAAATTTTATGACATTATCAAGTCAGTGTTACTGCGTAGCCACCATGTGACAGATTGTCAAATGAAAAAGATGGTTCTAAGGTGTTAACGTTAATCTGTTCCTTTAGTATTTGGGGAAACCATCTTGTGGTCAAGTGCAGTTCAAACAATATACAAGAAATATAGGCTGTTGTAACATTTTTGGCATTAAATTCTCTGTCTAAAATAGTAAATTATGAATAACTGAATCTCCCTGGCTTCCACTTCACCCGTTTTCCTTTTCTGTTTGTAGATTCATTTAAGACCAGAAGGGACCCTTAAATCATCTAGTCTGACCTCCTGTATAACAGAGTCATAGAATTTCATCCAGTTATTCCTGTATTGATTCCAATAACTTGTTTGATTAAAGCTTATCTTCCTGTCTTGATCTGAAGGTTTCAGTAGAATGTTCCTGCATTCCCCTTTCTTGCTTTCTTAATGTTCCTTTTTTTCTTCTTTTAGTAGGTTTTCTTTTGGTTTAATTTTTGTTTTGTCACTTTTATGTCACTTCTTATTTTTTCTCATTGGGTGTCTCTCTCCTTGTCTTTTCTATTATTATTTTGGTTTTATGTTTTTGTGTTGGTTCCCTTTATGGTTAAAATTAGGGATGGTGGTGGTTGAAGTCAGTGGGATTTTTTTCAAGCCCCACCCACAAAATGAACACCCACTTGAGATGCTAGATTGTATATATATTTAAAAAGTGATATGCACGCTTTGCTGGATTTAATTAATTGAGCTTCTGGTCGATGGTACTCAGATGGCCAGCTGGCTCCCTGAGCTTATAATACTTAATGGTGAGGTTTAAAGTGTCATCACCGGGATCTCAACTAACACCCTATCGTGGGGTAGATAAACCCTGTCAAGGGGTGTCCAGTCATGTACAGTCAGCAGGGAGCTTATGCCCCAACTGCTAGAATCTTTCCAATGGCCTAACCCACAAAATGGGAGTGTGTGACCTAGTGGTCAGAGTCCTTCGAGCTACCCTTGCTCCCAGGGCAGTGTGACCTAGTGGTCAAGATAGATTAGGCCACCACCCAGGGTCTCAGGCCCTCAGGCAGGGTAGAACAACAAATCAACAGTCTTGAGTGCTCAAGCCCTCAGCCAGGGCAAAGTGGCAAGCAAACAGAGGGTGCTCAGGCCCTGAGCCAAGGTGGAGTGGCAAACAAACACAGTGGGCAGTTCTGCTTAAAAAATGATGGCACGATTTGGTTTAGTGTACAGAGATTCCAACCCTTTATAGCGGATTTACAAATCAGTAATAACTTCAGCTTCAGAAGAAGATAGCTATTTCTCAAGCCTGGGATGTAAAGGGAGAACTACATACCTGGAAAAGGGAAATGAAGGTATTATCATATTAGCTGAACATTATATCATTGGGAGATGGATGCGATAAAAGCTAAAAAAACCTCTTATGGCGTCCCCTTGATTGAGATTAGAACAAACAATCCAATGCCTGCATTCATGAGACCATTCCCATTGGAAAAATTCATGAAACAGATGTCAAGAAAATATAGCAACTGTTAAAAATAACTGAGTTAATTTCTTCTATTTCATACCTGTAATCATCTGCTACATTAAAAGGGATACTTTCATGGGTGACTGGATGGCTCCAGGGAGTAGGTAATGGGATATGGAGATTTTCACCTCTTGGGCACTGGCTCAACTCCAGTCCCAAATTGGTAGCAACCAAAATGTATTACTTTCTGACAGCTGTTCAGTGTTATGTGAAATGAGCCTGTATTCCCAGATAGAACCAACTGTCTATACAATTTCTCAAATAAATGTAACATTAAAATAAAAACTTAATAAAGACCAAATTTACAAACATGAGATCCAATCTGTACTACTCAGCTGCATAGTTACTCATGGGTATAAGTGTTTGCACAGGCCACAGTCTGTGCTCCTGCCTCTGAATATTGACTTGTTTTTTTTGCCACACTTTTTCACAGATCAGAAAGATGCTGAATTTAAGTGACATTCAGACAATAGCTCCAGGTTGCCTCCGTATCATGTTTTGCATTATGTTGCAAAGAGTCTACTGCATATAAATGACAGTGTCCTTCTATCAGAGTAATATGCTGTGGCCTCACACGATATCCTTAAAATAAAGGTTCTCATAAAAATGACTTAATAATAAACTCATCTTCTGAGTACTCTCCCACTAACAGGCTAAATGTTCATCTAAAGTATACCCTGGGATCGAGTCCTGCAGACTCCGTCAGCCGAAATACCCAAGGAAGCTAATAACGAGTCTGTAATACTGCTATTGGGTGGACAGGGATAGATTGAGGGAGAAAGAGGACAAAGTCAGACAAAATAAAAACAGAAATTATATTTTCAGTCACTTGGTTTGAGTACTAATGGTGTGTGTGTGTGTGTCTATAACTACATGTACAATGGTATATACCATAAAAATTATACCAGTAATGTTATTTATAAAAGAAAAATGTCTTAGACAAGACTTCCATTGTCAAAAGGAGGTACAGTATATTGACTGTAACATATATTGAAAGAGTAAACATCAGCCAGAAAACTAAAGAAAAAATTAGGTAGCAAATCTAAGAAATATCTGGTAAATCATTAGTTCACATTGTATTAATGCAGTAATTAACAGTATAATGCAAATTCAAATAACTTCAGAAACTATGGTGTAGTGCATCTGTCCTACAATACACAAAGAGAGAGATAAATAGGGTATGAGAAGAATCAGGGCTGCAACTGGGCTGCTATGAAACAGTACAGTATAATTTCCGTAGCACTCAGTCTTGATCCTCAGGTTCAAGTTTGAAAGGAACACCCGGGTCTCGTATTTTTTTGGTGCTGTTATAAGTGAATGGTCGCTTTTAGTCTGCAGCAGGAATTAGCTCTGTGATAGTGTGAGAATCTGTGGCCAAAGCTAAAACTCAGGTGAAGATAATTGTATTCAGCCCACATATGTATCAAAATTCCTTCACAAGAATTGGACTGAATAAATAGTTCTAGGAAAAAAAGGGCTATTACTGGTCAATGAAATTTCCAAACTGTACACATAGCCCATACTGTGGTGCCAAGTCTTGAGATTTTTATCCCAAGTCTCAAAATATTTCGTGATTTTGTTAATGCTTTGGCTCCCTGAGTCCTGTGATTACATGAGAATCTCAGCTTTCATTTAAATAAAAATATGAGTTTTTTTAGCTTGTGGTTGTGAAGAAAAGTGTGACTGCAACCTGAGCCTAACCCAATGGCTCAAAACCAAAATGTGAATAAAATTTATTATTTTTTAAAATATCTCATGATTTTTGGGGCCTGACTTACAATTTCTGAACACTGGAGATTAGCAGTATAGCCTTTATGTCCACAAGGATGGGACTCTATTATCCGTATTACCTCTATTTTATTATTATGATCATCGCAATAATACTTCCAGTGAAGTCATTCAAGAATATGCACACTTCTAGGATAGGCTGAAAGTTCCCTGGCCTTGGGCCTCATGCCTAAGCACGCATATCCGACAATACATTCCTTATTGTGTGTTGTGCACCTGCAGAAGGAAGTTTTCTCTATGAAGGATAAAGAAAAGGCTAGGTTTCAGAGTAGCAGCTGTGTTAGTCTGTGTCCGCAAAAAGATACTCCTTTTATTTTTTTTAAAAGAAAAGGATGTGTCTGTGAAATGCAGTAATTAATCTTTTGCGGAATTTTCATAATGCTATCATCCCCAGCTCCACCCCAATCACTGAACATTTCAGTTACATTTTTGGATAGCACCTTGTGTAGTCAGTCATGCCACACAGTAGTTGTGTGCCCAATAAAAAGGTATCTTAGCTATCGATTTCTCTCTCACCTCAAAAGCATTTGCAAAAAAATGTCACACCACTCCCTTGCCAGCAGCGATGCTGGAACGATTTGCATAGTGGGGTTACTGAGAGCCATTGAACCAAACTGTAAACCCTGTATGCAGTGGAAACCACTTCAAGCTAAGGGGTGCTGCTGCACCCCCAGCACCTTAGTTTCAGCACCTATGCTTGCCAGGTACAATAGCTGTAGTTAAGAAAAAAACGCAGCCTTGGAAAGAGTTATGAAAGATATTTATTACCCTTGGAAAAGAACTTTAAACATTTCAAAGAGTTACTGACAGGGATGTGTGTGTTTCTTAGATAGAAATGCTGCCATAGATAGAAACACATGGCAGATTCTCAGAATCCTTCTACATTTACAGTGTCACGTGCCATAGTCTTGGATTACTTCTAGTAATGGTGGAAATCCTGGTGACCATTTAACCCCCTCCATTGTTTGTTCCTGCATGACCTTTGTGTGTTGATTACAACAACATTCTCTGAAGTGCCAGCTTTCCGCTGATGTACCAGCTACATGGAGCAGCAACAGAAGTGCATCTTGCTCTGTGGATCTAGTATGTTCAGCTGCACCAAAGTGGGATATAAACATGTTTAAACTTAAATTTTGGTTCAGTAATAGTATATAGCTTACACTGTGCTTCCCATCCAAAGTTTTCCAATACTTACGGTACAAAGGTAGCTTTTATTATTCCCATTTTCCAAATGGGACTCTAGAGCAAAGAAGGATTAAGTGACTTCCTTATGTTCACACATGTGAACTGATAGTGATGGGAACAGAACTCAGATCTTCTGAGTCCCAGCCTTGTGCTCTAATACTCTGCCTCTTTTAGTAAGAGGATTTGCCAGACAGCATTAAACCTGATGTTTTTTTTTCACTGACAAATATTTGATAGTTCAGTAAGACTGTTCCCTCCTCCTCATTTATGCAGTGTTTTACTTTGGGGTGTTGGATGGGAATGTTCCCACATACCTGTATCCCTCAGTTCATAACTTTCAGCATGAGGTTAATGGAATCAACTGTGTTGTATATACATTACATTTATTGGTGGTCATAAAACTCTCCATCCTTGATAAAACTGTGCCCCAGCATTAGTCCTTATGATCTCCTGGAGTAATGCATTTCACAATTGTGCTGTATTCTGGCGTCACAGACACTGGTGGGATAATTCTCATGCCTGGAATACTGGTGTAGAGGGGTATAGTTTGTTCAGGAAGGACAGGCAGGGTAAAAAAGGAAGAGGGGTTGCATTATAAATTGAGACTATATACGCTTGTTCTGAGGTCTAGAAGGAGGTGGGAAGCAGACCAGTTGAGATTTTCTGGGTAAAGATAAAAGCGGTAACAAATGGGGTAATGTCATGGTAGAAGTCTGCTGTAGACCATCAAATCTGGAAGAGGAGGTGAATGAGAAATATGTAGAACAAATAATAGAAATATCCAAAACACAAGACCTGGTAGTAATGGAGGACTTTAACTACCCGGACATCTGTTGGAAAAGTAATACGGTAAAACACAAATTTTCTAGTAAGCTCTTGGAATGTATCAGGGACAACTTTTTGTCCCAGAAAGTGGAGGAAATAGCCTAACTTCAATACCTGGAAAGATACTGGAGCAAATTATTCAAAAATCTGTTTATAAGCACCTATAGGACAATAAGGTTATAAGGAATAGCCAGCATGGATTTGTCGAGAACAAATCATGCCAAACCAACCTAATTTCCTTCTTTGACAGGGTTACTGCCAAGTGGAGTAGGTATGAACTATCTTGATTTTAGTAAGGCTTTTGACACAGTCCCACAAAACATTATCATAGAATCACAGAATATCAGGGTTGGAAGGGACCTCAGGAGGTCATCTAGTCCAACCCCCTGCTCCAAGGCAGGACCAATACCCAACTAAATCATCCCAGCCAGGACTTTGACCTTAAAAACCTCTAAGGAAGGAGATTCCACCACCTCCCTAGGTAACCCTTTCCAGTGTTTCACCACCCTCCTAGTGAAAAAGTTTTTCCTAACATCCAACCTAAACCTCCCCCACTGCAACTTGAGATCATTACTCATCATTCTGTCATCTGCTACCACTGAGAACAGTCTAGATCCATCCTCTTTGGAACCCCCTTTCAGGTTGTTGAAAGCAGCTATCAAATCCCCCCTCATTCTTCTCTTCTGCAAACTAAACGATCCCAGGCCCCTCAGCCTCTCCTCATAAGTCATGTGCTCTAGCCCCCTAATCATTTTTGTTGCCCTCCGCTGGATGCTTTTCAATTTTTCCACATCCTTCTTGTAGTGTGGGGCCCAAAACTGGACACAGTACTCCAGATGAGGCCTCACCAATGTTGTATAGAGGGGAACGATCACATCCCTCGATCTGCTGGCAATGCCCCTACCTATACAGCCCATAATGCCATTGGCCTTCTTGGCAACAAAGGCACACTGTTGACTCATATCCAGCTTCTCGTCCACTGTAACCCCTAGGTCCTTTTCTGCAGAACTGCTGCCTAGCCACTTGGTCCCTGGTCTGAAGCAGTGCATGGGATTCTTCTGTCCTAAGTGCAGGACTCTGCACTTGTTCTTATTGAACCTCATCAGATTTCTTTTGGCCCAATCCTCTAATTTGTCTAGGTCCCTCTGTATCCTATCTCTACCCTCCAGCATATCTACCTCTCCTCCCAGTTTAGTGTCATCTGCAAACTTGCTGAGGGTGCAGTCCACGCCATCCTCCAGATCATTAATGAAGATATTGAACAAAACTGGCCCCTAGACTGATCCTTGGGGCACTCCGCTTGATACCGGCTGCCAATTAGACATGGAGCCATTGATCACTACCCATTGAGCCCAATGATCTAGCCAGGTTTCTATCCACCTTATAGTCCATTCATCCAGCCCATACTTCTTTAACTTGCTGGCAAGAATACTGTGGGAGACCGTATCAAAAACTTTGCTAAAGTCAAGGAATAACACATCCACTGCTTTCCCCTCATCCACAGAGCCAGTTATCTCATTATAGAAGGCAATTTGGTTAGTCAGGCATGACTTGCCCTTGGTGAATCCGTACTGACTGTTCCTGATCACTTTCTTCTCCTCTAAGTGCTTCAGAAAGAAACAAATAAACAAAACTAGGGAAATGTGGTCTAGATGAAATTACTGTCAGGTGAGTGCACAACTGGTTGAAAGACTACTTAAAGAGTAGTGATCAATGTTCACTGTAAAACTGGGAGAGAGTATCTAGTGGGATCCTGCAAGAGCCAATTTGGGTACTGATACTGTTCAATATTTTCATTATTGACTTGGATGATGGAGTGCCGAGTATGCTTATAGAATTTGCAGATGACACCAAACTGGGAGGGGTTGCAAACATTTTGGAGGAGGGGATTAGAATTCAAAACAACCTAGACAAATTGGAGAATTGGTTTGAATTCAACAAGAGGGACTTCAATAAAGACGAATGCAAAGTACTTCAGTTAGGAAGAAAACCTCAAATGCACAGCTACAAAATAGGGAATAACTGGTTATGCGGTAATACTGCTGAAAAGGATCTGGGAGTTATAGTGGATCAGAAATTGAATGAGAGTCCACAGCGGGATGCAGCTGTGAAAAAGGCTAATATTCTGGGGTGTATTAACAGGAGTATTGTATATAAGAGATTGGAGGTATTTGTCCCGCTCTACTCAATGCTGGTGAGACATTAGCTGGAGTACTGTGTCCAATTCTGCGTGCCACATTTTAGGAAAGATGTGGATAAATTGGAGAAAGTCCAGAGAAATGATGCATGGTTTAGAAAATCTGACCTATGAGGAAAGGTTGAAAAAATTGGGCTTGTTTGGTCTTGAGAAAAAAAGAATTAGGGAAGACCTAATAAATCTTCAAATATGTTAAGGCCTGTTAGAAAGAGGACTGTATTCAATTGTTCTCTATATCCTGTGCAGGTAGGATAAGAGGTAATGGACTTAGTTTGCAGCAAGGAAGGTTTCAGTTAGATATGGGGGAAAACTTTCTAACTCTAAGGATAGTTAAGCTCTGGAATAGGCTTCTAAGGGGGGTTGTGGAATCCCCATCATTGGATATGTTTAAAAACAGGTTGGACAAACACCCAATAGGTATGGTCTTGGTTTGCTTGGTTCTGCCACAGCACGGGGGGCTGGACTCTCAAAGTCCTTTCCAGCCTACATTTCTATGATTCGGTGTTTTATTTAACTGATTTTAAACTAACACACCATTAATTTAATCAAGACTTTATTTGGAGTCAGTTCCAATAGGAAAGATTGACCAATTTTCACTATAATCTCAGTTACCTCAACCAACTTCTTTCTAATTTTCTGTTCCATGTTAAATAGGCTTTATTCTGGCAGCATGTTATCAAGCCCAAGTGTCACCATACCTCTGGCCATCTTCTTTGCCTTCTGTGGACCTTTATGGTGTCAGCTATATCTTAAACAAGGGCAACCAAAAAGAGAGACAAATGAATGCATGTCATTGTTCAGCATATTGTATGATGCATTGTGTGGTGCCAACTTATACAACATTCTATATTTTCTGTTCCCCTTTTACACTCCCCAAACATTTCTTTTTTATTCTTAACTGGTAGAGCACATTATGCAGATATCTTCATTGAGCTATCCATAAATTACTCCATTTTCATTGAGGATCCCACAAGTTCAGAGGGCACAAGAGAATTTTAGGTGTCTAGGCCAATGTGCATTACTGTTCATATATTCAAATTAACTTTTATCTGCCGTCGTGATTGCTGCTCAATAGCCCAATGTACTTAAGCCTTTGTAAAGTGTCTAACACAAAGGAAGCTGTGCCTGATTGTATTTCCTGTTCTCAAACCCTGTGTCAACACTGCAATTAAACACCTGCAATTAAAAAACTCACAGCTGGCCTGTGTCAGCTGACTTGGGGTCATGGGGCTCAGGCTAACGGGCTGTTTAATTGCGGTGTAGACGCTAAGGCTCTAGGCCCATCTCTGGGTCCCAGAGTCCAGGCTCCATTCTGAGTCTGAACATCTGCACTGCAATTAAATAGCCTGTGAACCCAAGTCAGCTGACACTGGCCAGCTGTGGGTTTTTAACTGCAGTGTAGACATACCCAAAGAAGCTGGATGATACAAAAGTGAAGTTTTAAAACTTTTAGCATAGAAAATTAATACTTTCAAATGAGCCATCAAGTTTTGCATGCAGCTAACCTGTACAACCATGTGATCTGATCAGTATTATCTTATTTTCACTGCACCTTCCTTTCAATTGTTGATTACACTTATTTGTTTCAAATTAAATTGTAAAATCTTGAAGTATGGCGCTGTGTCTTCCGATGTTTTTCTACAATAGCCACAACAATAAGTCCCGATCCTGATTAAGGCCTTTGGGAGCAACTGCAACCTTCTGTTCTATGCGTTAGGAGTTTCACCGTGAGAGAGTGCCAGGTTGCTTGTGTTTCTCCAGTGGGAATTATCAAAGGGCCTGCAGGTTCTTCAATCTTTTAAAGTCATTGAACCATGTTAGATTTATACAAATGGTGAAGAACTGCAGGGTGAGGGTTTCTGGAAGATGGGGAAGGGTTTATTTCCCCCCTTAACACAGGGCTATAACTAGGGCAGGAAGAGAGGGGTAGCTGCCCAGGGCGCAGAGCCAGTGGGGATGCAAAAGTGGGGCAGGGAGGGATTGGATCCAGCAGCATCAGACCCTCCCCCTGCAGGATTGGGCCCAGCAGCATTAGTTGGAGCCCAGGGTGCTCAATGCCCACCCCCATCCTGCATCATCATGGGTCCAGTGACCCCAGCTGGAACAGGCTTTCCCCCGGCAATAGGGCTGCAGTGGCAGGCAGGCAGGGCTCTTGAGTGCCAGCTGGTGGGAAGGGCAGGAGGAGGGTGGGCTGCACGGCTGGTTCCAGGCAAGCTATGTGCAGCTCTGTAGGTAGGAGACTGGCTGCACCAAGTACCTGTGGGGGCAGGAGTGTAGAGGCTAGGGCCAGGAGGGCTTGCAGGGTTGGGAAGGCAGGGAACTCAGGCGGGAAGTGCAGGGTTAGGGGAGAAGGAGATAAAAGAGCATCAGCGTAGGCGCTAGGAGGATAAGGTATGCACAAGTCGGGCCATGTGATGGAGCGTACATGAAATGTGCTAGGTGCTGTATGGATCTGTGCCAGAAGGGACTGTGTGGGTGGTTAGCTCAGGATGGAATGGTTGCCTTCCCCAGACCCGCTATCTGGCCATTTGCCACTGGCTCTGCTCCTGTTCCCTAACCTCTGTGCAGGGCTGAGCCCCGACGGAGCAGTGTCACAGCCTGGGGCCTGGCCCTTCCCAGTGCTGGGGGAGAGAGGACATCTGCAGTTAAGGCTTTCATTAAAGTTGCTCATCACAGGTTGTACACACTAAAGGGTGTTTGCAGTTTAAACAGACTCATCCCTGGCCCAGGTTTCTGACACACCCACAGGGAATTGCTCAGGGCACTCACAGGGTTGGTGCCATCTTGGGGCCTTTGCCGCACAGAGGGATGGCCTGTGCCCCCTGGCTGTTGACAAGCCTTTGACCCTGACACAACTGCATGGCAGTGGCAAGGAGGAAAGGCATCCTAGGGCCCCACATGGCAGTGAGTACCCCCTGGCACACATGTGCGCTCAGCTCCATGGAACTGGGGAGTCTAAGGCTGCAGTTCCAGCTGAGGGGTCTGGAGACTACAGCTTTCACAACTGCTGATGAAATGATGGCTGTTGTCACTTGCACATAATTTCCAGTTACAGTGGCCAGCTTTTATTTGACCCTGTTCTATTCTGTAACAACCTTTTCACTGCACTGAACAGCTCACTGAGCACTGGGATGGAGGAGTAACAACTCAGGGAAGTACTGCTCTGTTGTGACAGTTAAACAGCCTGTTGGAAGGACCGTGTGCCGCTGTGCTGCCCACAATAGCCTTGGAGAGCTTCACAGTTGTGGCAGAACACCTGTTGCCTGCACCAAAGCACAGGGCCCTGATGCCTGAGCTAAAGGCGAATCTCTGCTATCTGTGAGCAGTGCAGGGCCCATGACAGCCAGAGGAACCATGGGAGCTGCATGGTACGCATACACACCAGCCTGTTCATTACCCACTTGCTTAGATAGACAGAGCTTGCCATCAGAACAGTTCAGATCTTTCTTCTGACAGCAGAAATAAATATCTGCACCAATTACTTCTGCAGTTTGTGCTCGGCCTTGCCTGAGATGGGATCTTGGGACCTGTCATTCCCAAATCCAGAATTCTCTCACAAGAGCAGCAGGCCCTTCAGTGACGGTGGCACCCCCTCCTTATAAATATGGCACTTTATCATGGCCATGGGGATTGAAGTGGAACTGCTCCCATTCCCAAATCAGAGGCTCCTTCCCACCACCAACTGAGCTGAAAGATGGTTTTAATGGTTTAATGGCAGGACACTGCCAGACAGTTCTGACTCCACCAAAAGATTTGAGATTGGGAATATTTTGCTGTATTATCTCCTGATTGTGCTAAGCTTACATAACTTAAAATATGGCGTCAATTGGTGTTCGTACATATTTCTTTATATAAGAGTTAGATAACAGTGCTCCTGTCAGCTAATTTCTAAGTTATCTGCAAAACATTAGTTTTCAGGTGCCTAAGAAGCCCCTGGAATCACAGTTAAAGTCCCGCCCGCAAAATCTGAAATGGTGCCCCTGTCCAGCCCTGGGGAGGGAGAGAGGCCCAAAGGGAGGTGCTGATTGATGGCTGATGCTGTGTCCTTGGTCTGCGCCTGCCACTGTGACAGGGAGTGATACTGCCCCCCATCTCCAGTGGGTACCCCTGCAGTAGGTACTCCCTCCAGTGTCGCCAAACTGTGCCCCCCCTCCTCTGTTTGGGAACTTGAAATATGGTATCCCTTTGTTTCCAGAGCTGGTGGGAGCGAGTCAGGCCTGCCAGCAGCAGCCGCATGCCACCAGCATCTGGTCTGGGCACCAGGCTTGTGTGGCTGAGCTCAGAGATTGGGCTGTGCAACCGCAAGTCCAGGATCCACAAGGGTGGGGATGGGGCAGGGCAGCCAAGTGGAGGAAGGAGCAGTTCCACTGCAGGCAGGGAGCAAGAGGAAAGTGACCTGACTGCAATGGCAGGTCCCCAGGCTGAGTGTGACCGGGCTGCTGAGCGGCAGGTGCCCAAGAGGGAGGAGTGCTCCAAGGAGCACCTTAGGGAGCCAGGCTCCATAGGTAGGTGCCGGCTCCAGGCTCCTTCAGGGCTGAGGCAGGAGCGTGTCAGGGGTACAGGTGGGAACTGTGCCACTCACCCTACCTGAGGAGCGCCTGGCCATACAGAGGTGGCCTGTCTTGGGGAGGGGACAGGGAGGGCTGCTGGATAGCCAGCCAGTGCCCAAGGGTCCCACAGCAAAGAGAGCCAGAGGCTTGAGCGGGCTGGGTGACTCCCACCTGCTTCTGATCTGCTGGTTCCTGGTAGAAGGCCTCAGTTTTCAAACTGTCCCCCAGGAGGACGCGCCCCACAGTTTGAAAACCGCTGTTCTAAATGGAAGGCAGAAGTCGGGCGGGAGGGCGAGCCCCTGCATGCCCCCCATGTGTTGTCTCTATGGGGCAGAAATATGCATGCTCATTCAGGGCACTAAAATGCTCAGTTACTGCTCTGTCTTAACCAGTATGTTTTTTAAAGAAAAATTACATTTCCATGTCACACACAAAAAAGTAATGTATATACAAACGCTAGCCATTATTTCAGAAATGGCTGAAATTCAAAAATTCTGGCTGGAAACCATTAGGAAAGAAATGTTCTGCAGTATCAATTAATGCATTGTTTTTCTTTTCCTTTCATGTTGCTAAGCAGGACGAGATAAGAAGCCAGCTGTATTCCATCTTGTCAGATGAGTTAAGTCACTTTGTGGTACACTGGTTATCTGGAAGATGAAAACTGCATTTCACTCTGAGTTTGAATTTTCGCTCACATTTTCCAGGTCACCTTTGTCTGCACTAAATGTTCTTGCCTGTCACACATATTCAGTGTTCCTATCTGTAAAGAAATAATACAGCATTCCTTTTTAGAATATAAAATGGAGAATGTTGTACACCGTTAGTAAGATAATTAAGAAAGATACGGAAGCAACTGGTAATTAATTGTCTGTGGAGGATGTATCTTAGTCATTGTAGCCATCTCACCCAGTGGTAGTGCTTTCCTGTACACTGAGAAGGGAGCATGCTGAGAATTTCAGGGTTCTGTGGGCTGAGCTTTGTAATTATGATTGCTCTCTTTTGATTTATTGGTCCAGCTCAGGGTTGAGAAGTAAGTTGGTCACACTGTCTCTCACCCTCAGCTGGCAGGATTTGTATGAGGAGGAAGGCCCTGAAATACACAAGCAGGGGGCAAACATTCAGCCCAGTCATCACATCACTTTGTATTTGAAGCAGCTGAGGAAAACTTGTAGGCTGACTTCACTGTTGGAAGGAGAGGGGTTTGGGCCCAGGTGGTATTATGCACCCATTTCTTTTAGAAGCATGTTTGTTGCTCTTCTGGTGGAAGTGATGATGTGGTGTAGACAGGGAATGACGGTTTGCCACAACATCTCCCCAATCCAAATGTGTGGGAAAATAACTGCAGCAATTAATGTTGACCCTGTCAGAGTTAGCACTTTGCATATGCAAACTCCTTTGGGGGAAGTTCACCCAGCCAGCCCCCATCATGGGGACCAGAGGAATGCCTCGGACCAATGAAAAACATAGTAATTGAACTGTTCTGTGAATAGCAGAACTTGAGAGTTCCATAGGTTAGGAGGGTAACCCACTCCGTCCAATTCCATTCTTTTCTGTTCAGGTTCTGATACTGCCCTCACCACTGTAATATCTGAGCACCTTCTAGTAGTGAATTAAGTGAAATGGCTAAGCTCTGTCATGTGTGGCAAAGTGTTCTGGGGGAAACAGAACTTGCTTCTAATGAGCTGATTCCAAAGAACCTTGTGAGTTCTAGTTCTTCTCTTGTAGCACAGGATTTATCCCATGGATGTAATTGTAGCATGATAGCACACTCAGATTCTGTGCACTG
This sequence comes from Caretta caretta, assembly GCF_965140235.1. Taxonomy (NCBI): domain Eukaryota; kingdom Metazoa; phylum Chordata; order Testudines; family Cheloniidae; genus Caretta; species Caretta caretta. The sequence continues at coordinate 248,119,813 of NC_134207.1, forward strand.
CATGCTAACTACTAAATCACTGATCTGTAAGGCTAACTGTTCTCATGTGTCCTTTTAAATAAATGGGTACCTTACTATTATTGCTGTTTACATTATGGTCTAATGGGCAACAACAGAAACCCCAAACCACATTTCTCAGAAATGAACTTACTAAGGGCAGGTCTACACTACCGCTTACATCAATCTAACTTGCGTCCCTCAGAAGGATGTATTTTTCACACCCATGAATGACATAAGTTAGAGTGCCCTAAGCTCTCCTGCTGGCGTAGCTTCCACCTCTGGAGGAGATGAAGTAATTATGCCGATGGGAGAGCGCTCTCCCTTTTGCATAGAGCGACTTCACCAGATGCGCTACAGTGGCACAGCTGTGCTGATGTAGTTCTTCTACTGTCCTAAAGCCTCTTATGCTACCCAACTTGGTTATAAATATTTTTTTCATGAAGTACAGCAGATCGTATGTCAGTGTGACTATACATCCTCTTTATGGAAAGTGTTGCCAGCTATTAATATTCACAATCAGAGGAACTACTAACTTACAGGACCCACACAAAATTTAATAACATTGGAAGTGATTCAGCTCTCAAATAGGTGTAAATCCTACGGATGGGTAGGATCCCCTGGGGGACTAACATGAAGGGGAAAGGAGTCCAGGAGAGCTGGCTGTATTTTAAGGAATCCCTGTTGAGGTTACAGGGACAAACCATCCCAATGTGTCGAAAGAATAGTAAATATGGCAGGCAACCAGCTGGGCTTAACGGTGAAATCCTAGCGGATCTTAAACATAAAAAAGAAGCTTACAAGAAGTGGAAGGTTGGACATATGACCAGGGAAGAATATATAAAAATATATTCTTATAAAAATATTGCTCGGGCATGTAGGAATGAAATCAGGAGGGCCAAATCGCACCTGGAGCTGCAGCAAGCGAGAGATGTCCAGAGTAACAAGAAGGGTTTCTTCAGGTATGTTGACAACAAGAAGAAAGCCAAGGAAAGTATGGGCCCCTTACTGAATGAGGGAGGCAACCTAGTGACAGAGGATGTGGAAAAAGCTAATGTACTCAATGCTTTTTTTGCCTCTGTCTTCACGAACAAGGTCAGCTCCCAGACTGCTGCGCTGGGCAACACAGCATGGGGAGTAGGTGGCCAGCCCTCTGTGGAGATAGAGGTGGTTAGGGACTATTTAGAAAAGCTGGACGTGCACAAGTCCATGGGGCTGGACGAGTTGCATCCGAGAGTGCTAAAGGAATTGGCGGCTGTGATTGCAGAGCCATTGGCCATTATCTTTGAAAACTCGTGGCGAACGGGGGAAGTCCCGGATGACTGGAAAAAGGCTAATGTAGTGCCAATCTTTAAAAAAGGGAAGAAGGAGGATCCTGGGAACTACAGGCCAGTCAGCCTCACCTCAGTCCCCGGAAAAATTATGGAGCAGGTCCTCAAAGAATCAATCCTGAAGCACTTACATGAGAGGAAAGTGATCAGGAACAGCCAGCATGGATTCACCAAGGGAAGGTCATGCCTGACTAATCTAATCGCCTTCTCTGATGAGATTACTGGTTCTGTGGATGAAGGGAAAGCAGTGGATGTATTGTTTCTTGACTTTAGCAAAGCTTTTGACACGGTCTCCCACAGTATTCTTGTCAGCAAGTTAAAGACGTATGGGCTGGATGAATGCACTATAAGGTGGGTAGAAAGTTGGCTAGATTGTTGGGCTCAACGGGTGGTGATCAATGGCTCCATGTCTAGTTGGCAGCTGGTGTTAAGTGGAGTGCCCCAGGGGTCGGTCCTGGGGCCGGTTTTGTTCAATATCTTCATAAATGATCTGGAGGATGGTGTGGATTGCACTCTCAGCAAATTTGCGGATGATACTAAACTGGGAGGAGTGGTAGACACGCTGGAGGGCGGGGATAGGATACAGAGGGACCTAGACAAATTGGAGAATTGGGGCAAAAGAAATCTGATGAGGTTCAATAAGGATAAGTGCAGGGTCCTGCACTTAGGACGGAAGAACCCAATGCACAGCTACAGACTAGGGACCGAAATGGCTAGTCAGCAGTTCTGCGGAAAAGGACCTACAGTGGACGAGAAGCTGGATATGAGTCAGCAGTGTGCCCTTGTTGCCAAGAAGGCCAATGGCATTTTGGGATGTATAAGTAGGGGCATAGCGACCAGATCAAGGGACGTGATTGTCCCCCTCTATTTGACATTGGTGAGGCCTCATCTGGAGTACTGTGTCCAGTTTTGGGCCCCACACTACAAGAAGGATGTGGATAAATTGGAGAGAGTCCAGCGAAGGGCAACAAAAATGATTAGGGGTCTGGAACACATGACTTATGAGGAGAGGCTGAGGGAACTGGGATTGTTTAGTCTGCAGAAGAGAAGAATGAGGGGGGATTTGATAGCTGCTTTTAACTACCTGAGAGGTGGTTCCAGAGAGGATGGTTCTAGACTATTCTCAGTGGTAGAAGAGGACAGGACAAGGAGTAATGGTCTCAAGTTGCAGTGGGGGAGGTTTAGGTTGGATATTAGGAAAAACTTTTTCACTAGGAGGGTGGTGAAACACTGGAATGCGTTACCTAGGGAGGTGGTAGAATCTCCTTCCTTAGAATTTTTTAAGGTCAGGCTTGACAAAGCCCTGGCTGGGATGATTTAATTGGGGATTGGTCCTGCTTTGAGCAGGGGATTGGACTAGATGACCTCCTGAGGTCCCTTCCAACCCTGATATTCTATGATTCTATGAAATCGGGCAAAACTCTGTAAAAGTCATTTGTGTCACACCGGTGTGAAATAATGTAAATGAAATTAGAATCAAGCACTTGGAGTACAAAGTGAATAGATGGCTACTTGTGATTTGTTTGTGTACTAGGAAACTGGATGAGTAAATTAATTAAAAATGAATCTGCTGTAGAAAGACAACTTTTATTTACATCATCAGTTTTAACCCTTGTGTATGGGAGGTTGGGAGAAGAAGGATAGATGTTAATCCTTGATTGCTGGCATGGTTTGATTATTCAGAATATAGGTTACATAATTTATTGCATCCTAATTAATGTTAGTTGAAAGTTTGGCTCGAGCATTCATCTATAGTTATTTTTCTTCTATATATGTATCAGACATCTATAACTGAGGTACTTCTTTACCCTTGTTTGTTTTTCTTGGAAGAAAAATACTTTGTCTAAGCCATATTCTTTTTACTGCAAATTCAATTGCTAGTTTAACGATTTCCACATTTTCATACCAGGTTCTGATTATTATTATTATTTCCTCTTGGATAACCCCGTGGGTTAGGAACAGTCCGAGGGACTCCTGACATACATTGGTACTTTAACAAAAAAGAGCCTCTGTGTCTTAAAAGCAGTGGAGCACTGACTAGGTATGAACAACACTGCAAATCCCAGGCATTCAAAAATCGTGAGTCTGGCCTGCAAAGATCATGACATTGGCTTACAACCCAGCAGATCTGAAAATAATAAATCTGGATTATTTGTATTTGCTTTCTGGAGTCTGGGCCAATTAGGGTTCATATTTCCAAGCTTTTCTCTGCATCCATGAGCACTATAAACTTCCTTTTTTGCCTTTTTTTTCTTTAAATGAAAGCTTTGATTCTCTCATAATCACATGACACCAGGAGACTGGCCAGAAAATTATAAGAAAAACTTCATATATTGTGAGACTCATAAAATCATGAATGTTGGCAGTACTACGATGGTATACAGCAGCTTATACTTGATTTATTATTAATTTTTGTTTTCAAACATTTATTTAGAATATTGTCATTTTCCAGGCTGCTGGCTAATGCCTGCTGAAGTGGGATATATTAGACTCAGAGACTGTGACTCTATTTGCAGTCATCAAAGGTTAAGGAGAAGAGACTGAAAAATGCTGTAAGTATAGTGAGCTACAGCGTACAGAGCTACATGGTTACTCTGGACCATGCTACTAACCTTTTTAATAGTCAGCAATGCAAATATTATTTCAGAATTGCATTGCTTCAGACTTTTGCAATGTTTCATATTTACTGATACTGTACTGTAGAGCTCCACGTGTTACCATTTGATGTATTTGTAAAAAAAACAGAATTCCCAGAAACCAGGTTATGAAGGTGTAATGCAGAAAATGGATTTCTATAATGACATTCCAGGGTGCAATGCAGACCCATGATGGATTGTCACCACCTGCCCTGCAACTTGGGGTGCCTCACAATATTTTGCTACTGTAGCTCCCAACCAGGACCCCTCACAAACAGCCAAACAGCATCCAGGTCACACTCTGAGTGTCTGTGTTCAGCTGCAGCCTCCAGCAACACTCCAATCACACTCTGGCTTCCACCAGTCTTGGTTACCACATTCAGGGTGATTCCAACAGACTCCCAGTCCCAAATTTCCCCCACACTGTCCTGCCCGTTCCTGGAAAGTTCAGATATTTTAGGTCCGGTGCACCTGTAAGCGAAAATATCCAACACTTTTTGTTACTTTTAGATGGACTTACCCAAACAGTTCAGTTTGTATGCAACACTGGATTAGTTTTGATTAAAGAATAAAACAAGTTTGTTTAACTGCAAAGAGATAAATTTTAAGTGCATATAAGTATAAGGCATTGAAGTCAGGGCTTGTCTACACTACAGGGTTATGTCAGTATAACTTATGTCGCTCAGGGATGTAAATAGGCCACCCTCTGAGTGATGCAAGTTACACTGACCTACGTGCTGGTGTGGAGAAGCACAAGCCCCATTTCTCCCTCCGACATAGAATCATAGGACTGGAAGGGACCTCGAGAGTTCATCTAGTCCAGTCCCCTGCACTCGTGGCGGGACTAATTATCTAGACCATTCCTGACAGGTGTTTGTCTAACCTGCTCTTAAAAATCTCCAATGATGGAGATTCCACAGCCTCCCTAGTCAATTTATTCCAGTGCTTAACCACTCTGACAGGAAGTTAGGAACCTCCCTTGCTGCAATTTAAGCCCCTTGCTTCTTGTCCTATCCTCAGAGGTTAAGAAAAACAATTTTTCTTCCTCCTCCTCCTTGTGACAACTTTTTACATATTTAAAAACTGTTGAAAACATGTTCCCTCTCAGTCTTCTTTTCCAGACTAAACAAACCCAGATTTTTCCATCTTCCCTCATAGGTCATGTTTTCTAGATCTTTAATAATTTTTGTTGCTCTTCTGTGGACTCTCTCCAATTTGTCCACATCCTTCCTGAAATGTGGTGCCCAGAACTGGACACAATACTCCAGTTGAGCCTAATCAGCGCAGAGTAGAGTGGAAGAATTACTTCTCGTGTCTTGCTTCCAACACTCCTGCTAATACATCCCAGAATGATATTCGCTTTTTTTGCAAAAGTGTTACACTGTTGACTCATAGTTAGCTTGTGGTTGACTCTGACCCCAGATCCCTTTCTGCAGTACTCCTTCCTAGGCAGTCATTTTCCATTTTGTGTATGTGTAACTGATTGTTCCTTCCTGAGTGGAGTACTTTGCATTTCTCTTTATTGAATTTCATCCTATTTACTTCAGACCATTTCTCCAGTTTGTCCAGATCATTTTGAATTTTAATCCTATCCTCCAAAGCACTTGCAACCCCTCCCAGCTTGGTATCATCCGCAAACTTTATAAGGTTTATGACAGGTTTCAGAGTAGCAGCCGTGTTAGTCTGTATCCACAAAAAGAAAAGGAGTACTTTTGGCACCTTAGTGACTAACACATTTATTTGAGCATAAGCTTTCATGAGCTACAGCTCACTTCATCGGTACTCTCTGTGCCATTATCTAAATCATTGATGAAGATATTGAACAGAACTGGACCCAGAACTGATTCCTGCGGGACCCCATTCATTATGCTCTTCCAGCATGAATGTGAGCCATTAATAACTACTCTCTGGGAATGGTTTTCCAACCAGTTTTGCACCCACCTTATAGTAGCTCCATGTAGGTTGCATTTCCCTATTTTATTTATGAGAAGGTCATGCAGGAAAGTATCAAAAGCTTTACTAAAATCAAGATATACCAGTCTACTGCCCCCCCCCCCCAATCCACAAGGCTTATTACCCTGTCAAAGAAAGCTATCAGGTTGGTTTGACACAATTTGTTTTTGACAAATCAGTGCTGACTGTTACTTATCACCCTATTATCTTCTAGATGGTTGCAAACTGATTGCTTAATTATTGGCTCCATTAGCTTTCTGGGTATGGAAGTTAAGTTGTAATTCCCTGTTGTACGTCTGTAATTCCCTGGGTTGTCCTTATTTCCCTTTTTATAGATGGGCACTATCTTTGCCTTTTTCTGGTCTTCTGGAATCTCTCCCATCTTCCATGACTTCTCAAAGACATAACCACTGCCTCTCACTGAGGTGGTTTTATTATGCTGACGGGAGAGCTCTCTCCCATCAACATAGAGCATCTTCACCACACGCAGTCCAGCTGTGCCGTTGTAGGGCTTGTAGTGTAAACTAGCCTTCAGAAATGGTTACAAGAAAAATAAAGATAAAATGCTTTCCAGTAGCTAAAATCTAACAAATTAGACGTGGTTCAAGGTGAAATTTTTAACATGTGCCCCCAGCAACAGGGATGACCAAATTTCAGGTCAGGATCTGCCCCAAAGACCAAATGGCTGGTTTCTTTTGTTTTCTGTGAAAGAGAGATGGAGAGATTGACAGGGAGAGAGATCTTGGTGTGTTTTATAGTCCATTCACCCTTTCAAATGCATTTTCGTGAGGTTTCAGAGTAGCAGCCATGTTAATCTGTATCCGCAAAAAGAAAAGGAGTACTTGTGACACCTTAGAGACTAACACATTTATTGGAGCATAAGCTTTCGTGAGCTACATCGGATGAAGTGAGCTGTAGCTCACGAAAGCTTATGCTCAAATAAATTTGTTAGTCTCTAAGGTGCCACAAGTACTCCTTTTCTATTTTCCTGAGGGTCACCCCTAGATAAAGTTCATTTCTGCTGAGAGGTTGGAGTCAGAGTCTCAAGGCAAAAGAGGTTCCATGCTGTTTGGTAAAATGTAAATCGATCTGTTACTACCCCCCTTATTTTCCAGAGAATGGCCACTTGACAGGTGATTGCCCATCAACTTTGATGACACTGGCTAGAGGCGTCTGGTGGTCCTTTTGTCTTTGAGAGAGAGGTTTATCCACTCCCTAGACTTATCTACAAAAAGAAAAGGAGTACTTGTGGCACCTTAGAGACTAACAAATTTATTTGAGCATAAGCTTTCGTGAGCTACAGCAACCGATGAAGTGAGCTGTAGCTCACGAAAGCTTATGCTCAAATAAATTTGTTAGTCTCTAAGGTGCCACAAGAACTCCTTTTCTTTTTGCAAATACAGACTAACACGGCTGTTACTCTGAAACTAGACTTATTTGATAATGCACATTTCAGTCATAATTTTACATTATATTCATGACTTCACATATAATGTTGCTTCACACATTTCATCATGGTATTATTGACCAGCCAGGAATTAATTTTCAAATTATACCTCACAGAGCATATTTTGTACAAAGATTATTATAATAGTGTTTAGGGTGTGAATACAGGGGTACATTTGGTCACATCTATCCTTTGTGTTCTATATGTGTTTATGTAAATAATATCAATAAAAGAATAGTCTGAACAAGGGAAGATGCTCCATCTGCTAACTTATAGATGTGATCAATTTGGTTTTTAGCAGTATAGCATGTTCACCGCAACAGTATTGCCACCCTTGAAAGTTCAGAAATCATGAATCAAGCTCACAAAACATCATGAGATGTGCTTTCAAATGATGAGATTATGTAGAAATAATAGATTTGGTGTTCTTTTTATTTGCCTTCTGCTTTTTGAGCCTTTAGGATCACTGGAGTCCCATTTTGAAGCTTTCTCCACAGCTACAAGGGCTAGAAACTTACTTTTTCTTTAAGAATGAAGGCTGAAATCATCATGTATCCACTTGACTCCATGAGCTGCGGCTTTAAGGAAAATAATAATTATCACGAGACTCATGGCAATATCATGAGAGTCGTGACAAAATCACGAGTTGGCAACACTGACACTAACAATTTCAGCAGTTGCTGTGTTTCATTCCAGTTTCAACAACTATCCAGTTTAATTAACATTTCTGGATTTAATTGCAGTCCCAGAGTTATAATATAATGGGAGTAAATTGTTTATTGTTGGCTTTTGAAGTGGTGAAACTTTTGTCATAAGTAACTTATTGAATGCCTTCATTCTTCTTTTCCTAACCCTCTTCATGGTGCACATAAATGGTACCTAACTTCCTCTCTTATGGATTCCCATTTTTTGTACACTTTTTAGCCTTTATTTCCTTTTGTTGTCTGACATGAAAGAGCAGAATTGATGTATGATTCTATTACAATGGCTGGATGGACAGGATGCTGGCAATAAAAGATCTTCCTTAACAGAAATTCATTCCTTCTCTGCAGATGCTAGTTAATTTCTTAGCAGATGCAGTTAATGATGCTATTTATTTTAATGTTCTTTCAATAGAAATAAAGTATGGGTTTTGCTCCTTGTTGGCAGATTTTTTTCTAAATTGTACCTTCTGGGGCTACCCTCATGAGACTTTTTTTTTCTTCTTTTTTTTTTTCCCTGTTTGGCTTAAGTCTGGAATAAAATCTCCATCAAATGGATAATACCTTCTGCACCAGTTTCCCTGTGCTAAGTCAGTTGGCAATAGAAAGACAGAAAGTATTGCAGAGCTAAGAGCTTATGAGAATTCAAACTACACATCCAGACCAGGCCTAATTGTTCAATTTCCTGTTTTAGATGTTTCCTTTTCCCCACTCTAAAGTACTTAGTAGGCTTTTGCTGTGGTTGCCATAAAAACATCCTGTGTGAGGAGGGGAGGTGGGAGTTTTGGGAAGGGGAGTCAGAAACACAGTCAAGCTGAAGGTTATAAATCAGTAATTTAAGGGTGGACTCATTGTCTCTTCATTTAGCGGAAAAGGCTCCCCAAGGTCTTGTTGAATGTAGAGAGAGCATTATATGCTCAGGAAAGGTACTGCAGTTCACTCTCTCACTGTGTGAACTGAGGGTAGAGAGTGCCAGATGAATTTAGGAAATCTTATGTCATTCAAAAGCTCATCTCAAATCCTGCAAGAGTATCTTTCTGTACTCTAAGTGTCTAAGAAAACTGGAAAAAATACTGCAATCTAATTAAGCGACTTCTCCATTTTTGTGCTGTCATTCTTGTTGCTGTAGATTAAAGAGCGTAAGAAATAAAGTGTTACCAACTCCTGCAATCATCATGATATAATGTGAGAATCTCAGGTGGGGTGGGGGGGGGGACAGGGGGCGGGAAAGAGAAGTAGAAGTTTCTAGCCCTTATGGTTGCAGAAAAAAATCTTGAAAATGTGAATGCTACAGACTCAACAACCCGAGGACAAATAAAAACAACCCCAAATTTGTTGTTTTTTAAAAAGCCTTATGGTTTTTAAGCCAAACTTATGATTTTGGAGGGAGCTAATATCCTGATTTCTGAAAGCTTGGGGTTAGCAATACAACACGTTTGTTCAACATGCAATTCTTACAGTATTGCCAACACCAAATGTTCAGTATATCATGAGTCAGGCCTCAATATCATGAGCTTGGTGTCTTGCTTGATGTCTTGTTGCGATAAAATCATGAATTGATAGCACTCTTCTTAGTTAATAAGTTGACTTCAGATATCATAAAAGGGCCTTCTGTTTTGAGGCATTTACTGTATTTGCTGAATATTTTCGGTGATTTTCCCCTTCCATCAGTAAATACCAATTTTTATGTGCCTTTTCAGTAATTTTTTCACAATATGCTCCAGACAGCAAAGTGTGCCTTGCTTCAGATTATGAGACTGTTTGAGAGTGCAGCTGGAGTAGTGTTTAGTAACCTAGTGGAAATGGGAACTTAAAAGGTGAAAAATACGAACACCAAGCCTGGTTCTTTCCATCCACCATTTTGGCTTACATTGGCATGTCACAACCTTAATTTTAAGAGTGCTATTTTACTAGTAAATATTGGTTATGCCAAATACTGAAACCTTAATTATGTAATGGTTTGTTCAATAAAATATTCAAAAATTAAACTAAATTAATTTTAATCCTGTTTTTTAAAAGCACTAAAGAGCCATATTAGAGCTGAAAACAGAACCCGTGTACCTTCAGACAACTGCACTCATTTTGCTCGGCCCATCAGTATGAATATTCACAGGGTAAGAAACAATCCTTGTTCTGAAAAATCTAATTAATTAAAATTGGCATTTCGGAGCCAAGTTGTGGAAGCTAAGCAGTAATGTCACGTATGATGCTAGCAGAGTGATTGTGCAATATGAGAGATCAACAAGCAATCTGCTCTAATGTTTTTGTAGATTGTTATTGTACTCCAAAGATCTCAATTAATATTTTTCAACTTTAGGAATTGATGTAAACCCTCATCTTGCAATGTAGAGCCAAGTGTGCAGACTCTACTGAGCTTCGTCAAAATGAGTGGGGCTCCAGATACGCAGTGAGTCCTGTCGAGCATTGTGAATAGCAGGATTGTGGCCTTCATTAGTAGAGTGACTTTTTTGTGATTGAATAGCCATTTTTAAAGTACATTGGTAAACGGGCTTGCAGTCTTTTCATTTCCAGAGTAGAAAATGACATGATAGTTCAGCAAGACCATCCCCACCCCTAGTCAGAGACTCAGACATGTCAAGCTGGTAGTTTCATAGAGTTCAAAGCCAGAGAAGACTATTAGATCATTAAGTCTGACCTCCTGTATATCACAAGCCATTATATTTTCACCTGATATCCCTATATTAAGCCCAAAGACTGGCTAGAGTGAAGCATTTCAATCCTCAGGAGACTAAATGGTGTGCTACAGGCAGAGAGCAGGAGTGACCAGGTGCCACCAATGCTCGAGGCCTCTGCAATGGCGAGGAACGGGTTAGGTGAGATATGTGTCGATGATCCCAGCAGGCTAATCACACTTCATGCCTCAGAAAAACGTGACCTCCTTCAGTCCCCCAAAGATTTCTGCCAGTTTATTCTGGGGGAATACTTCTTCTCCATCTGTAGTTGGTGATTAGTATGAGTTTGAGTATGTGAGCAAGACACACCATCCAGACATCTAGAAAGAGGATTTTCTGCATCACCTCAGAGCACTGGTCAATCCAGTCTGGTGTCCCATCTTCACCAGTGCCTAATCTCTGATTCATCAGAGGAAGGCAGAAAAAAACCCATAATATATCTAGTCATTTGTGCATCTGGAGAAAAAATTCCTTCTTGAGCTTTGCAGGTGACCAGGTGAGGCCCTGATGTATGAGATTTTAGTCATTATCCACCATGATGGCAACCTAAGGGTTAGGCCAGGGTTCTCAACCCTTTTCTTTCCTAGGCCCCCCCAAAAATGCTACAAAACCTCCAACGCCCACCTGTGCCACAACAATGTTTTTTCTGCACATCCAAGAGCTTAAAAGCTGTATTAAATGGATTCTTATACACACACACACACACACACACAGAAAATTGTATAAAACAGGACAATATAGGCACAAAAATAAACTGAATATTATTTTTTCATTTACTCAGTGTGAAACTTGTTGGTGCTGATCAACAATTCTGCCAAGGCATGGGGGTATCTTTGACAAGCACACGCGCATGGCATGGTCAGTGTTCATCCTGGTTCGGGACTTTGTTTTCATTGATGTCATGGCTGAAACTCCATCTTTGCCTAAGTAGGTGGCACTAAAGGGGATCAAAACTTTCAGCGCTGCAGGAGAAGCTGTGATGTATTCATTGGAACCCTGACACCAAAATGTCTCCAGTGGCATTTCTTTGAACCTGGTTCTGAGGGAGCTGTCTGGTGAAATGTCAATGAGCTCGTCTAATAATTTTGATGGAACATCGGATGGAAGTTTAGCTTCAATGTTCTCACTAAAGGGGTTTGTAGTTCACATATGTGAGACAACTTGTTCTGTTGTGACTTCGGGAAAATAAGCATTAAATTTGTTAAGCAGACCAGACAGATGCGCTGCTAACTGAGGTTAAATTACGTCAAAGTCAATGTTTTGCTCCCGAATGAAAGAATGTAAGAGCCCAAACATATCAGTAGTGCCCCCGCAGATACAAACTTTCCAGAGTTGTAGTTTTCTTTTGAATGCCTCAATTCTTTCACGCTGGGCAATAAAATTAGTGTTCCCACCTTGCATAGTTTTATTCATGTTGTTCATTCACTGAATATGTCTGCGAGGTATCCAGTTTTGCCAGCCACATGTCATCTTTCAGCACTTCAGCAAATTCAGTTTTCTTATCAGGTAAGAAAGTACATAACGCTTCCTTGAGATTAAAATACGGGCAAGCATTCTGCCTCGAGATAGCCATCTCACTTCTGTATGCATGAGCAAGGAATGGTACTCAGTACCCTCCTCCTCACATAGTGCAGCAAAACACCTGGAGTTTGTTGCTCTGGATTTAATAAAATGAACAAGGGTCACCGCTGTATTCAGAACACTGTGAATACCTGGTTTAATATCTTCGGCAGCAAGTGGTTCTCAGTGTAAAAAGCAGCGTGTCCCAATAGCGCGAGGTGCAACAGCTTTTATTTTTTGCCCAACGTCCGAATGCTTTCTGGTCATTGCTGTGGTTCCATCAGTGCAATTAGTCCAGGTGTTTTCTGCTGAAATCATAAAATCATCTAACAGTTTGAAAATGTTGCCTGATGTTGTTGTTATCTCGAGGTCTTCGCAGAACAAAAAGTCTTCCTTTATTTCCTTATTCCACACATACCGAACATAGGCAAGTAAATGGGACATTTTTGAAATGTCTGTAGATTCATCTAGTTGTATAGCAAAATCATTGTCATGCAACTGACCAATACACTGAGATACTTTTGATATAGAAATGTTCCGTTGTTTGACAGTGTCATTTGACGTCGGTATTTTTGTCAGTACTTTGGCCCTCTTCTCTCCGAACACTGCCTTTGTTATTTCAGTAACACGTGGCCTTATCAAAATCTCAGCAATCGTATGTGATTTTTTTGTTTTATCAATTTTCTACACCACTATGCAGGATGACCTTAAAAACTTTTTATCTGCAGTAGTTGTGGATTTCATTACTGCTTTAGTACCAAGCAGTTCCTTGGCCTTTCGCTCAAAAAATGAATGGTGCTAATCTTTATAGATGTCATGTCTTGTAATTAAATGCCTCTGGAGGGTTTCAAACATTCATTGGACAGTATTTGTGCGCAAATTACATACTGCAGTTCTCTACTTCTTGAACAAATCAAACTGAAATTCAAATAGGTGTCTTTGTATTTCCTAAATTTTGCGAGGTTAATAGCAGCTTTGTTTCTTACTCACATCACCTCCTTGGTGTTCTTCAGCCATTATGGTTGTTTACCTTGTTGAAGGAAGTTCGGTGTCATTGCTCTGTGGGCTTCATTGTTTTGAAGCTGATGGTTGAATTAAAAATTTATTCATATCTGATATTCGTTGTTTACATTTACAAAAATTTCCCCTGTGCTGTGTAACTTGTCCTGCTCTGGTTGAAATAGCTCCTTTACAACCAGTAAAGGGAGCTAGCTAACTTGCAAGGCTGGCGTCAGACTCACTGGCAGAAACCAAGGAGTGAGCCCTGACATGCAAAGTCTCTGGGGACAGAGTCAGAGCTGGGTCAAAAGGCATTGAGGCTGATATACAGGCTAGGTGACCCCAGACCCCCGGGGCTGACTCGGAAGTCTGTCCTTCTGGGCAGGAAGCCAGGACTTGAGCTTCTGCCCATGGGGCACAGGGCTTCAGCCCATGACTAGCTTCAGCACTGCTGCTCCCTGCTTTAGCCCCATGGTGTCACTGGGTGTCATGGCTCCCAGATTCAGCTCTGGCTCCCAGCTTTAGCCCTGTGGGGCACACAGGCTTTGGGTTTCAGCCTCATAGCTTCAGCCCCGCTGCGGCATCGGGGCTCGGTGCATCAGTCCCGCAGCCCCAGGGCTGCACCGGAGCTTGGGGCTTTAGTCTAGGCCTCCTGGATGCAGCCCTGCAGCAGCACTGAGATTTCAGCCTGCAACTCCCGGCTTCAACCCAGCGGCAACACCCAGGCTTGGAGCTTCATCCCCGCAGCTCCCAGCTGTTGCCCCACTGCGGGAGTGGGGCTCGGGGCTTCAGCCCCATGGCTGCTGTCGGGAGGGGGATGTTGGGGCTCCAGGCTTCAGCTGTAGGGCCAGTGGACTCCCTGAAAAGGCTCACAGACCCCCATTGAGAACCTCTGGTTTAGGCCATTACGAGTTGACTGCAGACACTACTTGGTCAGCTAAACTGCACAAACATGAGGCATGGGAATAGAACTCAGGGTTTTTTTTCCCAAAAGCATCAGCCCTGAACACAAGGAAGAGCTCTGTTAGCATTATTAAAGCTTTTGAATCCAGATGCAAACATTAGAACGGGTCAAACATTCCATCTGCCAGAGGGCAATGATACACATATGCATAAGCCATTATATTACAAGCTCATCTTTGTGGCCCCTCTTTCTTTAATAAAATTGGAATAAACAGGCAGCAGAAACCAGCTGGTCCAGCAACCAACCAAATAAATAAATCGTTCGTCCAAAAGCTTTTCTCCTCAGCATTTATTCATGAGGTCCCAGAAAAACATCGGATAACAAAAGAAATAAAAAGTTTCTCTTTAAACAGTAATAGAAATTGCTCAGCTCTGGCTACAAACACAGATCAATAAAAACTGGATATGGAGTTCTGCCTCCACAGGGATCTCCATCTCCTCTCTGACTGCCATGCAACATCGATGGGGTTTCCTGGCTTCCCTCTGGGTATCTAATTAGACCTTCAGTTTCCAGCTCTGCTTCACTGTATGCTGTACACCTGTGGAAGTTCCAAGCAAAGTTCCTGCCTGGTGAATATCAAATTGAGCCTCTGGAAATGTAATTGTTGTGTTTAAAGTAATATGGTGGTTTGGTAATGCCTCTGTCTCAGTTTTTCATTTTTTGCCCTTCCAGATTGGGCCTTTCCTTGTTACCCTCTCTGAATTAATTGGAAAGGGTCACCGATTTGTTCCCTGAAGAGAACACCAGGAAAAATGGCGCAAACCACCATTAGCATCTTAATCCAGTGCAGTGGTTAACTAACCATGTTCGGGTACACTTCAAGATGTTTGTTATGATCTAAATCAGTGTTTTCAACATGGGGGGTCATAGGACATGCTTAGGGGGGTCACAAGCAGGCGTTAGGGAATAGGAAGTAGGGCAATTGCCTGGGGCCCCACACCACAGGAGGTCCAGCGAAACTAATTTGTGTTTCAGCCCCATGCCCTTTGGGGCTTCAGATCTGCAACCCATGGGGTTGGAGCCGTAAGCTGCGTTCTTAAGGTAGGAGAGTCTCCATTTTTTCTAGTGGGGGGTGTGTGTGTCCACAATTAAGTCCAGCGTAAAAAGGGTGACAAACACTGATCTAAATAGCCCAGAACCCTGTTTTTTGAAAAACTTTCTCTCCCTCTGTGTCTCATTGCCCAAATTAAGGCCTGTTGGGTCACTTTGCTGTTGATCTTGTTATGAGAGAGTTCTATATCTGTATATATGTAAATAATTAATAGTTAAGGTAGTAGCAGGTAGCACCAAGAAGATAGCACTCAACATAGTTCCTGGGTTTTGGAGGACTGGTCAAACTTGTGGTGCTCTACAAACAGCTTCCTTTGTGCATTTCTTTACATCAGGTCTAAACAGACCTTGAGTTTTAGCTCTTCACACTGCATTCTCACAGCAATACCCATGCCTCTGAAACCCGCTCCCTTCAGTGTTCCATCAAAGCCTAAATTTGGTGAGCTTCAGACACACTGAATGGCCTTATTGTTTGATCAGAGGTTTCACTGACCTCTTCAGTAATAGAGAATGTTTTGTTTTGTTAACAAGCTTGAGGTTTTTATTCTATTCTTCAGATCTATAATTGTTGTTGTTTATTGATGGAAAGTGTCTTAGCTTAATATAAGCATCTAAATTGTACTGTTAAAAAAATCCAAACAATAATTCCAAGTTCAATGATCATGAAAAACTGGAGTTTTTCGAAAGGGCTGAAGGTTTGTTTGCTTTTCTGGGATGAGTAGATTGGTTGGGGGTCCGATGCCAGTGGCCAGATTTCTAAATGGCTCAGCACCTAGCAGCCACCATTGAAACCATTATCGTTAACAGTACGGCAGTAGTGCCTAAAAGCCCAGGTCAAGTGCTGGGTGCTGTACAAACAGAGAACAAAAATATGGTCTTTGGGACAGGGACCTTACAATCTAAACAGAAGACAAGAGACAGCCCATGGATACAGATGTATGTGGGGAGCACAAAGACAAATATTGCTGAGGCCTTTTGAAAATCTGGTCAATGAAGTTCATTTTCATTGGTCAGTAGGTAGGGTTAGGGCAGAGGTAGTTAATAGGTGGACCGCAGACCAAATCCGGACTGCCAGATGGTTTTGAATGGATCTAAAAATCTTTTTATTTACTTTATTGTTATTTTTAAAATTATTTTCTCTGGAGTCTGGACCTTGACTATACCTTGACCAAGAAATGTTGACCTTGACAAAAAATAACTGTTTACCTCTGGGTTAGGGACACAGGTGCCGACTTTCCAAAGTGCCAGGGGGTGCTCAACACCCAGCTGTGCCCCAGGCCTTGCCCCCATTCCACCCCTTTCCCCAAGTTCCATCCCCACCCTGCCTCTTCCCACCACTGCTCCATCCCCACCCCGCCTCTTCCAGCCCAGTTCTGCCCCCTCCCCTAAGCGCGCTGAATTCTCGCTCCTCCCCTCTTTCTGCAGAGCCTCCTGCCTGCATGCTGCAAAACAGCTGATCGCAGCGGGCGGAAGGCGCTGTGGGAGGGGGAGATGTTGATCCATGGGGCCTGCTGGTGGGCAGGAGATGCTGGGGGAGCTGATAGAGGGGCTGCAGGTGGGTGCTCAGCACCCACCATTTTTTCCCCAGGGGTGCTCCAGCCCTTGAGCACCCATGGAGTCGGTGCCTATGGTTAGGGAGCAGAATGATGTAGCATTCTGGATAAATGTATCATGTTCCTCTCTAGTGACCAGTCCACATACAAGATGGGACACTATTGGTGTTGCCAGCTAAGCAGTTATTCCTTTAGCTGAAGTGATAGTGATTTTGGGGATGTTACAATGGCTGCGGTCATTAATAAAATGTTTCAAATACTGGTCTGTGGTATACAGAATAACTGAATGGCACAGGAATTACCTTGTCACACATATTATAAATATACAAGTCCATTTTTCTAAATTCTACATGCCAAATATTAAAAACTTTGAACAATGCTTTTGTAGGATGAAAACAACAACAAAAAATGTTCAGGCAAGTTATGTTCCAGCGTTTGCATTTAATCATTCGTTTCAATTGGAAAAGTTGGTTGTGTTCATTACTGCAGAAAGATGGGATTATTCTTTAGTATGTTCATACTAGGACATGACAAAACAACATTATTTATCAAAATGTAGTACAGGGACCAAACTCATATTCTAGGGTTTCACAACAATTTTAGCACTTTACTTGTGTCCAGATTATTATTTATCTTCACTTGAAGGTTGACTAGCTCCATTTTGGTGAAGGAGATTCTTTGTAGTGCAGTCTAAGTCAGGGTGCCATCTAAGTACAAGAACCTCATTGACAGCTACTAATGGCTGGAAACTGCTGACAGTAAAAAGAACAGGAGTACTTGTGGCACCTTAGAGACAAACAGATTTATTAGAGCATAAGCTTGCTTGGGCTTCAGCCCACTTCATTGGATGCATAGGATGGCACATATAGTAAGATATATAGTTAAAATTGGAGTGAGTTGTCGCCTGTCTTCCTGTGATAACCATTTAGAAACAAACAGTTGTTTTCAGTCTCTCAGCAGTTCACTAAGTAGACTAAATTGTGTTTATGAAATGTATGCATAGGTCATCCCAAACTGTGTTGTGTTATAAAATAAGTGCTTAGAAATGTATTTGTAACAACTGTTCAGTCTAATGACTTGAAATCTTTAAATGGTGTGTGTTGTCAAATTGTAATAAGATGCCCGAGGCTTCATTTCAATTAAAGAAAAAAAAATTACAAATACATACTTTTATAAGCTCCATAGACATTGGAGAAAATTTGGAGGCTTTACAATATTTTGCATATGGTTAATAGGGGGGAAGTGTCATTCACAATTAGAGATAGTAAAGCTAACAGGAATGCTGATTGGAATTATAGGCAGGGCTGGTACCATCTACTGTAAAAGTTGTCCAATATTTCCCATTGTAACACCTGGTTTTCACTTTCTTATAACTGTGCCAAAATTTAACTGGTTGGGCTTAAATTTTCAATGCTGTGTTTCTGCCTTAGGCTGAATTGTTTTGAAATATTTCAGACAAAATGGTTCAGCAGTTTCCGAAAATGATTATACAATCATTATACCACATTATATGCAACCTTAATTCTGACATTTCCTAACTTTTGGGTGTTCAACTGTGCAACCTTAATAACCTTCTTTTAATGTAGTTTTTTGTGTGTACTATATTTCTATATTAGGAAAGCACTCCTGAGACAGATGCAAATTGGTTAGGAGAATCCCAAGAAGCATCAGCAGCATTTTAAGGTCATACAAATCACCATTCATAAACAAATGTGGAGTTGTATTCATGCATTATTAATCACTAAATATCCTCTTATTAGCTGTCAGCTGAACTCCTTCTTGCTAATCCTTCTCTGTTGTTGAAAGCACTGTTGAACCTAAACTAATATATTGGCTAGAATTATCTGTTATATATTTCTCATGGACTAGTTTGCCTCAGATGAAATCTTTCCTGGGATAAAGTGACACAGCAGGTTTACAACAGTGTACACCAGATCTGACCTTGCATATCTGCTGCATATCAATTCCCTGACATTTCAGAACCTGGGGCATTGGTGGGCCTTGGTTCCTTCTGTTCTGTCTGTGGCACATAATTGTTTAGTCTCCTACTCTGTGATACTTTGGTCTAATTTTTATGGTTGGGTTTACTGTGCGAGTGTTGGGTAGTGTTGATGTTCTGCGATATACAGGAGGTCAGACTAGATGATCTGGGGGGTCCCTTCTGCCTTTACACTCTGACTATTTTTAGCATGCTAGCTCAAGCTAGCATGAGTCTAGCATGAGTCCCCTACCTAGCATGAGTCTGTCCTACCTAGACTGCGAGCCTCTCAGAGTAGGCGTACGCTTAAGGGCCTGATCCTGACATCTTTGCATACATGAAGTTTCAACCAGCTTTAGTAGAACTTTTGCACACAAAGGAACTGCCACATTAAAAACAGGACATCTAAATACCATTTTAATATAATAATCTTGTATATAAGTAACATTCTTCGCTCTACCATGTGAGTACTGGTGAACTTTGTGCCACTGTCACTATGGCTCTTCCAAGAGCATTTGTGTGGGATGCCTTTCCCCTGCTCTTTGCTGCAATATGGTTGCTGTCGCCTGACTGGTGTACGTGAAGGGTTGAGTTTGCCTTTGATGGAGATCTAGTGTTCTTTCCTGTGGAAGCAGTCCTTGCCCAAGTAGAGGATGAACGTGAGGGAAGGGGCTTATCACTGGTCTTGGACACCCCCAGTTCCTGCCTTAAAGGAGGAGATAAAAGGTAGAGGCAGCAAAATGGGAACTACACAGCCATATTCTGTTCATTTACACCAGTATAAATGTGGAGTTACCCCACTGAACAGAAGGCTGGATTGCACCCTCCTGTGTAAATCTTTGGTGGGTGTGTGCAGCAGGGGTGGGAGGGCATCTCCATGAGTTATGGAAAATTCCTGCTTGTTTTTCCAACAGTGGGGAGAAGGGCTTTTCTCCCCTGTACAACGAGCTACAGGACCTGCCCCCAAAGCCTATGGAACCACCAGAATTCCCAGGAGGCCACAGGTGGTGTTTGCATGGAGGTTCTGAGTCTCTCTGTGGGCTTGTTTCAGAGGAACAGCCGTATTAGTCTGTATTCGCAAAAAGAAAAGGAGTACTTGTGGCACCTTAGAGACTAACCAATTTATTTGAGCATGAGCTTTCGTGAGCTACAGCTCACTTCATCAGGCTTGGGAGCCCCCCTGGCAGCATGGATCTTCACTATGGCTGACTGTGGGTCTCCCTCTTAACGGTGGAGTCCCATCACACAGGGGTGTTCTGGCAAATGTAATAGGAGCTTAAAGTTATATTACCGCTCCCTGGTAACTCTTCAGAGACCCATAGGAGACAATGTGCATCCCCTTGACTCTGACCCCTTCCAGTGCAGGGCTGCCCAGTCCTCATCCTTTCTCCCCTGTATGGGTGGCAGCCTCATGGAGTTATCTCCTTGTGATGTCTATAGGGAGTTAGAGGAGGATGGAATAGTGGTACAGAGGCATCTGATCCTTCTCCTACACAGCAAAGGGAAGATCTTTGGGCAGGGGGTCACATTTATGCTCCCATCTTGGAGATGCATTCTAAGTACAGTTGTTACAGGGAGGAAATGTCAGTCAAAGTTAGGGATAGTAAAGCTAGAATGTACATACCAGAAAAGCATTCTGGAGACAGATACAAATTTGTAAGGGGAATCCATTGAAGCAGCAGCACAATTTCTAATGGAAAACACTAATTTTTAGGGTTTTTTTTTTAAAGTTGCCTTGACCAGGGTCTTAGCACAGGGAAGTTTTTCATAACTGAAAAGAGTGAGCAGCTGGCTGAGATAATATTCTTCCTGAGTGCTTGCTCACGTCCATTCCATGCTAGACATGAGACCGTGTGTGCGCAGCATGCTCTGTGGCTGGAGATTTTTCTCTTGGTGGTATCTGTAGGGCTGACTCCAGCACTCTCTGGAGTTGCATGCATATGTGCCAGTGTAAGGGGCGCAGCCAGTGCCACACCCTCTCAGTTCCTTCTCGCCGCCCAAGACGGTTGCTGGAATGATTCTTCTTGGTGTGGCAAGGGCTATGTTCCAGTGGTTTGCACTCTTCTCCATTTGTTCAAAGTGTAGTTATTGTCGTTAGTGTATATAGTTCTTAGTTAGAGTTAGTATATAGAGTAGTGTGAATAGTCCCCTGTGATCGAGGGACTTTTTGCCCCGGTCATGTCGGCAGCAAATGAGTGCGATGGGCAGGGGCAGTCGAGCACTATCCCTAAGAATAAAGAGTCTGAAAGACTAGACATTTTTGGGCAGAAAGTTTATTCAGTGGGCAGCCTTGAGTTACGTATCTCCAACCAGCAGGCTTTGCTGGAGAGGTACGATTTTAATCTGTGGGACTCATTGTCCAAATTTAAGGACACCCTCACGCATGAGCCAAGGAAAGAGTTCATGGCCATTTTGGAGATGGGCAAGAGTGTGGCCAGGACCTCTCTCCAAGTGACTCTGGATGCAGTGGACTTGGCTGCCAGGACTATGGCATCAGCAGTCGCCATGAGACAGTGTTCATGGCTCCAGTCCTTGGGCTTCCCTCACAAAATTAAACAGTGCATCCAGGATCTCCTTCCTGTTTTCAGAGCAGAAGGACTCAAAACTGCATAGACACAAGGGCCACACTGCGGTCCTTAGGACTTTATAGGCCTCCAGCATCGAGAAAGCACTTTAGACCCCAGCAGGCTTCCAGATTCACAGTTCTTCCCAGACAGCAGCCTTACAAAAGAAAGGGAAAAGATTACAAGTGTCGCTAACTCCTCCTGTCCACTTCAGCCTTCCAGTCGGGCTCTATCAGATATCCCAGCAGGACCAAGCAAGCCTTTTGAAGGTGCACCAGTCTCAGCTCTGGATCCGGCCCCTCTTTTGTTTTTGGACAATCTGTGGTCCATCAGCCCAGCGTGGTAATATATAACTTTGGACCATTGGGTCCTCCATACAGTAATAGTCAGTTATACCCTTCAGTTTGTATCTACCCCTCAAGGCTGTCCCTCTTCAGGGACCCTTATCACAAGGAACTTCTTGATCAGGAGGTTCAATCCCTCCTACGTGTGGGGATCGTAGAGCAGGTTCCCTGGGACTTGAGAGGGAAGGGGTTTTACTCCCGATATTTCCTAATCCCGAAGGCCAGAGGGAGCCTACAGACCTTCTTGGACCTGTGTCACCTCAACAGATATCTCAAGAAACTGAGGTTCCACATGTCTCCCTACCCGTCATCATTCCCTCCCTGGTTGCAGGGGACTGATACGCCACTCTCGACTTAAAGAACGCTTACTTTGACATCTCTATCTTTCATGGCCACAGAAGATTTTTCAGGTTTGTAGTGGGTCAATGCCACTACCAATCACAGCTGTCCCCTTTGGCCTATCAGCAGCCTCACAGGTCTTCATGAAGTGTTTGACAGTAGTAGCAGCCTTCCTCAGACACCAAGGTGTGCAAATCTACCCATACCTTGATGACTGGCTGATCAAAAGTTAGTCCCAGGCTCAGGTACGGCACAGCATCAATACAGTCCAGGCCGCTTTCCAGGCACTGGGCTTACTGATAAATGAGCACAAGTCAATTCTGGTCCCGGTTCAGAGAATAGAGTTAATTGGAGCAGTGCTTGACTTGACCCAAGCCAGAGACTTCATGCTGGAGGCTCGATTCTGGATTATGTTGTACCTGATATTCAAGGTCATGGTACACCCAATTATGACTGCTTGAGTCTGCCTCACACTATTGTGACCCATGGTGGCATTTACTTATATGGTACAGTACCCAGAGCTGCATCTCAGGCTCCTCCAGATGTGGCTGGCGTCAGTCTACTTCCTGAGCAGACACCACTTAGACTCAGTACTCACAACCAGTCCTCGCTTCCCTGACCAGGTGGAAAGACCCAGGATTGGTAATGAAGCAGATATGCTTTTCTGCCCCTCGACTGTCAGTAACCTTAGTCTCAGATGCGTCAGACCTAGGGTGGGAAGCCCACCATGGCAACCTCAGGATCCAGGACCTCTGGTTCTAAGAAGAACAACTCGCTACATATAAACATCAGGGAAGTACAAGTACACTTAGCTTGCCAAGTATTTCTTCCCCAGATTTCAGGCAAAGTACTGCAGGTCCTGACAGACAACACCACTTCCATGTTTTACATCAACAAGCAGGGAGGGGCTCGATCTTCGGCCTTGTGCCAGGAGGCCCTCCGGCTGTGGGACTTCTGTGTGAAACATGCCATTCACCTCATGGCAACACATCTCCCAGGACCCTGAAACGTACTGGCGGATCACTTCATCAGAGCTTTTTCCACTCGCTATGAGTGGTCTCTTCACCGAGAGATCATCAGTGTCATCTTCCAGAGATGGGGGCCTCTCCAGGTGGACCTATTCACCACCAGGCAGAACAGGAAATGCCATTAGTTCTGTTCACAGCACAGGCTCCTTCTCTGATGCTTTCCTCCTCTCATGGGCAGACCATCTACTGTACACCTTTCCTCCGATTCCCTTGATTCACAAGGTTCTCCTAAATATCAAATGGGACAAGGCAAGGATTATCCTGATAGCACCAGTGTGGCCACATCAGCAGTGGTTTGGCACGCTTCTGGACCTCTTGGTGGTAGCACCACTCATAATCCCACTTCTCCTGGACTTGATCTCACAAGACCATGGCAGATTGCTTCACCTGAACCTTGCCTCCCTGCACCTGACTGCATGGATGCTGGGTGGCTGAACCCCGAGGAACAAGCCTGCTTGGACCAGGTTCAACAGGTAAGTAAGTAATAGAAAGCTTTCCACCAGGGCTACCTACTTGGCCAAGTGGAAACTTTCTCTTGTTGGGCCTCTGAATGGAATCTCTCTCCATTCTGAGCTTCTTTGCTTCACCTAAAGCACCCAGGTCTGGTGCTTTTGTCTATTAAGGTTAATTTAGAACCTATCTCAGCCTTCTGCACTCCAGTGAACGTCATATTGTTGTTCTCCTACGGTTTCTCAGGGGGCTGGAAATACTCTATCCTCAGGTTCGCGAGCAGACCCGCCCCCCCATGGGACTTAAACCTGGCCCTGTCGAGGCTCATGGGGGCCCCCCTTTAAGCTGTTAGCATTGTACTCCCTACTGCTTCTCTCATGGAAGGTCTGGTGGTTATCACCTCAGCCAGAAGGGTCTCTGAGATCAAAACCCTTACCTCAGAACCTCTTTACATGGTGTACTTTAAGGACAAGGTCCAACTATGCCCCCATCCAACCTTTCTACCAAAGGTGGTGGGACAATTCCACAACAACCAGATCATTTTTCTACCTGTCTTCTTCCCAAAACCTCATAAGTTCACCAAGGAACATTGGCTTCATAAGCTGGATGTTAGGCAGGCTCTCACCTTTCATACTGAAAGGACTAAGCCCTTCCGCAAATCCACACAACTCTTTGTAGCAATAGTGGAAAGGACGAGAGGGCTACCTGTGTCATCCCAAAGAATCTTGTCCTGGATAACCACCTGTATTCGGGCTTGTTACGAGCAGGCAAATGTCCCGCCTCCAGCCATCATGACTGCTTATTCCACAAGGTCCCAGATTTCGTCAGCAGTGTTCCTCGCGCAGGTACCAATCCAGGACATATGCAGAGCTGCAACCTGGTTCATACCTTTGCGTCCCACTAAGCCATTACCCAACAGGCCCAAGGTGATGCCAGTTTTAGGAGAGCAGTGTTACAGTCAGCATGTCCATGAACTCTGAGCCCACTTCCTGGGGTACAGCTTTTGAGTCACCTAGCATGGAATGGACATGAGCAAGCACTTGAAGAAGAAAAAACAGTTACTAACCTTTCGTAACTGTTGTTTTTTCAGATGCGTTGCTCATGTTTCCATGACCCACCCTCCTACCCCTCTGTCAGCGTTATGAGCAAGAAGGATCTGAGAAGGTGCAGGCCTGGCAGTGCCCCTTATATATATGCATATGCATGTGACTCCAGAGGGCATTAGAGTTGGCCTTACCACTAAGGGCAAAATCTCTGGCAACAGTACACGCGGCTCACCCACACCTAGCATGGAATGGACATGAACTAACATCTCAAAGAACAACAGTTATGAAAGGTTAGTAACCATTTTTTATATATCCTATGATATTTCATGTGGATGCTTTTTATAAATATCTCTTTTGATATGACTGAACTTTTTGATTATTCTAACTTGACTATTTTTTTGACATGTGAAGAGTTTCGTATCCATTAAAAAAAAAAATCTCCTGGGGAAATCACCCGTAATCTTTGATTACTATATCTGGAGCTTCTGTTTTGTAGGGTTTATTAATTTCATTTTTCACTATTTATTTTTAGCAATTTTTGAGTTTTATTTAGATGCCCAAAATCAGGGGGGGGGTTGAGCTTTCTTTTAGTATACACTGTAATAAGTAATGTATAACAATACAATATACAAGATATATATTATACAACATATATGTATATTACATGCATATGTATTATGTACATTGCTCATCGCAGTAGTATGTACTGTGTTGAGTAATCTCTTTATAATGTTCCCAAACAGCGCTATGTTAAAGTGCACTACGGAACCTTGAGTGCGCACCATCAGGATCTACACAGACCAGTTACATGTGCAACGTGTTAGGGCAGTTTAGAAATCACACTGCCATAGTCTGCATTACTGCTCCAAGTAGACACAAGATGCATCTCTGGTGTTTTTCTCGTGTTTATTGGATAACCACTATTGTGTTTATTGGTTAAAACCGAGAATCAGAAGCCCTAACTATATATTACAGTGACAGCATGTCAGAACTGCAAGGTTGTAGGGTCATCTATTTGCCTAGGATTTAGTGATCACTATTTAACCTTGATCTTCACTTTGCAATGTTCTTGTAAACACGTGACTTTGATTAAATAACTTAGCATTCTGAATCAGTCGTCACAACTGCACCTGGCAGAGAGGTGACATGGTTATTTATAAAGCGTTATAAAGGCCATCCTGCAGTTTAATAGACATTTGTTTCCACTCAGATGCTGAAATATTAATCTGAGCTGCACTGTAATCTGATTTTGGGTATTAACAACAGGAAAAGCTACCTTTTTAAAAAAATACTCCTTAATAATTAAAGAATTCTATTTCTGTTTCTGCTTAGGTGCAAAATCTAGCCAGCTTCCTGTAGTGAGTTTATTTTTTATCAAATGATACAGGCTCTAGCCCTAGCTGTGTAGTCAGACGCTGGAAGGGGAAAATATCATGGGCTGATTTTGAACATATTTTTCTAAGATATGTTTTATGTACATGATATTGAAACATATCCACATAAGGCATCTGCTGTGCCATTGATCTTTTAGTGTCCGCAGCATTAGGCTCAGATTATTGTGGTGAGCTACTATTCAGATTAGAGTCATAACACAAGGAGTTGCTGTTTTTGTGGGAATTCTTAATCCCTGATCTGTAATTGTATTTAAACAGGAGTAAGTTTTGTTTACTTTTAACTTTCTAGAGGCTGGGCTCGTTAGGGAATCTAGAGCTCAGGTTAGGTTAGTTTATGTACTTCTTGTTTTTACCCCCTCAGTGGTATGATGATTGCAGGTAAAATAAATGTGCTTGTGGCATGGCAATTGTTTTATTTCCCTGCACTGTAGCCGAGTCTTTTTGAACATAGGGGCAGTGAACTGTATCACAGTCTCTGCTGGAAGTCTGAACAACAAATTACATTTAGAACAGACACAGCTTAGCAATCCGCTGAGCGTCAGAGTTGTCTCAGAAATCAGTAACCATATTCCTGCATGCCTTTTCAGCCAACAGCAAAGAACCATATTGATAGTTCTCAGGGGGAAAAAGGGAGGGGCAGAGATTTAGCACCACTTGTCCATTTTCCCAACTAGCAGAAAGAGATGGCAGTGACAGTGTGCCAGTAGAATAATAGTATAGATCACCACAGACAGGGTATTTTATAACTTCAGCTTATTATGCGTTCTCGCGTATCAGTGATATAGGGCCTAATTTTCATAGGTGCTGAGCATTTGCAGCTCTCAATGACTTCAGCTGGAGTTGTGCACTGAAAATCAAGCCAGTAGTGTATAAATAAGAGGTGAACAGACCGTGAGTTTGGGTATTGCTTATCCTTGTAGCTAACAAGTTCAGTTAAAAAAATCAATTGTTTGGAATACATTGAAGATTTAGACTTATGGGTCATAAAGAAAACATGTCTCCACTAGATTTACACTCTCATTTTAAACTAGTTTGTTTTTCAAGCACTCTTCTGAAGATGGAGAAAAGCCAAAGATCCTTGGGCATAACAGGTAAAATATTACTTTTCCTAGAGTCTTCCTCAAGCCAGTTCTAATGACTGAAAGTTCAATTGGTTATGAAGGCAGTAATTCACTGTGACCGCCAATGACTTTTTCAGAAATGACAGCCACCATCCTTATGGTGGAAACATTTAAAAAATAAAAATAAAAAAATGACCGGCTTGGTAGAGTAAAAAGAAATGCTCCAACTCTCAGATGCAGAGCAGTGTCTTGGCAGAGCATGACAGAAGTAGGACGTTGTACAGATTCCTTTGGCTTTCCAAGAGACTGTTAATGTTACTCACAATCACAGCAGTGCCTTACCTTGTATTCTCCATCCTGCTGGGCTTCCCCCTCCTACTCCTCTCTCTCGAGGAGTCTCTTCTAAATGAAACCCATGGAACAGCCTGAAGCTGAACAGTGTATCTCACAGCTCAGTTCCTGGATCCATTGTCATTTTTTTTGTCAGCAGATCTAAAGTAAAATTAACGTGAAATGAATTAATCAATCCAGGGGACCACCAGCATGGAAAGATAAAAAACATATTTTTATTGAGAAGCTCTATTGAGCCTATTATCAGATTAACAAAAAATATTTTTTCGTTTTATGTGGTATTTTCCGGTCACATCAAACGAGTGTGTGGCTTTCTGTGTGCGCCTAATATAAAACAATTAGGTCCTGGTAGAATTCCTGAGAGCTGCATGGATGCTATGCTGGCTGTCCTTTGTTGAAAAAACTATGCAGTTATCAGATGTGCCTCCATAATGACTGAAACCACAATTCTGTAGAGGAATACAGTTAGCTGAAAGCTGCTATAATATACATAATCTGTTCTGCTGCAGCTGGGGAAACTTTTCAGTTCTAGAGAGGATACTGGTGCCAGTACTTGGCCTGTATTTATAGTGCCGTTAGTAACAGTAGGTTAACAAATATAAACAGATAGAAATGGTTTACTGGAAGGTCAACTTCCCCTTACAGTCTGCATCTACCTAGTGTCATGTGTTTTCTTTCCTTTTTAAACTTCTTTTGACCTCACTGGTTTATAAAGTTTCCTTAGAATTCGTTCAATTTTTGCTATCTAGCTATATCTTTGTGATGATTTTTAAGGTCAGTGCCAGCTCTGTAATTTCACCACTATCCCTTCGGGGAGGCAATTAGCTCTCAGCAGAGAATGCCGCTACAGCAAGTAGAGAAGCTGGCAGAAATTCTAAATGCCTGATGCTGGAAATACTTACTACTGGGTGTAGTGCTTACTGCCGTCAGTGGGGCACCTCAAAGGCGTAAGCACTGTGCTAGTAGTAAGCACTGGCAGAATCTAACCCTTAGGGCCAGCTGCTGCAAACATTTGTGCACATGCTTGCTTGAGTCTTCCTATAGTAGCATATGTGTGTTCACAGAACTGGGGTGCTACTACATAGATAAGAGTTTTACATCTGCTTCAGGGGTCGGCAGCCTTCGGCACGCAGCCCGTCAGGGTAATCCACTGGCGGACCGTGAGGCATTTTGTATACATTGACTGTCCGTAGGCATGGCCCCCCACAGCTCCCAGTGGCCACGATTCGCTGTTCCCAGCCAATGGGAGCTGCGGGAAGCAGCAAACCGCAGTCACTAGGGACTGGGCCTGTGGATGGTCAACGTAAACAACATGTCTCAAGGCTCGCCAGCGGATTACCCTGATGGGCCGCGTGCCGAAGGTTGCTGACCCCAATCTGCTTTGACCTGAAAATCATGATAATAATGCTCCTATAAAAACATGGCATATTTTAGAGAAGTATAGCCAGCTGTCCTATTTAAATTAAATATTTATATAGAATGATATTTATGTGAAATATTATGAGGGGGTTATCACAAGCATACATTCAAGAACAACAAATATAATAAATGATATGTATAAAGCTACCAATTAAAATTCAAAAAAGCTGAGAAACTCTATATAAAGTTTCTTTCATTAACTTCTATTTTGTTTCAAATGTACCATAGAAAGAAAAATATATACATCATTTAATGCAGGGGTTTTCAAACTTCATTGCACCGTGACTGCCTTCTGACAACCAAAATCACTGCATGACCCCAAAGGGTGGGGGTGGGAGGGACGAAGCCTGAGCCTGCTTGGCGGGGGCGGAAGCCTAAGCCTGAGCTCTGCTGAAGCCAAAGCTTGAGCCCCGCCACGCAGGGCTTTGGCCCAGAGCCCCTGCAAGTTAACACCAGCAGTGGCAACCCCATTAAAACACTTTGGGGTCCCGACCCACAGTTTGAAAACTGCTGATTTAATGTAATAAAAGTCTATATTTCAGCAAATTTTACAAGTATAATTCAAA
Organism: Caretta caretta; assembly: GCF_965140235.1. Classification (NCBI taxonomy): domain Eukaryota; kingdom Metazoa; phylum Chordata; order Testudines; family Cheloniidae; genus Caretta; species Caretta caretta. The sequence continues at coordinate 248,149,237 of NC_134207.1, forward strand.
TAGATGTATTTTTACTAGTGCCGTGGCATGTTACAGTATTTACATATTGAGATATTGCGGACTGTTTCACAGCAAAGCTTGTTTGAAAATTCCAATCTTGGTAAATGGAAAGTTGGAGAATCTGCAGGAACTCAGCATGTCTTGATTTTGTAGTTAGTGGGACAGGAAAAATTACAAGAGAGTCCCACTCCCCCTAAAATTTTAGAGTAAGGATGTAATTAAATTATTGACCACACCTTGTTGGGAGAAGTTTTATTAGAGCTGCAACTTCTCTAGCAGTGGTGGGTGTGACTTTGAACTTTGGTGCTGTAAGAAATGCAGATAACTTATATCAAATTGAAGAAACTATGAAGGTTTGAAAGCACACCTAGCAGGTAGGTATATTTTCGTTTCCATTTAAATAATGGTCAGAAGTGCCATTTAACAAAATACAGATTACAGCCTTTTCAGGGAGCTTGCAATATATCTAACTGAGAAAAACTTCTGTTTACAAACTGTTCTATAATTGTTTTGTTAAATAGACACTATCTAGTTATGTGTCTGTTAATATGTTTAATCCGCAAAATACTTTCTACTCTCCTGAAAATAAGGTAAATTGCATCTGGCATACTTGAAATAGACATTTTCTGACTTTTTCATATAAAATGTACAGTAATGGTTTAAAAGAAAAATCAGTCCATGTTTATTTTGTGAAACCAAACAAAATACTGTAGAAGAAATGGATATTGTGTGAAATTTACTTTGTTTTAAAGAGAGTACATGTTAGGTTCTAAAGTTAGAATGTCACTGCATCCCTTTTATTATGTGATCTTTACTTGTTTCACGTGACATGAGTTGACAAGAAGATATAATTTCCTTACTCTACAGAAGCCTTGAAACATTCTGCTCTGCACTTGCTGAGGGCGAATTTCTTTCTTTCTCCTTGGATTATTAATTCTTCAGGGAAAGGATTTTGTCTTCACTGCCTGTGGGAACCGTGCCTACCTGATTGTGGATACTGCTGTAATACTTTATTGCACCCTGAATAAATCATAAATAAATTATCTTCCCCCTCCGCCCCCAGCTTCTTTCTTTCTCCTCGTCATCATGTTAAGTGTGGATGAGTGGACACTGTGCCTATGCTGGCCTCGGCAACCTTAATTCAACCCCTATCTGTGTATGTATTATCATACAGTCTTTAATTATATGATCACATACTATTTTCTCCTGCCTTCTCCCCTGCACCTGCACCCTTCATGTGCTTCTGCCCGTTTTCACCCTTCTGCTCCTATCTGATCTCCCTCTTCCACTCACATTACTATCCCCCTTCTTCAACTTCTTTCCCCTCTACTCCTACCACTGTTACTCCCTCCCGGGCTCCTGACCCTAGTGTTGTCCCCATCCTATGCCTCTTCTCTCCCGCCGCCAGCCCCCGCATTTCATTCAGGCTGTTTCCTCCTTGTCCTCCACTCTGCCTGGGCATCAGCTGGGATGGGGTGGGAGGAAAGCATTGAGAGCATAAAGAGAGACAGTCTCCCTGCTCTCAGTTCCAGTGCTGGGTGCCATAGTGTCTGTGGCTGCTAGAAGGAGCAATTCCAAGGAAAGTTCTGCTCACTTACTGCTGCCTAGGGTTGGAACATGCTCTGTGGGGATGGAGCCATGTGCAGGCCGGTTGACATGTAGGAGCTACAAGGAAATGGAACAGACAGAATTTCCAAAGAGCTTAGCTTCCAAGCTCTGACAAATCTAGCTTGAGCATATGCAAACTCGGATTTATTTTTTTTAGAGGCTCATAATTTGGCCGAATTTGGGGACATTTTCATGGGGACATCAAAAGGCACATCCACATCCATGATATTGGGGCAGGCCCCCCTCCTCTGCCAAATTGTAAGTCCCTGCTCCAAAGCAGGGAGTGCTAGGGCTTCTCCACAAAACAGTTGTAAGAATTTTTTTTTGTTGAGCAAAACAAAGCTTTTTATTAAGCTCATTCTTGAAAATGGCCAAACCACTTTAGCTGAAACTTTCCCCAAAAGTTAAGGTTGAGGCAGACACCGGACAAGGAATATTTCACTCTGAATGATTAAAGTTTGGCAAAGTGATACGGAACTGAAGAGTGTCTGATAAAGGAAAGTGTTAGGCTGCCTTATCTAAGAACATCCCTGGCTGTGAGACCTATAATAAAATATATGCTTGTGTGGTAGAAAGATTTCATTGGCATGAACTTGGAACGGTCACGTTAATTACAAATGGCGAAGCCACAAGTGCATTATTCAGGTCATCTCAAATGAGTACCAATTAAAGCCTTTATACCACTGAACTGCATCAAGTATATTGCGTGTGCCACATATAGAAAAATAATTTTAGGAATCCTTTAGAGACTGTGTAAGCATATTGTTGGGGTTACTATTCCTATCCATTTACCTGTAAAGCCAGGTCCCTTAGTTACCATGAGTCCAAAGGCAGAGGGGCTACAACAACTTGTAAAAATGACCTGAAATAGCTTTTCTGTGTATATATGTCTATATACACACATGCACGTGCAATCATTAATTAATTAATTAATTTTGGGTCCAATATTTCAGGTCATTGCGGATCTAGAAGCAAGTACTGAGAGTCTCATCTATCGAATGCTGTAAAACTACTTCAGGGCTGCAAAATAATACATCTTAAATGAGTTTGATATTTTTATTTGGGAACAGTCACTGGCACAGGGGCTAGATCTTGCCCATCCTGAGCCTGGGGCAGGTGTCATTTTGTTGGGAAGCTCCACATTTGGGAGAAGAAAGAGGAAGCATTTCTCTGGCACATTTTTAAAAAACAGTGGTTGTGTGAAGCTGCTTAGGTGGTTGGAACGTGAGACCAAGTCATAGGAAGCTGGCTTAGTGGGCAGAGGTCAGCTGAAGCAGTCAAAGATGCGTGATATCACATAGATTTTGTATTTCTCAAATGATGCTGCAGTTTCTCCTGCTGACTCTACCTGCCCCAAAGTGGTGCTTTATATATTGGGCAAACTGTTTATATACAAAAGTTTTCCTTTTTCCTTGCTGATGAGTCACCTTGAAGATAGCTCATTGTTGAATGTGAATGCCTCATTTGTTCAGGTTACATTAGCATGAAAATTGCTGAGCCATGTAATACATTTCTTTATCAGGTGCTTTTGACTGCCTCATTTACCCACTAGTCCATCTCCTCGTGTCTTATTCTAACCAGCTTCAACCAGACAGCTGCCATTAAAAATAATAGCCAGTTTTCATAGGACTGAAGTCAGTGGGAGCTGTGTATCCTTAGCACCATGGGCCATTTTTATTTAGGGCTTAAAGTGCCTTACATTAGGCACCCGGCATTTGAAAATGTTGGCAATATTTTTAAATTTATGTGAGACACACGACTGCTTTCAGCCTGATTAAAATATTTAAAGTATGCTAAAGCTACTCTCTATGCCTTAGGGTCCTGATCCAAAGTCCATTGTAAGTTATTACTTTATTATTAGCAATATGGCAACGTATGGAGGCCCCAGACAAGATAGGGCCCCATTGCGCTAGATGCCATACAAACACAGAGTATGAGACAGTCTCAGTTCTGAAGAGCAAAGGGACCTGTTGGCTTGAGTGAACTTCAGATCAGACTTCAGCTAGAACGTCTGGGACTTCACCTTTGTTTTGTAAGGAGATAATGATATGAATTTCAAACGTATTCCAAAACCTTTGAAGAATTCAGCTTGTTAAATCAACATACAGGTATTGCTGGTAACGATGTATTTAAACTAGAACAAGAAAATAATTATTTCTGCTTGGAAGCCCTAGCCCAGTCAGAATCTGCTTTTGTCATCAGCCAGCATGCTGTTCCATTGTCGAGACCACAAAATATAATGATAGCTTGTACATGTTTAGATGGAACAGAGGAATATCGGGAAAGTTCTGCTGGAAGCTGTTACTGTCTGTTCCCTTTGTCCCTACCATAAATGTTGTGTTCTAGTCCAACCACAAGGTTGGACTCGATGCAGGAATCACTGGGTGAAATCTGTGGCCTGTGTTTTATAGCAGGTCAGACTAGACAATCAGAATGGTCCCTTCTGGTGTTAAAATCTATGAATCACTCTGAGATTTCTTAATTGAAAATTTAAAAAATAAAAGTAAAAACAACTGGTCCTAACGAAGGGATGTCCAGAATCTGTAAAATAGTAACAGGCATCCTCATGTTATGGTGTAAATGACATTCACTGCCTCCCATGTTTCACTTATTCCCAATTCTGTATTTGGGTTAGGTATCAATTATGAGGCCAACCATGGTATCAGAAACTCTAGTGGATTTCTGCCAACCTCAACATTGCTCTAAAATCAACCAATAATTTCTCCAAACATGCAACAAAACAATGTATTCACGTGTAGACCTAGCCATAAATATAGAAATGCCTTGACACAATACTATATCTACTCAACACCAACTGGAGGCAACAGAGGAAGAAGAAAAGCTCTCCAAAATAGGACTAATCACATGCAGAGGGAAATTCCTTCCTAGATCCCAAAGGTAAGGTGTTAGAAGGTGCCCCTGAGCATACTAGTGAGTAATAATTGCAAAATCCCTGGCACAGTTGTACTTCTGTGTCTGTTAACATTTTCCTAGAAGACTGGTGTCCTTTCCTGAGTTCCTGATCGTACCTCCCATTGTCAAGAGAGAAAGGACAGGACAAGTTGTTTGAGGTGCTGAACAGGGAGTGGGTATGTACTCTGGCTCCTAGTTGTGGTCCTAAATCATTCTCTGCAAAGCAAGAGGAGGAGATCAGCTGGTCAAAGTTTGGGAGGGTTACAGATGTGTCAATCATAAAAGTTTTCTTTTTATTTGCCTGCTAGAGCCAATCAACAACTTAGTTTGAGAGATAATCTTGTCCATCTCACCCTACCTCTTGGAATCCACCCATTCAAAAGGAGACCTATATTCTTGGAATTTTCCCTCAAACTTTATACTGATTCACCTGTGTTCTTCAAGTGCCTTCCGTGCTGCGCCACAAAGATCTGATTTAATAAGTAACCAGAATTTCAAACAGATTATGCAGACAGTTCAAACCTGGGGGTGGTGGTGTGGAACTAATCCAGTCCTCCACCAAAATAGCTATTTTCAATTCCAGTGCCCGAATTAACTTTCAACAGGATTTGACCTTTGTTCTTTGATTGTGGTACAAAAGAATAGGTAGATGCCAAATGAAGAGGCTGAAGTAATGATTATATGCAAAAATGCTGCTAAGCATGTAATTAAAAACTGCCCTGAGAGACACCCCCAAATCTTACATCCTAATTTTATTTTATACTGCCATTTAGGGGAGGGATAAATTCGCCTCTCCCACACACTCTCTTTGCACCTGTTTTACAGTTTAACGGGCAGACTTGGGATCCATCCTTTGTAGTAAGACTGCTCTTTATTGTTCAGATAATATTATGCAGCATTTGTTAACCTAAATTCTGACCCCTCAGATACTCCAGTCTAGACTATTTGGCTTCAGCTCTTCATATTTAAATTAGCCGGCTGTAGTGTCAGTGAAGATTGAGCACCAAACATTTGGTAGCAAATTCTTGTCTTCTGTTTTCTCTGTCTCAGAGTGAGAATATTGCAGCAAAATGTGCTTCAACTCATCAAGGTTTGAGGAAGGTAAATGAATGTTTTTGGCCATTTTAGCTTTAGAAGTGAGCTTCATTTCCTGGGAATAGTGATATTCTATGTCAGGTTTTTTATTTGCTGTATTTCCACTCAGGGCTCCTTTCAATATTGCCAGCGATCCTAGTATTTTCTGAATTGTTCTTGTGTTTTACTGGATAAGCATTTACTTCCAAGGTATTCATGGATCAAACCCTTACCTTAAAAGTCCACAAAATACCACTTTGCACCATGTGTCACAAAATACTAATCTTCTGATGAAATGTGGTAGTATTTTCATGTAATTTGGTAATGGCAAACTAACGTGCTCTTAGCAAATCTGTATAACCATATTTTCTTCACTGCTATCCATGTCCTCCTTTGTGCATCTCCTCTGTTTGCTTGTTACACCCATCTACATCATGTCTTAGTATGATATTGGTATTCACTTCAGTGGGGCTCCTCAACAGTGTAGAGTCTGATTTAGTGCATCATATTGCAGGATCGGGACCTTAACTGCAAGCTCTACAGGGCAGAGGCTGCCTTTTACTGTCTGTTTGAGCAATGTCCAGCAGAGTGGGGCCCCAACTATGATTGGAGCGTGTGGGGTCTAGAGCGTGTGGGGTCTACTATAATGCATAATAACAGAATGTTAAGGCATTGTGTCACAAGAAGCTGGCATAATCTTAAAAGGACATGTGACAGCAGAATAGGAAGCTGACCTTCTTATGTGCTTCTCTGTCTGCTAATCTGGACATTGTCCTCTTCCCCGAAAGATCTTTCTACAGGAAAGGGCATCTCCTTTCTACAAACATCAAACAGGCAGATGGCAATTACCTTCTGAGACGGAGTTACATTTACTGTGTCACTGATGATGCAGACCCTACCAGGGAGGAAGGAGCTCACACTCCCAGAGTGGATAGCAAAGTCTTTCGTCATGCCATGGGACACTACATATGGAGGCAGTACTGGTTCCAACATCCCATGTATCTGCACGCTTCGGGGTGAGCTAGGAGTGAGGGTACCAGAAACACTTGTAAAGCCTTATCTAGACTGTGGCTTTTCCCTGATTACAGCCACTGGTGTACCTGCTCCAGTGCAAACCCTTAATTTAGGTTGGCAAAGCTGCTATTTTCACTGGTAATCCCAGACAGCAACTTTGCCTGTCTCCATTAGGGTACTGGTTCAGCTACACTGATGGCTTTAATCGGGACAAATACCCCATATAGACAAGGTCTAAGCTGTTGTTTTTGTGAGGGTTCCCCTGCCCCAAGTGCCTTGGAAGCTTTATCTGGGGGGAAAAGGTGGAGAAAACGAGAAAAATCATTGAATCACATAAACTAGAGAAGGAGAAAACCTATTAGCCTCTAAGACACCATAGTGATTGGGGGCCTTGCAAGTACCTGGGTGTCTGTCTACTAAATACCTAACAATCTATTGTTAATTATTTGTATGTGCCAATGCCAAGAAACCCCAGTCATATGCTAGGTGCTGTACAGCCACAGAATAAAAAGATTGCACAATTTGCTACATCCTTTACCAGTACAAGATAGTTCCTAGAGTTTTGTTCTACAACTTAGGTGCTCACATTTCATTAATGCTGCTGGCAGTTAATATAAGTGGGAACAGCTGCAGTCCATCAGTGCTATATCTGAAATGTCTAGCAAAAGGGTACTTTAATCCTCCGTATTCATTATAGACACCATGAGATCACTATGCAAACAGTGTAATGTTGGCACTTTACCTCGCAGTTATAACAAGTAGTTTGTCATTTATAATCTTGGTGTGTCCTGTCAGTTGAAATAATAAGCTGTGTTTTCATAAAGTGTTGATTTTTAGGAAACTGCTCTTCAGCAATAACTAGCTCTGTACCATCCTCACTGCTTTTACAGTAAGCACAGAATGGTTAGAAGAAGTGCAGATACTCATCAGTGCAGGTACATGGGGAAGGGAAGCCAAAGTGGCATCTCTGCACTTTCCCCTAAGGCTATAGATGCCCCTTCATTGAAAGAGCATGTGGTTGGGGCTCTGGAGGAAGAGGCCAGCTACAGGCCAGGTCTTGGTTTGTGAGTATGAAAAATAGACACTGTTATGAGAAGTCAAGGGAGTGTGGGTGTTTCATGCACTGGGTAGCTTTAATTACTATTTTTTATTCCTGGCAGCATCAAACATAATATCAGAGGAGCCAGATGGGCAGATTTTTCTGATGTCTGATGGAAATTATATCAGTGAATTTTTCAGACTTCAGTTACCAATTTGTAGCTACTAACAAAATTTGCTACAACTAGCTACAATTTGTAGCTACTAAAGCTACTAACAACTTTCCAAATACAAGTAAATAATTATCAAACTCATTTGTCTCACAAAACATTTTTTCAGTAGTATTAAAATCTAACTCACTGGCAGAAGTTTAATTCACTGTTCTTTAATTTCTCTGTGGCTGCTGCTTTATTTCTTAGGGCCCAATTGTGTATCCCTTATTCACACTTCATACCACTTCACCCATCAATGGCACATAGGTGGCCCCCTTATCGTAGTAGCTGAGCACCTCACAACATCCCTGTGTGGTGGGGAAACTGCTGTTACTCCAGTTTCACAGGTAGGGAACTGAAGCAGAGAGATGAGAAGTGATTTGCCTAAATTTACACAGGAAGTCTGTGTCAGAGCAGGGACTTGAATACAAAGTCCTAGGCTTGGTCCCCAGCCACTTGACCACGTTCACTGGATTACCCATGAGAAGAACTTCTCCTCACCATATGTAAGAATTACACAGGTGAGCAGTAGGGCTCAATCCTGCTCCTGCTGAAGTCAATGGGTGTGTTGTGTGCTCTGAGGATTGGGTCCTCATTAGTTCATTGTTGCTAATTAGATGTAGGCAATGTCTTCTTCAGTGTGGCTCAGGCATATGAACATAATTTAATAAAACACATATATTCAGGTAAGTATATTTGGTCACCTAAATCACATGCTATTTCTGTCCCCTGGTAGGATGATCTGCTGGTTCCGCCTGAAGTGTATTTTGCATCATGATTAAACAAATGTCAGCCATCAGCCCGAATTTTGCTTTACATGAACATGGAGTGAACAATACTTTGCTTACATGAGTGTTCACAAAAAGTGAATACAAACTGGGTAGAACTTACTCAAAGCAAAATTCTGTTTAGAAGTACTCCTAAATGTTTGCAGACAATTTTATTCTTCAATACTCATCTGGCCTGAATAGTCAATAGGATAACAAGGAAAATCAAGGTTTTTTTTTCTGAAATTCACATGGAACCTTCCTTCCTGGTGCCTTTCTGTCGACTGGGTTATCAGTGGTGATACAAAGGAGCTGATCAGATTAAAATGCCAGATAAAGTATGGGTATATTATGGTCTCATATGAGTTCTGACATGGATCAGCTGGATTTATTTCAGTGCTACTGTATGTCTTAAAGGAAAAGTGCATAATCTAATAATTGTATTAAATTATAAAGAAAAAAATTAGGAAACTAAAATCTTAAAAGAATAGTTATAGTCAAGTAAGTAATGGTGTAAAAACAGAAGTGTGGTGATGTGCGCTCAAAACAAGCATACATTTCGGCTTGTGGAAATTGGGTACAGTACAGGTTTACTGAAAATCCAGTGCAGACTTATTAAAGTTTCTAATTTTGCAGACGAATTAAGCATGTGGTTAAGTTCAGCTAAAGGCAGGTTAAGTGCTTTGCTGAATGTGGATGGACTTAAGCATGCACTTAAACTTACAAACATGATTAAGTGCCTTGCTGAATCGACACCTCGGTTCTGAATGTGGACCCTTTACTACAGGTGTCAATGCTCATGCTCAAACCACGAAAGCTCTTGACTTCCTTATCTCCGGTTGAGTTCCCATGTGTGGAAGTCAGGAAAAACAATTTTTGACCTGAAAACTAAACATATCGAAGACCATGAGCCTAGTACTTCATGATGTCATTTTTACAGCCTCTTTTCAGAGGCTTTAAATAAAAATCACTCCCCCAGCTCTCCAATAACCAGGAGGAGTGCACACATTTCATTGTCCCCAGGGATGGCTCTGTAGGATGATATGGATAGATTGCATCAGTACATGGCTCCTCCCCACTCTTCAGTTGTGCAAAAGGAGCCAGCCCTAAACCGTTTATCACTTTTGTTGCTCTCCTCTGGACTCTCTCCAATTTGATCAAGTGCAGGGACTGTAACTGTCCCTAGCCCTCATGCAGTGTGCCTGGTGAGACAGGCAGAAAGGATTCATGTGCCCTTTCTCACTCTTGCCATCCACAATGGGGTCAGTGACAATCTGCCCTCGTATATTGAATATGTTTGTGAATGATATGGTTCACCTCCCTTCATGAACTTGCAACCAGTAAAACCCCTCCTTTGCTTTTTACAGCTAGTCAGACGTGTGACTAGCTACTTCTTATATTACAGTGCTGTCTTTACAACTTCCAGCAAGCTGTTCTTTCATGTTTTCATTTGTGCAGAACAGTGTTCTGAACAGCTACTTCTGGGCAGGGTGAGGGCATTAATCAGAGGCCGCAGATAGTAGTTGCAATCCTCTTGCTTCCCAACTATTCATCCCCATTAAAATGATGGATGGCTCAAAACAATAAGTATCCATTAATACCCAGTATATTTTGCTCATGCATTATATTTTTCCCTATGTATCATTATTATGGGTAAAACAGAACTGTTCTAGCCTTGAGTAAGGTGCGGTGCTTGCCTCTTTTTCCTGGGGTGAATACCAATTAAACCAATTAAATCAAAAGAAAGAGGAAAAAAGGGTTACTGGCCTAATGGATAGAGGAGAAGCAGTAGTTGTGATATATCTCAATCTTAGAAAGGCTTTTAACACTGTCCCAATTGACATTTTATAAGCAATCTAGGGAAAGGTGGTCTAGATGTAATTACTAGAAGGTGGGTGCACAACTGGTTGAAAGGCTGTACTCAAAAAGTAGTTATCAATGGTTCACTGTCAAACTTCAAGGCTGTATCTCTTGGGGACCTGCAGGGGTCAGTCTTGGATATGGTGCTATTCAGTATTTTCATTAATGTCTTGGATAATAAATTGAGAGTATGCTTAAAATTTGTAGATAACACCAAGCCAGGAGGGGTTGCAAGCACTTTAGAGGACACGATTAGAATACAAAACCACCTTGGCAAATTGGAGAATTGGTCTGAATTCAACAAGACAATAAAAGACAAGTGCAAAGTACTTCACTTAGGAAGGAAAACACCAAATGGACAGCCACAAAATGTGGAATAAATGGTTAGGGTTGTAGTACTGCTGAAAAGCATCTAGGAGTTATAGTGGATTACAAAGTGAGTATGTGTCAACAATGTGATGCAGCAGCGAACAGGCTAATATCGTCCTTGGGTGTATTAACAGGGGAGTTTGTATGTAAGACACAGGAGGCAACTGTCACCTCTGGCACTCGTGAGGCCTTAGCTGGATACTGTGTCTAATTCTTGGCTCCACACTTCAGGAAAGATGTGGACAAATTGGAGAGAGTCCAGAGGAGAGCAACAAAAGTGATAAACGGTTTAGAAAACCTGCCCTATGAAGAAAGATTAAAGAACCTGTGCGTGGTTAGTCTGGGGAAAAGAAGACTGGGCGAGGAGGAGGGATGGCGGGACCTGATAGTCTTAAGGACAGTTATAAAGAGGACTGCGATCAATTGTTCTGCAGATCCCATGAAGGCAGGTAGGATCAGAGGCTATAATAGGGAAAGAACAAATTAAAAATGACTTAGACAAGTTAGATGTCTTCAAGTCACCAGGTCCTGTTGTTCTAGGATGTGTTCGGTGGTTCTCAACCAGGGGTGTGGGGCCCCCTGGGGGGCTGTGTGCAGGTTTCAGGGGGTCCGCCAGGCATGGCTGGCATTAGATTTGCTAGGGCCCATGGCAGAAAGTCAGAGTCTTGTCATGCGGGATTGTAGTCTGGCGCCCCGAGCCCTGCCGCCTGCAGCTGAAGCCAAAGCCTGAGCAGCTTGGCTTTGTGTTACCCCCTGTGGTGTGGGGCCCTGGGCAGTTGCCCTCCTTGATACCCCCTTACACCAGCCCTGGATTTTCTATGCAGAAAACAGTTGTGGTGGCACAGTTGGGCCGTGGAGTTTTTATAGCATGTTGGGGGGGGGGCCTCAGAAAGGAAAAGGTTGAGACCCCCTGCCCTAGGATACTCAAGGAGTGGACTAAGGCGGTACCTGAGCCATTAGCGATTATCTTCGAAAAGTCATGGAAAATGGGTGAGAGAGTCCAGTTCAAATATAGTGCCAATGTATAAAAAGGGAAATAAGGACAACTCGGGGAATTACAGACCAGTCAGCTTAACTTCAGTACCCGGAAAGATAATGGAGCAAATAATTAAGCAATCGGTTAGCAAACATCTGAAAGATAATAAGGTGATAAGTAACAGTCAACATGGATGTGTCAAAAACAAACTGTGTGAAACTAACCTAATAGCTTTCTTTGACAGGATAGGTTTCAGAGTAGCAGCCGTGTTAGTCTGTATTCGCAAAAAGAAAAGGAGTACTAGTGGCACCTTAGAGACTAACCAATTTGCGAATACAGAGTAACACGGCTGCTCCTCTGAAACCTGTCATTATGCAAGGCACTGCATTTAGCCATATGGAGTGGTTTTTTTTATTATAAATTGGTTAGTCTTTAAGGTGCCATTAGTACTCCTTTTCTTTTTGACAGGATTATGAGCCTTGTGGGTGGGAGGAAACAGATGATGTGTATATCTTGACTTTAGTAAGGCTTTTGATACTGTCTCGAGTGACCTTTTCATAAACAAACTAGGGAAATACAGGCAGTCCTCGGACCATCAACACAATTGCTTCCTGAAAATCGCGTCTTAAGTTGAAAATGTCGTAACTCGAATTTCCCATAGAAACAATGCCGGATGGAGCGTCGTAAAGTTGAAACACAATGACAATTTATAAATGTTGTAAGTGCTGTTCGCTATAACTCGAATGTCGTAAAGTTGAGGACTGCCTGTACAGTATAGGAGCTAGATGGAGCTACTCTAAGGTGGGTGCATAACTGTTTGGAAAACTGCTCCCAGAAAGTAGTCATCAGTGCTTCACAGTCAAGCTGGACAGGCATATTTAGTGGGGTCCTGCAGGGATCGGTTCTGGGTCCAGTTCTGTTCAATATCTTCATCAAGGATTTAGATAATGGCATAGAGAGTACACTTATAAAGTTTGTGAACAATACCAAGCTGGGAGGGGTTGCAAGTGGTTTGAAGGATAGGATTAAAATTCAGAATGATCTGGACAAACTGGAGAAATGGTCTGAAGTAAATAGGATGAAATTCAATAAGGACAAATGCAAAGTTCTCCACTTTGGAAGGAACCATCAGTTGCACACATACAAAATGGGAAACGACTGCCTAGGAAGGAGTACTAGAAAGGGATCTGAGGGTCATAGTGGATCACAAGCTAAGTATTAGTGAACATTGTAATGGTGTTGCAAAAAAAAAAAAAAAAAAGCAAACATCATTCAGGGCTGTATTAGCAGGATTGTTGTAAGGAAGACAGGAAAAATAATTCTGCTGCTCTACGCCACGCTGATTAGGCCTCAACTAGAATATTGTGTCCAGTTCTAGGCACCACATGTCAGCAAAGACGTGGAGAAATTGGAGAAAGTCCAGAGAAGAGGAACAAAAATGTCCTGAGGAAGAGGGAGGTTTGATGAGAGCGGTGTGCATGCTTGTTATTTTTGTTGTTTTTGGAACAGAAATAATTACAAAAAGCAGTCAGAAGTTAATTCTTTCAGTAATTATGAAAACATTCCCTGTATTAAAAACTGGCAATATAAATATATGGAAGGGTGTTCAAAGTGTCCTGCTTCAATAAGATAAGTGTTTTGAAGTAGCATGGCTTCTAACGCTGCAACATTGAAGAGATAGCAGCATCCCAGAATCTTGATGAGAAGGAATTTCCATATTATTGCTGTTCAAAATCAGAGGTATGGGAGGCACAGGAAAGCAGACAACGTTGTAAGAACATCAAGTGTTTAAAGCATAACTAATTTAAACTACTTAAACTTAAAGATGACGCGGAGCTGTTGCTGACATTACAAGCCCTGTGGGAAAAGCATTTTGTAAAATTAGTTATACAGAACATATTGCAGATCCATGTAGGACACTTACGCACTTGCTGTGATGTATATGACATACACGGGAAGTGTTGTAAAGTGGTTATATTTTGCAGAGAAGCCATTATAGAACTTATGAGTCAGGGTGAATATAAATACTTTTTGTCAAGGAGAGCCTCTAGACTTGGATTCACACAAGCATCAAACCCATTATTACTATCCAACACATCAGGTTGTGTCAGGCAAATGTTATTAATGTCTGTTTCCTGGAGTTTATAATCAGTTGTAAAAACTGACTTGAGGCTAAAGATTAGCATCCAGTGCCTTTGTTGGGGCCAATCAACCCAGAAAAGAGACCGGAGTGTCATTTTAGACAGTTCAGTGAAGACCTCAGCTCAATATGTGCAACCATAGTCAAAAAAGCAAACGTGAGTATAAGATGCATACGGAATGGGATGGAGACTGATGTGATAACAGTTTTCAGATATGTTAAGCGCTGTTGTAAAGAGGGCGGTAATTGTTCAAATATGTTAAGGGCTGTTATAAAGAGGGTAATGAATTGTTCACCCTGTCCACTGAAAAAGGACAAGAAATAATGGGTTTAAGATGCAGCAAAGGAGATTAAGGTTAGATAGTAAGAAAAACTTTCTAACTATAAGGGTAGTTAAGCTCTGGAGTAGGCTTCCAACGAATGTTGTGGAATCCCCATCATTGGAAGTTTTTTAAAAACAGGTTGGACAAACACCTGTGAGGAATAGTGTGGGTTTACTTGGTCCTGCCTGTCAAAGTTTGACTCAGACTGACAATTTATCAGACCACTCTGTTTTATTAGCAAAGCTGCTCTGCTAATACATTTAGAAGTGAGCCCCCCCGAGTGGGGCTTGTGTCTCTTAATTTATACAGTTTTGGAGAACAAGTTACAGAGAAGTTACAGACAAAAGAAGAAAAAAGATTTTAGTCACCACCCTTCGAGATCCCTGAGACCAGTCACGTATCTTCAATTACCTGCCACCCTTAACAATCTCCTTTAACAGCTTCCAGTTAACTTAACTAATTGCCCTTCACACCTTCCATTCTGATGCCTGCTTCTTAGACGTGCTGGCTCTATCTTAATTGCTTCTCCATTCAAAAGCTAACTGTCCCTACGTGTGCTCCCTCAGATACTTTGTAACATGTTTTGGCATGCCCTCTCATATACAATGTATCCAGCATGTCCCCTTATACAACGCTATACTTATACAATGTTATACTTCCACAATCCCCCCTTTTGGTCAAGGCTACGCCCATGACCAATGACTTACTGGATTCCATACATCAATCGTTCTTTTTCATTGCTTTCACTGGTGACATTTAACAACATTAGATTTGCACTCTGGATTCCACAGGCCCTCAGGACACAGTAGCTGAGGATTAAGCTTCTCAAAGGACACATGTTGGAAGCAGGACCCTTTCTGGTTCCGACAACCCCTTTCGAGGGAACCGCAGTCACGGTTTTACGTTCACCAGGCAGCAGGCGCTAGGCTCACTACTGCTTCTTGTTTGTTGGGTCCTGCTGTCTGCTTACCCTCTGCTTCTGGCAACCCTTACGAGAGCGCAGATTGTAAGGTATTGCAGGCTGTTCCTCTTTGTCTTCTGGGGTTGAAGCTGGTTCTGCGTGGTCTTGCAGAGGTGCTTGGTCCCCTTGAGGTGGTGCTGGCTTACACTGTGAGGCGTGGATCCATGCAGCGATGCCGGATAATTTCACTGCTGTCTGGGTGGTGAGCAGTACCTGGTGTGGACCCTTCCACCGGGGTTCCAAGGAGTGCTTCCGAAGGTGGTGCCGCAGGTAGACCCAATCACCAGGCTCAAGAGTGTGACAGGCAGCAGAGGTGGGTTCCGTCGGCCAAGCTGCTCGCACCTGCGAATGGAAGGAGCTCACAGCTTGCATTAACCCTTTGCAGTACTGGAGGAACGTGCTGTGAGTTAGGTTTAGGTCTGGGGCTGGGGTAATAGTAGCCATTGTTCGCATAGGGCATCCCATGATGATTTCAAATGGACTCAATTTGTGTCTCTGGGATGGGGATGACCGAATTTCCATAAGGGCCAGTGGTAAAGCAGCTGGCCAGTTTAACCCTGTGGAACTACAGATTTTTGCCAGTTTATTTTTAAGCACACCATTTCGCCTTTCAACTGCCCCTGCACTCTGTGGATGGTAAGGGCAGTGCAACAGGTGGGTGACATGTAATACCTGGTTTAGATGTTGAACAATTTTTCCAGTAAAATGTGTTCCCCGGTCACTAGACAAAGTGGCAGGAATTCCCTTGGTAGGGATAATGTGGTTTAACAGACATTTTGCAACGGACAATGAATCAGCTTTGCGACAGGGAAAGGCTTCAATCCAACCCGAAAACAGACATATTATAACTAAAATGAATTCATATTTCTGACACTTTGGCATTTGTACAAAATCAAGTTGCCAGTGTAGGAAAGGTGCTTGAGGCAAACCCCGGAACCCTTGTGTTACTTTTACAGATTTGCCTACATTGTGGCTTTGTCAAGTAACACAAGCGGCACAGTGGCGGGTTGCAAAGGAGCTGAAATGGGGAGCCCACCACCCCGCCTTACTCATAGCAGAGACCATCCCCTCCTTGCCGACATGCGAAACACCATGTAGCAGGGCGGCTAGAGATGGGTAGAGTGAGGGGGGGGGCTACAAAGGTACTGGTGGGCGATCGCCAAAGGGAATCAGAATGCAAAGAGTAACCCAAAGCACTCCAGGAGCCTTTCTCTGTTTCTGGGGCAGAATCCTGGAGCTGAGCGAGATGAGACAGGGATGGTGGCATTACAGAGACAGAGAGGGGACCAAGAAACGCTTCTGGTGACGGTTTTATAGTGGCGGCATGTTTTGCAGCAGCATCAGCAAGTCCCGTCCCAGAAGGTTTGCAGGGGTGGAATCAGAGAGGAGGAATGCATGCTCCTCAGAGAGGGGACCGACCTGAACAGACAAAGGTTTTGAGAGGGGAAAAGAGGTAGGGATCCCTGTAATGCCAACAGCAAACACAGATTTTCCAGATCGGGGAACCTCAGGCAAGTCAGTGGTGCGGATTGTAGAAAGAGAAGCTCCAGTATCAACAAGGAAAGGGAGAGAGAGATCATTTACAGTCAGGACACATTCTCCAGTAGGGGACAGAGGTAATACGGGAGCTAAAACTTTGTGAGGTTCCCCAGCATCCCGTCATTGTTGGGGTGAAAAATAGGGTTGGGGATCAGCTGGAGGAACCAGTGGGGGGT
Source organism: Caretta caretta (assembly GCF_965140235.1). NCBI lineage: Eukaryota > Metazoa > Chordata > Testudines > Cheloniidae > Caretta > Caretta caretta. Next base: position 248,166,207 of record NC_134207.1, read on the forward strand.
TCACTTGATTTCCCATACAATTATTAGGTCATCTTGGACACTCTTTTTTCCAGTGTCCAGGCTGTTTACAGTAGTTACAAACCCCAGTTAATTCAGCCCCCTCGCCCCCTTCCACAACCCCGTCCCTGTCCCCGGTGTGGTCTGCTTAGTCCTGAATAATGCTGTATCTGCAGAGCCATTAACTTTTGGGAGGACTGTTCCTCCTTTCCTTTTAAAGTGCGGTGGCAATGCTCTGCTACTGCCAGCAATTTGTCCATGGTTTCAGTCTCCCATCCCACACTTATTCGTTTTAACATGCTGCCTGTGGCAGGGAGAAGACCATCAACAAATGCATGTGCCAAGGCCCCCTGCCCATTTACATCAGGCTCTTGTATTCCTGAATGTTGTAGGAAAATATCAGTTAGCCGGGACCTATAGTCGCCTGGGCTTTCTCCTTGCCCTTGCTTATAGCAACGTATTGCTGTCCAGTTTGTTTTAGGAGACCACACTTTGGGAATGGCTTGATGCAGGCACTTCCAAAGAGCCATACACCGGTCTCTGTATGCCGAATCTGGGCCAGTTCTTTTTATGGTTGAGTGGCGTGCCTCAGCTGGCCAGTCTGCGGCAGCCAACCATTTTTCATAATAACTGGCAGGAGCTAACAAGTTACACAGTTGGAGGAGATCTGTCTCAGAGAGTTCATAGGTTTCACAGATTAACAGAAACTCCTCAGCAAATTTGACAGAGTTTTCCTGTGGTTTGGGAAAACTTTTAACTATAGATAAAAGTTCCGTACGAGTCCAGGGCTTATAATCCCATATGGACTCACTTTCTCCCATCTTAAGGACTCTTGTAAGGGTGCCACAACAGTTTGATCAGAGTCTCTCATTAACCTCCCATCAGGTTCTCTTTTCCAAGAAGAGATGTCAAGAGAATCTTTGCAGTCTGCTTTGGATTTCTTCTTCCTAATATTTTGCAGAGCTGCGAGGCCAATGAGGGTATCTTTTTCACTTTCATTATCTGTAGTCACTGAAGATTTTTCCTTTTCTGATTTCTTATTTGCGCAGGAGTATGGTGGGTGTTGGGTTTGATCCGGATCATTGCACAGGACTGGGCAAAGGGGAGTGCTCGGACTAGTGGTGGGAGAGACTGCATCCAATTGAACAGTTAGTTTTTTGATAGAATTTTTAAGAGAGGTGAGTTTTGACTCAGTCCATCTACGATTTGCCTCTTCCCACCACTGCATGAAGCAGTCTACTTCTCCTCTCTCCAATTTGGTTTTTGGGAGGACGAGTTTGCTTTTTAAAGCGTCCACTCGATCCTTGTCCCAAGAACCTAACAGTGGCCACTGTAATTTGGGGTTCTCTAGAGCTAATTTGGACCATTTTTCAAGAAACCTACAAGAGTCTGGACCCCTCCTAAATACATAAAATAAGATGGAGTTCCCTTAGGGAACTGTTCTACCTTAGACTTCTGATTACCCATCCAGGAGGACTTCACACAGCACTCACACAAGAAGGAAATTCGGGCTCAGCAGAGCGGTACCCGGTGCAACACACAGAAAGGAGCCCACAGGCTACTGCCTCAACTGCCCTTGCTTTCACACCAGGGGTTATACCCAAGGCGTGGTGTGGCTGCAGCTGTGCAGATTCCACTTATTCAGACCGTGGGGACGGGGATCCCTTGGTCAGCCAGTCTCCGGACAGAGATGGCTTCCAAATTCACACACACACCACGGGGAAGACTGATAGACACAAAGACAAGACAGTCCTCAAACCGGTTAAAGCACAAAAATAATAATTACTTGAGACGTCTGATTCCAGAAGCTAGATCCAAGGACCCCTACCTGAACAGAGTGGGAACCAACAAGTTCAATGGCTTAAACTGCGCTACTGCTGTGTACCTTTCTGTCTTGTGGAGGATCGCTTGGACTAAGCGTCCAGGCGCTGGCTGCCATGATCATCCTGCAAGGCAGTCAGGGATCACACAGCCTCAGTGAAGCCGCTTGCCATCTCGGTGGAACCTCCAAATTGTCAAAGTTTGACTCAGACTGACAATTTATCAGACCACTCTGTTTTATTAGCAAAGCTGCTCTGCTAATACATTTAGAAGTGAGCCCCCCCGAGTGGGGCTTGTGTCTCTTAATTTATACAGTTTTGGAGAACAAGTTACAGAGAAGTTACAGACAAAAGAAGAAAAAAGATTTTAGTCACCACCCTTCGAGATCCCTGAGACCAGTCACGTATCTTCAATTACCTGCCACCCTTAACAATCTCCTTTAACAGCTTCCAGTTAACTTAACTAATTGCCCTTCACACCTTCCATTCTGATGCCTGCTTCTTAGACGTGCTGGCTCTATCTTAATTGCTTCTCCATTCAAAAGCTAACTGTCCCTACGTGTGCTCCCTCAGATACTTTGTAACATGTTTTGGCATGCCCTCTCATATACAATGTATCCAGCATGTCCCCTTATACAACGCTATACTTATACAATGTTATAATTCCACATGCCATAGTGCAGAGGGCTGCTGGACATGATGACTTCTTGAGGTCTCTTCTGACCCTACATTTCTATGATTCTGTGATCACACTCACATTTTTAAAAAAAGAGTGAAATCCCAGGCGTTCAGCTCTTGTACTAATCACAGAAAATCCTTCCTCTGATCTAATAAAACCAGACAAAAAGTAACAAACAATGGCATTCCTTACAAACTCTGTACAGTTGACAAACAGTAAAAGAATATTTCACAGTCATTAAACAGTAAATCAGATTTCCCATTGATAAGATTGCTTTAATTTTGTGTCCGTTCTTCCTCTGTAGGCAAAGTGATCCTCTTCCAATCTCTTGCCACCTCACTCCCTCTTCCTCTAACAGCTGTTCGCTGTAGCCTATGGGCAAACAACCTCCTTTCTAAAAAAAGAAACAAATATTTTAGTCCATTACAGTCCATATATCCATTGTTTTTAAAGATGTTTTTAAAGCCTGGCAGCAGGAGGCTGACTGGGGGTGGGGAGGGAGAGTATGGATTGACTATTCCTTCCAGAGGGCCGGAGCCCATTGTAGAGGGCTGGCTGAAGAAGAGTCCCAGGAGAGAGCAGGGAGTCTCTCCACTGGAAGACTTAAGGGAAAACAGGTATGGCTGCTGTCTTGTTTGGGAAGGGCCTGTGGGAGAAGCCTAGGGCCAGAAGCCAGTTAGGGTTTGTCAGGAGCAAAAGGGGAATGAAGGGGACTTTTCAAAGAGCTCATTCTTTGAGAGGGCTGTAGAAGACCTTTGGAATCAAGGGAAGAAGGAATGTGGGATGGCCCTGATCAGAGAGGAAGGGGTATTTATAGGCCTGAGTGTAAAGCCTGTAGACATTGGTACCACAGAAGGGGTGAAATTAAATGTCTGGTTTGCCAAAATCTATAGGCCATCGACAATAGTTTGCTTGCATTATGCTTATGTAATTATTTCCTGTCTGTAAATAAATGCATATACTTGACTGTTTAGTGGTGTGGAGAAAGAGAATAAGGAAAAGTTATTTACTTGTTCCCATAATATAAGAACTAGGGGCCATGAAATGAAATTAATGGGAAGCAGATTTAAAACAAATAAAAGAAAGTTCTTCTTCACTCAGCGCACAGTCAACCTATGGAACTCCTTGCCTCAGGAGGTTGTGAAGGCTAGCACTATAACAGGGTTTAAAAGAGAACTGGCTAAATTCATGAAAGTTAAGTCCATTAATGGCTATTAGCCAGGATGGGTAAGCCTCTGTTTGTCAGAGGGTGGAGATGGATGGCAGGAGAGAGATCACTTGATCATTACCTGTTAGGTTCACTCCCTCTGGGGCACCTGGCATTGGCCACTGTTGGTAGACAGGATACTGGGCTGGATGGACCTTTGGTCTGACCCAGTATGGCCATGCTTATGTTCTTATGGACATGTCCATTATTCTACCCACCTTTAAAATACAGAGTTTTTTCTTTTAACATCTTTTAAGGAGAAACTGTTTTCTTGTGGCCTTATCCAAAGTCCATTCAAGACTCCCACTGATTTCAGCAGACTGTAAATCAAGCCTTAGAGGAGTCATTACAATCAGCTGTAGCAACAGGAAAGTGCTGTCGCTGTTTATAATGTCAAATAGTTAACATTGCTGTATCAAGAACTATGTGGCAAAACACGACTTCGTAATAAAGCAAAAGCTGTTTGGAATGTTAACAGTCAGAATCTTTTAGACATTTGGAGATGCCTGCAATTACCTAAACAACGCTTCATCTATCAAGAAAGTCCCTTCCTGGATTTGTCACTTTGAGATTTAACTAAGGGTTTTAATTACAGACAGTTGATCATTTTATTTTGTAGAAACTGCAGCATGTGATGTTTGAGTATAATATATTGAAGAATTGGCAACTCCTTTAAAAACATTTTGAAGATCAGTTCAATGGTTACAGTTTTCAGGAAAGTAAAAGTTAGATGAGCACAGCCATATTTTAAAAACAGTCCACAATTCAGTCTTAAAAGATTTTACTGAAAGTTTTTTAAAAAATACAAAGAAGGGGGAAAATGTACAGAACAAAACTGGATGTTTAAGGACTACATATCTGCATCCACTCGACCACAAGTATAGGGCTAGACTGTGTGTTGGCTCTAAATAGTTGTGCCATCCACTGCACAAGCAAGTAAGGCTTTCCCAAATCATGTGTCCAGGCTTAGATAGCAGTGTCTGGGGGCTGCTACTTCCCACAGGAGTGAGTGGGTGGAGGGTGCCCCCAACACACCATCTGGGGGAAAGAAGCTGCATCCGGTAAAGGGTTGTAATAAATTACTTGTCATTAGTTTTGTGCACATCTGTGATTTTCTTAGGTTTGCATGTGGGAGAGCACTGGTCTTCTATTTCTGGGATGAGGCTTCAATAAATAAACATTCAGGGGGTGGAGAGATTGGTTTGAACATGCTGAATTTTAATGTAGACCAGACAAAGCTGCCTAGGATTCCAGGTTGTTGTTTTAAAAAAAAAAAAAATCTTAATACTGTACTCTTGGAATGCAATTATTGCAGTTTCCTAGGTGATGTTCAGATGTGCTGAACACTGGAGATGGAACCTTTTGTTAACCTTTTTTCTATTCTCAAGAAAATATTCTTGCTAGGAATTGACAGTACATGCCAAAGACACTATTCAATGATGGGAGCTCAATTTGCACGTGTGGGCTTCTAAATTAGGGCATTCTGTGCCACACTTGGGTACTCAAACAACTTAGCATTCAAATACCTCTTTTAGACTTCCGCATACCAATTTGGGTACTTAGGTACTTTAAATCTGTAAATTTGGCCTCAGATTGGTTTATGAGGATGAGACAGGTTTTCAAAGTTAGGAACATGTGGATATTTGCACATGCCTAATAAATACCAATGTGCACCCAGCAGGCACAAATTGCTGGTCTAACTTTGAAACTTAGCCCTTATATTATTGTAATGCAGTTCTACCCTAAAAATTGACTTGGCATTGTGTTATTCCATATCATTGTATCTCACAGAAGGTTAAATTAGGCCCTTATTATGGAACTCCATTGACTTCACTTCATGTCTCCATTTTGGTGCAGGTCGCTGTGCACTAAGGAACATCTAGCGCATGATATCAGGGTCCAGGTGCACAGCTCGTGCATAACACAGTGCACGGTAGATTTACAGCCTGGCTTATCATGCTTTTAGTCTCCCTATGAATATGCACACACCTTAGTGGTGCTAACAGAGAAGGTTTTTTGGAACATTTATTTTTTTGTTTATAAATGAATTTTTCTGGGGCTAGTGGAATGAGAGTGGGACTATAGTGGGAGGCAGATGGATCTGAGTGGGAGCAAGGAAGGTTGGAGGAACAGAGGGAAGAAGTGCTGGGATGGGAACAGAGAAGAGTGAGGGGAAAGGAGGTTTGTCAAAGCAAGTCACGTCAATTAAGAGCAAAAAAAAATTAAAAAATAAATAGACACCTGAAGCAAATGCCAACAAAGCCATGTGGTGGCTTGAGTCACGGGTTGTCATTTGGAGGAATGATGAGGGACCTGGAGTATGAAAGGCTGTGAAGATTGGCCTCCAGGGAAACAGGAGGATGTAAATCTACCTCTAGCAGGCCAGATGAAGAGGTGGCTTGAGGGATGTGTAGTCGTGAACTGCCCCTAGGAGCTGGCATCATATATGGTTGCCCTTTGATCTGATTAAACTTTCTGTTCACTAGAGAAGTGAGGCAGGCCCTGCACTCACCCCTATCTGTCTGGTTTCAGAGTAGCAGCCGTGTTACTCTGTATCCGCAAAAAGAAAAGGAGTACTTGTAGAGACTAACAAATTTATTTGAGCATAAGCTTTCATGAGCTACAGCTCACTTCATCGGATGCATTCAGTGGAAAATACAGTGGGAAGATTTATATACACAGAGAACATGAAACAATGGGTATTACCATACACACTGTAACGAGAGGGATCAGGTAAGGTGAGCTATTACCAGCAGGAGAGTAGGGGGGAAAAATCCTTTTGTAGTGATAATCAAGGGTGGGCCATTTCCAGCAGTTGACAAGAACGTCTAAGGAAAAGTGGGGGGGAAGGGGGAATAAACATGGGGAAGTAGTTTTACTTTGTGTAATGACACATCCACTCCCAGTCTTTATTCAAGCCTAAGTTAATTGTATCCAGTTTGCAAATGAATTCCAATACAGCAGTCTCTCGTTGGAGTCTGCTTTTGAAGTTTTTTTGTTGAAGAATTGCCACTTTTAGGTCTGTAATCGAGTGACAAAAGAGATTGAAGTGTTCTCCGACTGGTTTTTGAATGTTATAATTCTTGACGTCTGATTTGTGTTCATTCATTCTTTTACGTTGAGACTGTCCAGTTTGGCCAATGTACATGGCAGAGGGGCATTGCTGGCACATGATGGCATATATCACATTGGTAGATGTGCAGGTGAACGAGCCTCTGATAGTGTGGCTGATGTGATTAGGCCCTATGATGGTGTCCCCTGAATAGATATGTAGGCACAGTTGGCAACGGGCTTTGTTGCAAGACTAGGTTCCTGGGTTAGTGGTTCTGTTGTGTGGTGTGTGGTTGCTGGTGAGTATTTGCTTCAGGTTGGGGGGCTGTCTGTAAGCAAGGACTGGCCTGTCTCCCAAGATCTGTGAGAGTGATGGGTCATCCTTCAGGATAGGTTGTAGATCCTTGATGATGCGTTGGAGAGGTTTTAGTTGGGGGCTGAAGGTGATGGCTAGTGGCGTTCTGTTATTATCTTTGTTGGGCCATGTCAAGGTTCCTCCCCCACTCTGAACTCTAGGGTACAGATGTGGGGACCTGCATGAAAAACCTCCTAAGCTTATCTTTACCAGCTTAGGTCAAAACTTCCCCAAGGTACAAAATATTCCACCCGTCGTCCTTGGATTGGCCGCTACCACCACCAAACTAATACTGGTTACTGGGGAAGAGCTGTTTGGATGCGTCTTTCCCCCCAAAATACTTCCCAAAACCTTGCACCCCACTTCCTGGACAAGGTTTGGTAAAAAGCCTCACCAATTGGCCTAGGTGACTACAGACCCAGACCCTTGGATCTTAAGAACAATGAACAATCCTCCCAACACTTGCACCCCCCCTTTCCTGGGAAATGTTGGATAAAAAGCCTCACCAATTTGCATAGGTGACCACAGACCCAAACCCTTGGATCTGAGAACAGTGAAAAAGGATTTAGTTTTCTTACAAGAAGACTTTTAATAAAAATAGAAGTAAATAGAAGTAAAGAAATCCCCCCTGTAAAATCAGGATGGTAGATATCTTACAGGGTAATTAGATTCAAAAACATAGAGAACCCCTCTAGGCAAAACCTTAAGTTACAAAAAAGATACACAGACAGAAATAGTTATTCTATTCAGCACAATTCTTTTCTCAGCCATTTAAAGAAATCATAATCTAACACATACCTAGCTAGATTACTTACTAAAAGTTCTAAGACTCCATTCCTGGTCTATCCCCGACAAAGACAGACTAAAGACAGACACACAGACCCTTTGTTTCTCTCCCTCCTCCCAGCTTTTGAAAGTATCTTGTCTCCTCATTGGTCATTTTGGTCAGGTGCCAGCGAGGTTACCTTTAGCTTCTTAACCCTTTACAGGTGAGAGGAGCTTTCCCCTGGCCAGGAGGGATTTCAAAGCGGTTTACCCTTCCCTTTATATTTATGACAGGCCTGTTCTGTAGTAGGTAACTACTGGGTACTCTTCTGGCTCTGTCAATCTGTTTCTTCACTTCAGCAGGTGGGTATTGTAGTTGTAAGAATGCTTGATAGAGATCTTGTAGGTGTTTGTCTCTCTGTCTGAGGGGTTGGAGCAAATGCGGTTGTATCGTAGAGCTTGGCTGTAGACAATGGATTGTGTGGTGTGGTCTTGATGAAAGCTAGAGGCATGTAGGTAGGCATAGCGGTCAGTAGGTTTCCGGTACAGGGTGGTGTTTATGTGACCATCGCTTATTAGCACCCTAGTGTCCAGGAAGTGGATCTCTTGTGTGGACTGGTCCAGGCTGAGGTTGATGGTGAGATGGTAATTGTTGAAATCATGGTGGAATTCCTCAAGGGCTTCTTTTCCATGGGTCCAGATGATGAAGATGTCATCAATGTAGTGCAAGTAGAGTAGGGGCATTCGGGGACGAGAGCTGAGGAAGCGTTGTTCTAAGTCAGGCCTAAAAATGTTGGCATACTGTGGGGCCATGCAGGTACCCATAGCAGTGCCGCTGATTTGAAGGTATACATTGTCCCCAAATGTGAAATAGTTATGGGTGAGGACAAAGTTCAGCCACCAGGTTTGCCGTGACATTATTGGGGGTACTGTTCCTGACAGCTTGTAGTCCATCTTTGTGTGAGAATGTTGGTGTAGTGGGCTTCTACATCCATAGTGGCCAGGATGGTGTTTTCAGGAAGATCACCGATGGATTGTAGTTTCCTCAGGAAGTCAGTGGTGTCTCGAAGATAGCTGGGAGTGCTGGTAGCATAGGGCCCGAGGAGAGAGTCTACATAGCCAGACAATCCTGCTGTCAGGGTGCCAATGCCTGAGATGATGGGGCGTCCAGGATTTCCAGGTTTATGGATTTTGGGTAGCAGATAGAATATCCCTGGTCAGTGTTCCAGGGGTGTGTCTGTGCGGATTTGTTCCTGTGCTTTTTCAGGGAGTTTCTTGAGCAAATGTTGTAGTTTCTTTTGGTAACCCTCAGTGGGATCAGAGGGTAATAGCTTGTAGAAAGTGGTGTCGGAGAGCTGCCTAGCAGCCTCTTGTTCATAGTCCGACCTATTCATGATGATGACAGCACCTCCTTTGTCAGCCTTTTTGATTATGATGTCAGAGTTGTTTCTGAGGCTGTGGATGGCATTGTGTTCTGCACTGCTGAAGTTATGAGGCAAGTGATGCTGCTTTTCCACAATTTCAGCCCATGCACGTCAGCGGAAGCGCTCTATGTAGAAGTCCAGTCTGTTGTTTCGACCTTCAGGAGGAGTCCACCCAGAATCATTCTTTTTGTAGTCTTGGTAGGAAGGTCTCTGTGGGTTAGTATGTTGTTCAGAGGTGTCAGGCCAGTCCTTGCTTACAGACAGCCCCCCAACCTGAAGCAAATACTCACCAGCAACCACATACCACACAACAGAACCACTAACCCAGGAACCTATCCTTGCAACAAAGCGCGTTGCCAACTATGTCCACATATCTATTCAGGGGACACCATCATAGGGCCTAATCACATCAGCCACACTATCAGAGGCTCGTTCACCTGCACATCTACCAATGTGATATATGCCATCATGTGCCAGCAGTGCCCCTCTGCCATGTACATTGGCCAAACTGGACAGTCTCTACGTAAAAGAATAAATGGACACAAATCAGACATCAATTATAATATAATTATAATATTCAAAAACCGGTCAAAGAACACTTCAATCTCTTTGGTCACTCGATTACAGACCTAAAAGTGGCAATTCTTGAACAAAAAAACTTCAAAAGCAGACTCCAACGAGAGACTGCTGTATTGGAATTCATTTGCAAACTGGATAAATTAACTTAGGCTTGAATAAAGACTGGGAGTGAATGTGTCGTTACACACAGTAAAACTATTTCCCCATGTTTATTCTTCCCCCCTCCCCCTTCCTGTTCCTCAGACGTTCTTGTCAACTGCTGGAAATGGCCCACCTTGATCATCACTACAAAAGGTTCTTCCCCCCCTTTCCCCCCGCTCTCCTGCTGGTAATAGCTCACCTTACCTGATCCCTCTCGTTACAGTGTGTATGGTAACACCCATTGTTTCATGTTCTCTGTGTATATAAATCTCCTCACTGTATTTTCTACTGAATGCTTCCGATCAACTGAGCTGTAGCTTATGCTCAAATAAATGTGTTAGTCTCTAAGGTGCCACAAGTACTCCTTTTTTCCCTGTCTGTTATATACCTTATTTTCAGCATCCTCTACAGTGTGGGGACTCCATAAAATGTCCCCTAGGGTGGAATATTGTGTCCTCTTATATAGATATTGTACCAAAGCAGAGTGTCAGAATGCAGAATCAATACTTTATCTGGGAAGTATGCCAAAATATACAGTAAACACTATAAAATGTTTGCAGTTCCCATATACGCTGCAATCCTAGAGAAGGATGTATTTTTCCAAGCACTTGGGACATCTGTAGCTATTATAAGAGGAAGAGAGGTATCTGATCCCACAAAGTTACTTCTGGGGCAAATCCACCCTCACTTCTGTGACAGTGGAAGTCTCCTGGCATCCGAATCATTGCAATTTTTCTGAATCAGAAGAAAGCTGACCTTGGGTGGTCCATACTAGGGGTATGCACCTCCTGCATGTCATGGAGCCTAACTGGGATTCTTGTAAGACCCAGTGCAATGGCCTGGTGGGGCCATAGTAGAAGCAGGTTGGGAGAATGTACAGGTAGTGTTCAAGGATCTGCTATTGCACAGCTGTTATCGTTCTATCCCCCCTCCCTCTCTTTGAGGAGGTGTTAAAGCTGCAGTCGGCTACCTCAACAAGTAGCTCTGAGGAGTGATTCCTCAGCTATGTCAGGACCTGGGATTAGGATTCTTTCTCTCCCAGCCTCCTTACAGAGATACCTAGTGTGGTCTGTGTGCAGCGTCCCTGGATTTGAACCTTTGAGCATTATCTTAATTGTAAGGCACAGCACGAACTGCATCTGACGCCTCTGGAAACACTGTTTCTGGTAAGTAAGGTGCAGTGTAAGGTAACATTTGTTGTTTTTCTAAGTCTCCTGAGTGTATATGTGGGTCTTTAAAATAGATTGTAAAGATGATTTTCCCCTTCAAATCACAAAAGTTAAGAATGATAAAACTCTTAATTTCTCTGTGGGGACGACTTTCAGTTCATCTGCCTTACAGAATACGTTTTGCTTTCTTTGTTCTGTCATCAGTTCTCAGCTACACAGAACCAAGCTTTTAACACTATCTCTCCCTCAGCAGGAATGGCTTCTCTCTCCTATCTCTGTGTTAAGCAGTCAGATGGCAGCAGCACCATGTTAATTGGCAGGGATGGAGCAGGCAGTTTATATTAATATTTTCTTTGAAGTTTACCAAGTGGAATTGGGGAAGAGAAAAGCCACAAAGACCCCATCTGTGGTGTTACTGGACAGGTCTCCAGAGCAGACTCAGTATATGAGCAGACAGTCAACTTCTGCAGTTAGGTGGTGATGTAGAACTCTCCTTCAGGGGCAAACTCACAGCCCTCATTGGGCTAAGCGACTGCTGTTGGATACTTTCCCAGCAACGCAAGTAAGGTGTCCCTGACAGAAAGACGGCCTATCCATGGAAGGGGTAGATCCAGTGCTTCAGATCCAGTCTGATGGCTTGATAGAAGGCATAGCTCTTCCATAACTATCCCTAATTTATACCTCATCTTGCTGTAAATATGTTTTTCTTTAGGTCTCTAGTCATAATTCAAGCCAAGCTCTTCTACACCTCTGTGGAGGCCGGGGTTGGGGATATGTATTGTTTTGCAGGCAGAACAGAGGCACTGGCTGGTTTGTTGCAATCTCCTGCTTCCGTTAGGGGTTTCTTCAAGATGGGAACTACCTGACTAAGCATGTGGCTGGTGCCCTGAAATCCATTCTAGGATGGACTGGGAAGATTATGCATCCATAGTCTTGGTTTTTTGAGAATTTGTAAAAGAAATGGTGTCTCCATTACTCTCATCTGTGACGGAAAAATGGTAGCAAAATTATTCTGATGATAGTTACTAATAGAATATACAGCGAGAACTGGAGAGACTTAGGATTCAAAGCTTTGCATTCTGCATCAGGTAATTCCCTGGATGTGAATATTTTATCTGAAAAAGATCTTGCTCATAAAACAGTAGAAACCTTAAGGAGAAATTTTAGGCTGATTTGCAATACATTTGAGGACCTCCAGGTGCTCAGATAATACAGTGATCAGTGCAAGATGTGAACTTGAATGCAGAAATTCTAGCAGACAAGGTGTTAATTTCTTCGCTGCCAAAGGGAGCCACATAGATTTTTCTGTAAATGCCAGAGTGCTCTGAGTTTCCTTAGTAGTATTTCCCAGGATGCCATCAAGTTGGCTACCAGCACCATGGTTACCTTGGTTCTTGCCAGAGGGTTTTCCAGATCTGGCTGTGGAGCAGTGACCTCATTAACAAAATGAACCTCATGGCTAGTCCCATTGCAAGGCTTCAGTATTTTTGCATCTCTGGATGCAGCTGTCAGACTCCTCAGCAAATAAAGCTGCAGTCCAGCCTGCCAGCAAAAATATCCCAGAGCACTGATCCTGCCCAGTTCTCTTTATCTACAAATCTCTGTAAAGTACAAACAGTTCATACCACCATCTGTCTACTTCCCTAGGTCACGTTTCCAACCAGTCTGAAAAAGGTTAATGTTCTAGTGATGCCCTGACCTCCTGTACCATCTCCTGTGGGAGAGAGGAAAACATTTTACCTTCCACATTTGGTCACCATAGGAGAGGACATTTGGACATTTTTTTTTTTAATTAGAAGACCAACTTTATTCAGTTTCTCCCACTGTGACTCCCAAACTAATAATGTCATCAGTTCAAGGAGAACTCTCAGAAAGGGTAAACTTTTGCAAAAGTTAAACACTTCCCGCTCTTAAAATCTTTGCAAAGCCTGCAAAAATTTATGGGACTGCATTCTAGGTTGTTGTTAGGCAACTGGGTCATAGGTATAGTGGTCACAGCAGAAGTCAGGCCTAATGATCTGAATTCAAATGTCAGAGCCGGGGATCGGAGCTGAAGATCAGAACTGAAGTCAGAGTCCGAATGCCATCATCAAGGGTTGAGACAGAGTTGGAGCCAGGAACTAGAGCCGAGGGTCAGAACCAGATTACCTGGGATCAAGGAAGGCAGGAGCAGGGCTGGTTCCAAGGCTGGGACAGGACTGAAACAAGGCCAGGAGCAGGGCAAGGTCTAGGCTGGAGCAAGGCTGGGTGCAGGGCAAGGTCTAAGCTTAGGGTTGCCAACCCTCCCAGTTTCGCCGGGAGTGTCCTGGAATTGGGCTCTATCTCCTGGAGGCTACTGAAGCCAAACCGGGAGATTTTAGGCTGCTAAAAGTCTGGCAGTGCAGCTCTGCTCCGCTCCGCTCCCAGAAGCAGCCAGCACATCTCTGTGGCCTATGGGGGGTGGTGGTTCTAGGGGGTTTCTGCGTGCTGCCCCCACCTTGAGCGCTGACTCCAGAATTCCCACTGGTCAGGAACTGCGGGGGCAATGCCTGTAGGCAGTCCAGAGGGTATATGCAGTCTCTAATGTTCAAGTTAGAACCCTGGAGAGCTACGCTGGTAGAACCATCAAAATTAAAGATGGAAATGACCTGTTGTGTTATCTGCTTCATCTTTCTGTCAATACACACTAACTTCCTACACCGCATTCTTCTACTAACCATCAGCTAGGGCAGGTTCATGGCTTGAGTACATTTAGAGGATACCTATTTTCATATTCCCATGGTGCTGAAGTATCTGTGTGTTTGTGCATCTCAAGTTTGTCCTCAATCCCAGACACTTAAATAGCCTGTATCCACCCACTATTTACAAAGATCCTAGTAGTTGTAGCAGCCACTCTATATCAACACAAGGATACTCTTTCTGACATTTATTCAATAAGTCATTGTTGCAATTCTCCTGCTTACTTCTCCACTTTGTCTTTGACAGCCGTGAAAACTTGATCAGAAAAGGGAGAGAATCTTATGTACCAAAACTTCAGTGCATTATGGTTGCCTTACACATGGGAATAGGCACAACCTATGGTTGGGTAAATATGTAGGGAGAAATACTTGTCCCATGGACATCAGTGGGAGTGTTGCCATTGGCTTATTGAGACCAGGATTTCACCCGTAAGGTGTAAATTCTACTTTTCCTGTGTAGACAAGGATAATGACTTTTTAACTAAACCATATTCCTTCTTTTGAATGAAGGCATCTGAATCTGTAGTGTGTGGGTGTGGGCATATTATGACATGAAATAGGCAATGAAAAGCTAAGTGCTTTTTCAAATCGTTTAGATGAAGAATGTTTCAATTTATTATATAATTTAATCGGCCTTCTCTAGAATGAACTGTGAGAGGGTTGCTCTTGCTTACATTTCATAATGGGGTTACTGATCAGCATGTCCATTCATCTTTAGTATCAGATTTGCTATTGGTGTGGAAAATGCTTCTTATTTGCAATCAGGATGTTACATTTCCGTGACATATCTTGAAACAAAGTTAAATTTCTAATGGTCAGTCAGACACTACAAAGGTTTGGAAGATTTTTAGATTGAAAAATTCCTCAAAGTGATAAACAATTTGAAGTATCAGAGGAGTAGCCGTGTTAGTCTGTATCCACAAAAACAACGAGGAGTCCAGTGTCACCTTAAAGACTAACAGATTTATTTGGGCATAAGCTAGCGTGGGTAAAAAACCCACTTCTTCAGATGCATCTTGAAGATGCATCTTGCATCTGGAGAAGTGTTTTTTTACCCATGCAAGCTTATGCCCAAACAATTTGAAAGCACTCTTCCTTTTCATAGAGACTGTACCTCCTGAAGGATCTGGCAATTTACTTGACAGGTGCTTTTCACATTCAGTGCGATCAGGAAAACAGAACTTTGAGGATAAGAGCTGGGTGGTGCATTGCAGGGCTTTTCTTTTCAAGATGGTACAATTCCCAGTGGGTACAAATGGTGTAAAGTGCTTTTTGGCTGGTACTGTGACTCAGACATATAAAACGATATTTCGTCTAAAACATGTTAGAAAATAACTTTGGGCTTGAAACCATTTAGCTTCTTATAATTGAATCTTGATCAACTTGTAAACTATAGATGTATTGGTTTATTTATGGGCACATGAAATACAACTATGTACAAGATAATATAATCTCAATGGGTGTAATATCTTTTCCCCATATATTATGCGTTTAAAAAAAAAAAGGTGACGACCAGTACACAAATGTGAATGAATACTATGCAATGGAAATATTTGTTTTATCCAGATGGTCTAAAGAAATGTGGTCACAGTACATTAGTTTTGTCTCCATAGTAACACTAGTTTGGCAAGTTTAGTTATTTAGATCTGCACTGCAGTGATCATAACAGTATAATCCTTATATATGTGCTTTTATTGGAATTTAGATCAGTATTTATGCAATCATTCACTTGAAAGGGCGTGCAAATCAAGGGAAGGCAAATTTCCCAAAGCAAGAGATGACAGTGGGCGGGCATACTTGCTAGACCAGAACAATGACTCCAAAGAGGAATATAAATCATATATTTTCATTGAATTTTGTTTGTATCAACCTGAAACTTAAAAGATTTTTTCAGTAACATATTTCATCAGAGGTCAATATGCTTTTTGTATCTGAAAAGAATAGCAGACATACAAATAAATTGCATTTTATAACTCTAGTGCACATGCACAAATAGTGTGTTTCAACTTGGCATTTCATTTTTTAGTATTATTATTATTATTAAATGAGTATTGACATGGAAGCACAACGGCAGAAGGCCCATTGATTGGCACATTTAAAACCAAACTGGGTAATGAACTAATACATGTACCATAGGGAGCAGTCCTGTATCAGCAAAGGGATAGGCTTAGCTGACCTAATAGGCCTTTTTCAGCTCTAATTTCTCATTTTCTAAGAAAATGTACAGAGGCTGGCAGGGAAATAACCTCAAACAAACAGCAGAGGAAAACACATTTGTCCGCTGGCTTTAGTGGAATATGATGTATTGTATGAATTAGTTAGCTATAATGGGCTGATTTGTGCTGTGACTTGCAAGAGGTCCCAATGAAATAAGTTTGTTTATTAAGGAACTCTAAATCATTTGCAGAGCACACCCAAAATACATTGGATCTAATCAGCAGTTTGTGAAATTTAGATTCAGATAATTTTGGCATGTGGAAGGAAAGCCCAAACCAATTTGTTGTTCACTAGAGCTATGTAGATAAATGCCTTAGTAACTCTTTGGCACTGGCTGTGGTGAACTCACGTTCTGCCAGTTCCGTTTGTATGTTATATTTCAGTCAGCGTTAGCAAATCATAGCACTGTAAAGTTAACTTGATATATTTTCTAAAACAAAAATCATTTTGCAGCTATTTAGAGCATTTCTAGAAAAATTATTTCCTTAATGTTTTGCTACCAGGCAATTCTGGATTATACCAAACATGCATGGGTGACATCTGTCCATTGTCGTTATTATGTATGTTGTCTGTCAGAGTTTAAAATCAATAATTTTCTCCTTACCCCGAGAATGCTCAGACTGCAGCTTGTTCGGAGGTGGGTTTGAAATGTTTGGAGCAAGAGAAGACTCAGAACTGAGTTAGCAAGCTTTGATGAAGGTCACTATTTTAATTAAAATCGGATGTGTTTTCATTACCAGCTACAAAATGAATGAGTCAGAGATGACTGTCTCTTGCCTCTTTATTGATTTGTAAAAGCCTTATCGTAATATTCTTTGTCAAAACTAACTTACATCAGCAGCAGTATGCTTATTTTGTCTACTGTATGTTCAACATTTTTTAACAAATATAGAGCAAATTTTAGTGTATGAAACCACGTGCATTCATTTCCCCCCCAAGATCATCAACTTGCTTTCCATTCAAATGATGAGTTCTCAGTTAATTTTAAGGTTATTTTTTCAAAAAGAGTCTTGTAACTTGAACAGATGAATACTTCATGCGTCATTTCACTCTGTCACATCAGATACACTAGCCAGAGCCCTTATTTAATATCTGAGAACATTGGAATATGCATCATGTGCCCTACAAAGGGACAGTTATGTGATCTGTATGAACTTAGTTTTCCGTTAATTGTTGCAGATGCCTTTAATACTAAGATTCTAAGGACTTGCCTGAGGAATGGTGAGGAATGCTTATTACTACTGTACTGAATTTGTTGTAAGGAGAGCACTCGTTTTTTTCCTGGTAATTTGCTTTGTTAGACATTATTATTTAATGTAAATTAGTACCATTTCTGATTCACTGGTTCTAATTTTGAGAACCTCACTCTGGAATTTCTGCTGATAAATTTTCTTTGTGATAGTATTGAGGGCTTATGTGTACCATATAATATACCACAAATTATGTTAAGGCTAGAATTAAGCTAGGAAAAAGAATGCTAAAAGAGAGATTCTGTTCTCAATAGACCTCATTGTACCTAGATGTTGCAGTACATACACACAGTAAAATATCTTCCATACTTTGGAGAATCATTAAAATCGTCATTTGTGTGTAGGTATTGAAAGAACCAGTATCAACTTAAAAATCACATTTGGTCTGACATCTTTTTACATACTATTAATCCAAGTAAAACCTATGATTACTATAACTGAAAAAGTTTAGGTCAATTTTTCTCCTCTGTTTTTTATTATTATTATTTTATTATTACTATTTATTATTTTTGCTTTGTACATTTGTCAGCATTTTGATAATTTTTTCAAAAGCAACTAAGGTACATAGGCCTCTAAGTCACTTAGTTACTTTTGAAAATGTTATCCTTTGTGTAAAGTAAGTCAGTTTTGCCATTTCCCCTGAAATCAGTTACCTTTGATTTTGGGATGGGTCTTTTGACCAGCAAAAAGAGAGAGGAAAAATATTTTTTTAAATGGGAAAATGAGATTGTAAAACCACAAAAATTGGCAGGTTAAGTCAGCTATGTGTGTAAAACTCAGGTTAACTCAGCGATGTGTGTATTAACTCACACAACTGCTGGAAAATTGTTAAAAAACTGATCCCGTTTTAAGTTGATGGTGTCCCTTTAGAGGCATATGATCTAACCTAAACTGACGTCAGCTTTCAAATTAAATTTCTTAATGTTATTTGAACAAAGATCTTTAACTTCTAGTGGAGAGGACTTCTGATGAACTGATATATTCCATTTTAATCAGTAACATTTTAGAAATTACGGAGTACTAATAATAACTGAGTTTATCATTGTAGATTGATATAATTCTAACAAATCTATACAAAAAATGCTTTTGATTGCTTGTATGTTCATTTGTATGAAAATTATTACTAAATCATAAGATCAAGGTCATAGATCAAATCTGAACTTTTTTTTCAAATTTAAGGAAAATTAATATTTTAGTGACCCCTGCTATGACTGTCAAATTGTGATAGTCTGAGAGGACTTAAGGTCAATTCTTTTTACTTTCATTGAGCATGTTCAGATTATATATGTGTGTTTTTATTTTATTTCCTTTTATAGCAGTACAATTTTGGGGGGTAAAAGTCGCACCTTAGAATATATAATATGGAACTATGTTAATATGTTTTTGACTTTTGAATACTGCCAAAAAAAATCCCATTCACTTTCTTAAGTCTTAAAAATTATTATAAAACAAAAAAGAACAATAACTAGCAATGACTGACTTTTTACAGTCCTTTTGGACCCAACATTATATTAGTTGATCTGTTAAGTAGATCATCTTAGGCTGCATGAAGTTGACTAGTTTAGGATAATTTATATATTGACAAGATAAGGAGAGGAAGAGGAAAAGTTTGCCATTCATAAGTTACAGGAAAACAAAATAAAAGTTTCCAAAATTAAGCCTATTAGAGATCGTTTGTGCATTTCCATAGTTTTTGAAAAGAACAAAGCACATTTTTCTTTAAATATATTATTATTTTATAGCCAAAATTTCAAAATCTCGCTGCCTAAGATTAGGCACCTAAATCTATATTTATCTAACCAAAAGTAAATGGCCTGATTCTCAGATGTGTTGAGCAAGTCCCACTGAAATCAGTAGATGTTCAGCACCTGAGAAAATCAGGCCACCCAGGTTTTACAATGTTGGCTCATATTCACTGACAAAAGACTTAATTAAAAAGAGCTAACAGTGGACTCCTGCTTTCAGTGGACTCCAGCTACCTCCACCCTTGCCCAAATTCTCAGAATAACATTTTCTTTACAAAAAATGCACAACTTAAAAACCCCACAGGCTAAAAAATATGGAAATGAACACAGGCCTGACCTACACACAGTTGTGTACTGTTTCAGTTATTTCAGTTAGGAGGGTGTGATATTTTACTGAAATAGTTAGTGATGGATTACATGGCAAAGAAGAGGAGGATATATCCCTTTAGGGGTTGCTGACACAGTTTTTGTACTGCTTTAACTTGATTGGTTTGAATCTGGTCCATTTAAAGCTATACAAGGGCATCCATATTAGGGGTTTGTTCCAATTTAACTATCACCTCACTCAATTTACATCGCCCCTTGAACCTACCTGCCCCTGCTGTGCTGTTCTATAATGAACCTCACGTGCATTGTTAATTGGATGTGTACTGAATGTTTCTAACGAAATATCATTGTAGGGCACAGTAAATTGGGTTAGAGTTCTATACATTTTCTCAAAATGTATGTGGAGTAGAAGAATATTTTTATAAGTAGAAGTGGAACGATTGATCTATGTGGTTTTAGGATGCATGTTGATTCCTCTGTGACCTTGGACAAGTCATTTATAGTGGGATTTACAAAATCGTCTGGACACCTACTTCCCACTGTGATCAATGGGAGTTAGATGCCTAGGCACCTTGGATAATCCCACTAGGTACCTACATACCTTATAAAAACCACTCTAGGTCTCTCTCAGTTCTCTAGCTGTAAAATGGGGCTGATAGGGAAGTACTATCTCACAGGGGTGCTATGAGGATAAGCACTTTAAAGATTGTGAGGCAGTCAAACCATATTATAGACAGATGTACGTAAGTATGTGTTGAGCTTGCTTTTATTTTAACTATATGTAGCACTTTTGTGAGGATGCTGTGACTATTTTTAGTGTAAGTAGAAATGCGTAAGTATTATTTATGTATTTGTTGGACATTATTAAAATACATAATGTCCCAAGGTGGAATTTTAATATGACAAGCTTCAGATCGGATCCAGTTTTCTCAGTAGAATTCTATAGTTTCTTGTGAAATGGGGTTATAATGAACATGCTGTAATGGAGCTTTAATTATTTCAGCACTCATGAGCACTAATCCACTGAAGTGGAAAAAAGAATGACTCCATCTATTGTCAGACTGCTGAAGTTCAACATTGTGCCTGCCATCCCTTGCCATCAGAAGTGGAGGTTGGTTTCTCATGGCTCTATTGATTAAAAATCCTAAACCATTTACGGGCCCAATCTTGCAAGCACTTCTGCATTTGAGTAATGTTCTTCATCTAAGCGGCATAATGAAGTGCCTGAGTATTTGCAAAACTGAACTCTAAAAACTTTCCACAATTTGCCACATGAAGAATTGTCACTAGTTGTCAAATAAACATGCTTAAAAATGAAGTCTGAAGAAAATGTA
The DNA here is from genome assembly GCF_965140235.1 of Caretta caretta. NCBI lineage: Eukaryota > Metazoa > Chordata > Testudines > Cheloniidae > Caretta > Caretta caretta. The sequence continues at coordinate 248,186,984 of NC_134207.1, forward strand.
AATTAATTCAAGTCATTTCTTGAATAAGGCATGCACTTATTCTCAAACAGCAGTATTAGCCTGGTATATAAATAGCCCAATATATCAAATAGATATTAATTTAATTTAAAACTCCTATCCCTCAGGCAGTTTTTACAGAAATTAAAATGTGCAGTTGCAAAAAATAAATATCATACAAACAACTTCTCATTAAAAAAAATATAATACTTGCTCTCAGTAATGATGTCAGTAGGATACCCTAACTTGACCACTTTCCTGCCCTTTAGCACTCAGCCTCTCATCCCCCCAAACACCTCAAAAAAACTTTGGTCAGCATATTGCAGATTAGTTCAAAATGGTAGAAAAAGGTCCGTAGTATAGAAGACATTTGAATTGGCATAAAATATGCAACTGTCCACAAACGGTCTTCAGTGTAGTAGTTGTGTAGGGCTGACATAGTCAGTACACTAGTATGCTCTGATTTTATATTTCACCCCCATCCCAGGAACAGTGAAAGGCTGATAATGGGATCTTAACAAGAAATCTAATTATCAGAGTTTCTTTTGAGGAGTTTTATTTTTAACAGAAAAATTAATTGTTTAAATGTAGCTTCTGGTTTGTTGGCTCTTCTGGGAGGGGAAAAAAAAAAGCTGTATGCTGCAGTAGGTTAACTAGGAATGTGAAGTTTTTATAACTAGACCTGGAATTTAACATTCCATATCAAGGTAGCCACATAGCATGTCAGTCTAAATCTAATTTGGACTCTATTTATCTCTGTCTTAGAGAGGCACGTGCTCCTGAACATGCAGAAATGGGTATAATCAGACACAGGAGCAGAGATTGGGCCAAGGTGTAAAAAAAAGAATATGTAACTAAGTTTTACAGCAGATAAGCCAACCTGCTAAACTTCTACTTGAGATGGGAGAAATATATTAGTTTCTAACACCTTTAAATGTTCTGACATGTCATATCTAATCATATGAGGCAAAGTAATGCTGCACAATAGAGTACCATCCCTAGCAACAAGCAAGAACATTTTCTGTGGTGTGTTGATAATGTACTATCAATTTGGCTGGCAGATATATTCAGTCTCAGTTGACAGCAGTTATCTGAAACAGTGAGAACTGGTAAATGCATTGAGTTGTTCATAAATTTTTGGCATTTGAAAGTATGTTGAGATATTTTTAGTAACAGAATAGTGAGTCATAATAGTCAATAGCAAAGACCTTGTTTGATTCTGCAAAACACCTATGAGTTAAAGGAGTACAGTAGTTTGATTACTTGATGAGAAGGGACATAGGCCCTCATTCAGCAAAGCACTCATGCAAATTCCTCATTTTGAGCATGTGAATAGTCCTATTATACTGAGGCCTGGTCTACATTACACAGTTAGGTCTGCGTAAGGCAGCTTACGCCAACCTAATTATGTCACTGTACACACCACAGCCTTGTCCCGCCGATGTCAGTGCCCTACAACACCGACATAATGACTCCATCTTCCCGGGAGGCGTAGGGCTTATGTCGGTGCAGTTAGGGCGACAGAGTGTCTCTGTTAGACACTGCGTTACTTACATTGTCTGGAGCCCTGAAATGGCTGGGCAAGAACTGGGTAGCTAGACCCTGAATTCCCCTGGCTCCCCGCTCCCAGCTAGGCTGTGCCTGCCTGGTTCCCTGCTAAGGGAGCTGAGAAGCCTGGACTGCTGTGCCTTGCTCCTGGCAGGGAGGTGAGAAGCTTGGGCAGTTGGCCCCCACTTCCGGAAGGGAATGGGGAGGCGAGAAGTCCAGGGGGCAGCTGGACTCCTCATGCGGAGCTGCACCTTCCTCCCCTAACGGCCTTCCTTCAGTCGGCAGAAGTGCTGGTGGGGAGGATGCACACCACCAACAGAAAGAGGTGGTGGCTACTGTGGTGGCTGTAAGTCAGCCTCACACAGTGTAGTGTAGATATGTCCTTAATTGTTATCAATAGAGATTGAACATGTCTGCCAGCCAAGCTGGTAAACTGTATTTAACGGAACTACTATGTGCTTAAAGTTAGGCACGGCCTTAAGTATCTTGCTGCATTGGGGCCAGAGCATGCTGGGGTAGGGCATATTGCCTCTTCTCAGAATAACTGTCTTGAAGTACATGCCTGTTACTTTTAGAACACTCCAAAGTAACGTTTGCCTTCCCACACATCTTCTCCCCTCTCTGTCTCTCATGTTGACCAAGATTGTAACTGATTTGGTATTTTAGTACAACTGCATGGACTGTGGTTTTGTGAGCCTCGTAGGCTTGGCTTTAGAGTACAGCTGTCAAACATCTATTTAAACTGTTTGTTTCTCTTTTTATTTCCTAAATTAAATTTCCCGCTGCTTCAGCTGAAAGCTGTATAGAGAGTACTGTCTCTCTGCATATACTTCTACTGGGGGTAGTTGGTGTTAAATTACTTCCAGAGCTGTTCTGTAAGGGTAGTCTACACTGGACATTAAGCCTGGGGTCTGTGGAACCTGGGCTTGTGGATGCTTTGGGTTAACAATTGCTGGACCCAGGTCTCACAACTGTGCTAAGGCATCCATATTGTTCTATGCAGACCTCCTGACTCGGGTCTGTGGTTTAACCTGCATCCACACTGCAGAATGACAGGGCTTGGACCCAAATCATAATGGAACTTGGGCTCTGACCAACCCCCCTAGCAGAGTCCTATGATCTGAGACCGGAGTGCTTGCTGACCTGAGACAGACTGATTTGTATGTGAACAGAAAGGTGGCTTGGGCTGAAACCTGAGTCAGAGTCTGGGCTTAGTGTGAAGTGTAGACATAATCTAAATGGGTTAAGGGCACTCAGCACCTTGCATCATCATTTCCTAAACTGCACAAAAGAGAGCAAGGAACGACAAATTAAAGTGGCGGGGAGATAGGAAAAATAAGAATTGTAGAATACAAGAGCTAGAGAGATGCTTTTGGTACTTAAATATTTTGTTGAGCTTTTTAAATTAAAAAAAAAAAGTGCTTTTTTAACATTAGCTAATGTTTCTCTGTGTTTCTCTATGACCGGTCCATGGACTGGCATTGGTCCCTGAGATCTCCCTGACACAGTTTAGGAAGGCATCAAGCTGGTCCCTGGTTTCAAAAAGAAACACTGATCGAATGTATTCCTGAATCTTTAGGGGAGACAATATGTGGATGCTCTCACAGAACTCTCAGCTGGGCTCATGGCAGCTCATTTTGTATGCACATCTCACGGTTCCTCTTCTAATAAACTTACTTTCACAGTAATTTCCTCAGATAATGTTCTACATTTGAGACCATATTCTCTGCTTCTTTTCCAGCCTGGAATTGGAAAACTGCTCTAAAGAGGTAACTAGGGATTCCCCTGAAGTACAGAGCATATGTGCTCACCCCGTTATTGACCAACTGAAAGATTTTTAGTGGATCGCTGCCACTGACATAATTTCGAGCATTTCTTAATTGAGTAAATTGACTGCTTGCTGTAGTTGAGCATTTAGTCCTTGGACTCAAGTCATGGTTCATCTGTTACTGTAGATCATGTTTGCAAAACTTAAAAATAACTCAGACTCTGATTATAGTGGGTTTTGGGTTTTTTTATGCAGAAGCAAGCTAGCATTCAGCATCAGAAATGTCCAGTTTTTCTTGAGAATCTTTTTTCACAAAGAACCTAAATCAACTTTATAATTTAGTCATGAAAATAAGGATATGACTTTTGAAATCCACAAGCTGTAATTTATTAGCATTTTGGATAGATTTTAATCCATGTTAATTACCGTGTTACTACTTTGGCTTGGGCTGATTTTATGTTCTTTCAGGACTCAGTATGTAGCATGGAATACTGCTTAATGTCTTATGTTCATAAAGAGACATATGTGTACTTGGAGTTGTTTCAGAGAATCACTTTTAAATTTGAATTTTATAAATATGTTTATTGAAGTCTGTGTAGCATGTGTGTGTATGACACACGTGCATGAAGACACGAAAAGTTCCTTTGTAACGCCACAATTTAAGTGCATTATGCCATTGTGGGTACTCTTTTTCCTCAGTTTCCCAGAATGCTATCCCTTTTTCATGGATAGAAATTGTTTACTTTTTTTCTTTGAAAGAATAAAGACCAAGAACATGACTCTGATCAGTCATGAGGTGAATAGCTGTATGGCACTTTGATTAAATCCAGTTTAATTTAAAATGCATGGAACAATGTTTTTAAATGAAGTGTTTTGGACACAACCTACATGTTGACGTCTTTTCAAGGCAGTTCCGTCCTGTACCATATTATTAGTCATTTTAAAGGTAATTAGGCTGGCTGTGATCAGAACCAAAAAGATAATTGATAATGCACTGGGGAAATGAGATGACCAACCCCAAAGTACTAAGGGAAGGCTGTGAAGTGTCACAGAGTCTATACTTATCTAGTGAACAGTCTTGAGGATATACAAGCAACCTCTGTTTAAGCTTTAGGTTAGGAAGTCTGTCTGTATCTCCCGCAACATCCCTAAGAAGCGAACAAACCTTCTTTCATTCTTTTTTTCAATGAGTCTTCATCCATTTTCAGTATATATTGAAATATACTTTAAAATATTTTGACTATCTGCTATTGTTGTGGTCAACAGTGTGTTTAGTGAATTTTTATGATCCAGATATTACTGATTGTAGTAGGCTGTACCGGTAAAATATAGCATGAAATTCTGCTCCTGCTGAGGTTAATGGGAGTTTGGCCATTGACTTCAGTGTGGCCAGGGATTCATCTGTATAATTGAAAACATATTCTCTAGATAGAATTAAATACTTCCCAATATTTTATGCTGTATTTAGCTGAGTTACTATGTAAAGTTTCACTAAATTGCAAATTGTTGACTGATGATTCAGATACAGACATGAGTCCTGGCTATGAGTCATGTTGGAAGGACGTAACAAGTGGGGTACCACAAGGATCAGTTCTGGGTCCGGTTCTGTTCAATATCTTCATATTGATATAGATAATGTTATAGAGTATACGTTTATAAAGTTTGTGGATGATACCAAGCTGGGAGGGGTTGCAAGTGTTGGAGGATAGGATTAAAATTCAAAATGATCTGGACAAACTTGGAGAAATGGTCTGAAGTAAATAGGATGAAAGTCAATAAGGACAAATGCAAAATACTCCATTTAGGAAGGCACAATCAGTTGCACACATACAAAACGGGAAATGGCTGCCCAGGAAGGAGTACTGCAGAAAGGGATCTGGGGGTCATAGTGGACCACAAGCTAAATACGAGTCAACAGTGTAATGCTGTTGCAAAAAAAGTGAACATCATTCTGGGATGTCTTAGCAGGAGTGTTGTAAGCAAAACACGAGAAGTAATTCTTCCGCTCTACTCTGCGCTGATTAGGCTCAACTGGAGTATTGTGTCCAGTTCTGGATGCCATATTCAGGAAGGATGTGGACTAATTGGAGAAAATCCAGAGAAGAGCAACAAAAATTATTAAAGATCTAGAAAACATGACCTATGAGGGAAGATTGAAAAAATTGACTTTGTTTGGTTTGGAAAAGGAAGACTGAGGGAGGACATGATAACAGTTTTCAAGAACCTAAAAGGTTGTTACAAGGAGGAGGGAGACAAATTGTTCCTCTTAACCTGTGAGGATAGGATGAGAAGCAATGGGCTTAAACTGTAGCAAGGGAGGTTTAGGTTGGACATTAGGAAAAACTTGCTAACCGTCAGGGAGGTTAAGTACTGGAATAAATAGCCTAAGAAGGTTGTGGAATCTCCATCATTGGGGATTTTAAAGAGCAGGTTAGACAAACACCTGTCAGGGATGGTCTAGATAATTAGTCCTGCCATCAGTGCAGGGCCCTGGACTGACTAGATGATCTCTTGAGGTCCCTTCCAGTCCTATAATTCTGTGTTGGAGGAAGAAGTCAGGGCTTGTGCTTGTCCACACCGCTCAGGTCGGTGTAACTTACATCGCTCAGACATCAAATCTATCAAATCCATTCACTAGAGAAGAAGTGGAAAAGGCCATAAAACTCACCAAACCTGGAAGGCTGCAGGCTCAGACACATCTTCCCAGAATTTCTGAAAAACCTATGTCAGCATGGCCATGACTGGCTGACGTGCTTCTTTACCAGCATGCATGCTCTGACCAAACATCAAAGGGATGGCAACAGGCAAAGGTCACACCATCCTAAAACCAGGGAAACGGAAGATCTGAAAAACTACCAGCTGATACAGTTACTATGTGTAACGGCTGGATTTTAAACCCCTCCCACCCAAAAAGCTAGTGCTTTTTTTGTATCAGAGTTACCAGCCACTGTATTTTTTTCACCTGATCTTTTCGCTTCCTTCTCTTCTACAGTATCTCCTCCCCAGAGTCAACCACCTACTCCCACTTCATTTGTGTAATTCTGTGGTTCTGTGTTCTGTAACTTCCTTTTTCCCCTTGGGCATCTGCCTTCTCTTCTATCTCTTCATTATTCTTTCTTTCCATCTGACATCCTCTTATCCTTTTGGCTGTTCCCAGCTGAATATCCACAAGTTCATTTTAAGCTGCAGAAATTTTGTGTTTTTGAGTGTGGGGCCTAGCATCCTCCATCTATGTGCAGACTATTTTCCTGCAGGCATGGCCCCTGTGATTAGCCTCTGAAATACCCCTTGAGTTATATATGGAACTCCCTGTGCACCAAGCAGAGAAGAAACCTTTTACTTTCCACTTTTCTTTTTGACAAACAGCTTGGGCTCAATTTTTTAGTATCAAAAGAAACTACACTGCAAAAAAGAAAAGAAAAAAAAGAAAAAATATGGCAAGCAACCCACAGCCCAAGTAGATAACTGAAAAACTCTTAACATTTGTAAAAACAGTGGCAAACTAAGATGTGAACTGATCATCATGATCGGAGTCCAAATGCAAGATAATGCACATTAAACGTATTGCAGTACGATGTATTGAAGTGAACTGGACAAGGAAAGTGATTAATATATGGAATTGTACAAATCTCCTTCCATTATTGAGTGTATTGTTGTTCATGCAAAATATACAACTACAATTGTGAGGTGGTGTAACCAAGACTTTGACCACAAAATCATTTTTCCTTAGCTGTTCCTGTAAGCTCAGAACAGCAGACACAATTACTTGCAAAATCAAGGTGATAGATTTTTTTCCTTGCAGGCAGAGTCTTCTAGATAATGAAACTATAACATAAGGTGTTTCAGTTTTATTTACAACACTTCTGTGTTAATGTGTTTTAATATGTCAAGATTCTTCAGTTCAAGTTCTTATGCTTTTAAAAAAGAGTAATAGAATGTGTATTTTTAATTAATTAATTAATTAAATATAAAAACTACATTTGAACTGAGGATTTCCAGGAAAATATACTCTTTGTGATCACTTGCTCCAAGTTTCCCTTCTGTTCTGATATTCTCTGTTAGTTCCTTTCTGTTGGTATAGCTAAGAAGTTTGGACCATCCTCTTGTTGGAATTTCCACATCTTATATCAAAAAGCTGTCTTCTATGTAATATAGCAATCTCTTTGATGTGATTTGGGCTGTGATGTGTGTAGTCTAACAGATATGAGTGGCTAAACTCTCCTGTGAGAACAAGAGGCTGTGAGTGTGAATAATTGCTGGAATATTTGGTTCTTGTTCTCCTCCTGTGAAAGCAGCCTGTACCAGGTGGGATACTCACCAGCAAAAAATCACCTCCTCTGTTTTAAAATACAAATATATAAAATGGTGGAAAAACCTGTATGTTGTATTATTTGAGAAATAATATGAGATCATGTAATTGAAGGCTATATTGTGAAACATACTTAGGAGCAGAGTTAAGGTTACACTGACAACTTCAGCCCTGCTCTTTAACTTTAGCTGAGTAGCCCTTGGCATAAGTCAAAGAGGGCTGCAAAAGACCTGGGACAGCTAAGCATCAGGCTTGCACAGATAAGAGCGGCCAAAGGAAGTTTTGTTTTATGCTGGCAGTGACCGGCTCAGGGAGTGCTAGGGCAGCCTGGGATTGCTGGGCATAGGGATGCTCAGGTCACACCACTTACCCCTTATGCCAATGCACAGGGTGGCATAAGAGGCACAACCCAAGGATGACTAAACTGAAGCAGTTCAAAAGGAAGAGAAAATTGGGACATTTAGCTTTGTCATTTCCGGTCTTTTGAATGCTTAACAAATTTGTCCTAACTTATGTCTGATTCTCCTCTTATTTACACCAGAGGAAGGGCTTGTCTACACTTGAAATGCTACAATAGCATAGATGTAGTGTTGCAGCTGTGCCACTGTAGCGCTTTGTGCAGACACTATCTACACCCACCGGTTGGGGGGGGGCCTCCTGTCAGAGTAGGTAATTCCCCTAAATGGCCCACCTTGCTTATCACTACAAAAGGTTCTCCCCCTCCCCCGCTCTCCTGCTGGTAATAGCTCACCTTACCTGATCACTGTCGTTACAGTGTGTATGGTAACACCCATTGTTTCATGTTCTCTGTGTATATAAATCTCCCCCCTGTATCTTCCACTGAATGCATCTGAAGAAGTGAGCTGTGGCTCACGAAAGCTTATGCTCAAATAAATTTGTTAGTCTCTAAGGTGCCACAAGTCCTCCTTTTCTTTTTGTAGAATTCTTCTGTCGACCTAACATGGTCTACACCAGGAGTTAGGTTCACTACACTACGTCTCTCAGGGGTGTGGCTTTTTCACACCTGTGAGTAATGTAGCTGGGTCGACCTAACTTTTTAGTGTAGACACAGGCCTAAATCAGAAGTAACCCCTTGGAGGTAAAGGGAATTTCACCAATGTACAACTGGTGTAAGTGAGACTAAAACCAGACCTGTAGACTTTATAGATGGAAAGCATTTTTAAAAACCCTGTACTACTTAAGCAAGTTTTTTTTTAAATTTCTGAATACCCTTTATATTTTTAGCAAAAGTTAAATTGTGTCTAACTCTGTTAGTCATTACTGGATTTTACCTGGTAGAGAATGGATATGGATTCTGACTTCATGACCTTTGTAGGACTAGTGCAAATGGCCACTGACTTCAGATAATTTGACATAATTTAACTTGTTAGTGCATGTCAATCAGTCAAAAGAAAAGGACATCTTTCTACCAGTGATAAATTAGTTTCTGGTATTAATTTACTGTTAATTACATGGAAGATGATGAATGGCATTTCAGGTAGCCATGTAAAAAAACTAGCTTCATAATATATTCCAGTGGTAACCATTATAAAGTTAACCCTTACCAACAGATGTGCTGATATTTCCTATGGCTAGATAGTTATTTTGTAAATATAGAAAATGTATTGGTAAATGTCTGTTTCCTCTTCCCACTCTCCCGTTCCTCCCTGCCCCCCTGCCGCCCCAGTGCTTTTTCTATCAGGGTTGGAAGTGATCAGTATGTACCCAGGTTCCAGTAGGATTGTTGGGGGGGCTGTACATTCCTTAGACATCTGGCCACGCCCTCTTGCATTCAAGGAATGATGCTGGGCATGCTTAGCAAGGCCCAGCACTCGGGCAATATACTGACTCACCCCCCAGCCCACTATTCCTGGGATGCTGGGTCACTATATTGCCTGGATTCTGCATGCATGTCCTGAGAGGCTGAGGAGAAAGAGGCCATCCCATGCTACAGAATGGAAGTTTTACTTAAAAGTTTGTAAACGGCTGGGATTGATTTTTATGTGTGTTTTTTTTGTTTTGTGTAATCTCTGATCAGAGGTTATTCCTCTTCCCTTATACACAATGGTTTACATTCATGTTCTTTTTGGGAAAGTATAATTTTCTGCATGTTGTCAAATAATTGGTCTCATGGCATTTCAGTGAAAAGTACCTGCAACATCTTGGTTAAAACATTTCATGCATATAAAAAAAATCCCACGAAGGTCTTGTCTGCCAAAGATTGTACTGCGACATGATTGAGTTTGCATGATCTGTCTTGTTTGTAGAATGAAGACATTTTGCATTGATGTCTTAGCCTTTACAGTTGAGAGGTCTATATATGGCCCATTAATTTTCCATCAGTACAATGTTAGTAGGTCCCTGGAGTTCTCTTTATTGATGGTAGATGTTTACAGTTGTCTGTGCAGGATGAAATAATGCCTGACTTTATTATGTTTCAGTTGACTATTTCCTTCAACACTACCTCTCTTTAGATGTTGCTTGTAGCTTTCTTTTAATACTGTTAATCTATTTAATGCTCAGACCTGTCTATATTTAAGATGTATTTACAAACAAAATATACATAGTGTAACTTGTGATACATTTTCTCAGAAGAAAAATATAAAATGAAAACAAACAAAAGCCCCCTCTGACTTCAAGTTACATAAATGAACATATGTAGTGGAGTGGGGATAAATAGTTTTTGAAGTCTGATTGATAGTTATGTGCACATACCAACAATGGAACAAAACCCCCTAAAGTGATAAGCTCCATTACATCCTTTTGCACATTCATGTGTCGTTAAATTGCCACGCATTACACTTTTTTCCCAATTTTCATAGGCTTTGTTTATAATTCTAATTCCCTACAAGTGAATATTAAAAAAGATCCTGCATTAAGTCTAAACGGTCTGCTTTATAAACTAATTGGATTGCTTAATTTTTACCTTTTCTATGGCATTTTGCATAGTTACATGATTAAGAATTAGCTGCTCACTAGGAGATAAACTGCTAATTGCATCCAGTAAACCTATTTAATGAAATGTTCTTGTCTAATTCATGAAGTTAAGAGACTGATTTGGTAAGTGAGATGGGTAGCTATAGCTGAGTATATGTGCAGTTTGGTATTACAGTTTTTAACCTTCAGGTAATTCTTGTAGGAATAAACTGTATTGCTGGAGTACAGCAAACGACTTATGTTTGCCTTGCTAACATATCCAGATTTTATTCTCAACCCTGCAGGTTGGGAGACAATAGGAGGAAGCAAGGAGCAATAATGGTTATGCACATGATTTTGCAAAGGGTCTACTTAAAGAGGAGATGGCCTGCTCCCAAAACAATTTGTGCAGAGTTGGGGAGGACAAAATACATGAGTCATCCCAAACAGGATTTGGGAACGAGATGTACTGCATAATCTGTCACCATGGATGGGGATGGGTGGGCTTTTGAGGAAGACAAAAAAGGATTTTATTGGCAAATTATCAAAATAGAAAAATCACACTGCTGCTCCGTATTGTACCTGGCTGCAGCATCCCCCAAGGAACTCTTGCAACAGCCAGGGACTGAGGACATTTTGGCCACACCCCCCATTCTGTCAGCCACACCTGTGACTCTGTGGTCTGCAAATGGTGAGATAGAGCAGCTATTCGAGCTCTGTGCCGTTGGGGGAGTCCTCCACTCAAGAGGACTCTTGAGTTGGTCACTGCAGGCTTTAAATCTGCTTTGTGTTTCCAGAACAGTACAAAGCAAACTTAAACGGGCTGCAGGGTTTGGCTCCAATGTATATCATCTAAACACTGTATTAAAAAATGCTTTATAAATTTACCAGTGCATTGCTGTGGCCACCTTTACAGTGTAACAAAGGTGCTGTTTAACAGCAGAGGTTAACACTACGCAATAGTTCAGGACCAGAATTGAAGAATGATCCATCTGACTGAAAATCAGGCCATAAAAGGGTAAAGTACTGCAAATGATACAAGGAGAAATCTTGGCCGTAGTGAAGTCAAGATATACTAGCATTGGAAAGGGTTCAGAAAAGGGCAACTAAAATGATTAGGGGTTTGGAACGGATCCCATATGAGGAGAGATTAAAGAGGCTGGGACTTTTCAGCTTGGAAAAAGGGAGACTAAGGGGGGATATGATAGAGGTCTATAAAATCATGAGTGATGTGAAGAAAGTGAGTAAGGAAAAGTTATTTACTTGTTCCCATAATATAAGAACTAGGGGCCACCAAATGAAATTAATGGGTAGCAGGTTTAAAACAAATAAAAGGAAGTTCTTCTTCACTCAGCACACAGTCAACCTGTGGAACTCCTTGCCTGAGGAGGTTGTGAAGGCTAGGACTATAACCGGGTTTAAAAGAGAACTGGATAAATTCATGGAGGTTAAGTCCATTAATGGCTATTAGCCAGCATGGGTAAGGAATGGTGTCCCTAGCCTCTGTCTGTCAGAGGGTGGAGATGGGTGGCAGGAGAGAGATCACTGTTAGGTTCACTCCCTCTGGGGCACCTGGCATTGGCCACTGTTGGTAGACAGGATACTGGGCCTTTGGACCTTTGGTCTGACCCAGTATGGCCATTTTTATGTTTTATGTCACTGAGAGTTTTGCTGTTGATTTAGATAGGGCCGGAATTTCACTCATAATATTTTTATTTGACAGTTCACATTTGGTTCACTGCCACACTTTTATTCCAGTATAGAATGTTTATTAATTTCATACTTGTTAATCCCTGATGCACGTATTACTTTAAACATTTATGGATGTTCTTTGAGTTTTTATGGATCATCTTCACTAGAGAGTAAGGCTGTTGTATGTTTGATGAACCAATTTAAAAGATAATGTGCTATCACTCACAAGCAATGCTTGTCTTCTGAATAAAACTTTAGAGAAAGAAGAAGTCCACTTCACTGGTAGCTGATATATCGGTGTCTCTGTTTTGACTGTTTTCTAAGGTATTTCCCTTCATTGAACGTTTTAATTTGGGTGGTTCCATTTCAGCTAATTTTTGATAATGTACATTGTAGAAACAATCACTTTAAATGAATTACCACAGATAAATATTAATGAACATAGATTTATTTCCATTTTTCTGTTTAATCAGTATTTTAGTGCTTTTAATTTTCTTCTTCTTCTTCTTCTTCTTCTTCCCTGTTTACTGCCGTTCATTTCCCACTTGGGCATATTTAATGATTTTCTATTTCTGCAAAGAGGCATAAAAACAAACAGTGTGGATTGCCTGTAGGATGTCAGAAACCCCATAGAGGGGATTAACACTACAAACTTAAAAGTTCAAACTCTTCCATTTGCTACTGGTGTGAAATCGCCTTCTCTTCTGTAGTGTTTCCATATTCCATTAACTGTAGCGCTCAAATGTGAAGGCAACAAAAACAGGAGTGTTTGCCACTTTGATTCTTTATATTGGGATTGGCAAAACTCTGAACAAGTAGAATAGCACCTAAATTATCACCTTCATCCCAGCTATAGAGGAGGGTGATCCTTTTTGAATGACTTTGCTGTGCAGACGTACATTAAGTATTCTTTGCTTTGAGGCCCTAAAACAAAAGTATGCCCTTTTTTATCCTTGGGTTACATATTCAAAAACTGCTAAACAAAAACTGCATAGAATAGGTTAATTCCAAATCTGCTTCACGAAGCCAAATTAACTGCTTTGTTTTCCATGATCTTAACTAGAGTAGCAGAATGTCTTCACTGTTAAATCAGATTAAATAATTAGCTTATCCTGATGCCTAGGTTTGTCTCAAAATCATTGATCTGACTGAATATGCCTTCCACTGGAGAAATTCAGATATTTGATTGTAGATTGATTTTCTGTCTCTCCTATAATAGATTCATTTGGAAGGTAAATATTAATGTCAAATTGGCAAATTGTGGGAAGCAAATTGGCACATTAAGATGTATTGTCCATGGAAGCTAGAGGAAAAGGCAACTCTTGAAATTGTCACTTTAAGTTCTGGCCGATCCCCTTAAGAGCATCAACAATGCAGAGAAACATGGAACACGTCAAGTTCTCGTTCGACCATGCTCTAAAGTAATTGTCCGGTTTTTAACTGTGAAGCATGGTTACAATGGTGAATTTGAGATCATTGACGATCACAGAGCTGGGAAAATTATTGTTAATCTCACAGGCAGACTGAACAAGTGTGGTGTGATCAGTCCCAGATTTGATGTTCAGTTGAAGGACCTGGAAAAGTGGCAGAGCAACCTTTTGCCTTCATGTCAGTTTGGGTACATAGTGCTGACACCTTCTGCTGGCATCATGGACCATGAGGAAGCAAGGCAAAAACACACAGGAGGCAAAATCCTGGGATTCTTTTTCCAACACTTGTAAAACAGGCATACTAATAACTTGTTCAAATGGAAAAAAAAAATGTACTAGACAGTCAGAGGTAAAAACTGTGTTTGAAAAAGTACCAGTGTACCTTCTATCCATCAACAGCCCAGCATGGTGTTTGGAGGCATTGCACAGTTGGAAGAGCAGAACTATTTGCAAAAGCTACAAAACAAAAATAAAATTCCCTCTGAGATGTGGACTCTGAAGTCTTCAGCACTTACTGATTTTCCTTTTGTCCTAGATAAAATATCCATGTTTCCAACCTCAGACTGAAAGGGATAGTAACGTGATTCTCTTAAAATGATGATCTGAATGCCATATTTGGACTTCAGTTACACTGACACATAACCAGAGTATGTGAAGAGATTTCTGATGCTCTCTCATTGTACACTGATGCTACTGTGCTCACAATCTACCTGAATGAGTGTTAACTCAATAAAGAGGGTAGATAGAATTACATTGCTACTTTCTCTTATAAATAATCTAATCAGGTGATTAATTGGAGAGAGATTTTAAATGCTGCCCTATGCCACTTGCCAATCACATTGGAGGAAGCTGCTCTTTAAAGAAATTCCATGTATTAGGGCCATTTTCTAATCTATTTTTGAAATATGATAAAGTATTAAAGGCATTATTATACTGTTATATGTCTTCTTTCAAGGCTACAGGGCTTTCAGATGACGAAGTGAAATGGCAAAAAACAAAATCCAGTAGTTGTGGAAAATTAAACACCTTGTATGGTTTAATGAAACATCATAATTTCAATTGACAATATTTCTGTTCCCACTTCTAGGGGTCATAATGTTTACTATACCAGCACCTGGCTTTTATCAGTGCGAACACAGGATTTAAAAAGTTTATCTTTTGCTTTCGTTAGAGAATATTTTCACCCTGCAGCTCTACGCATTTGGTGAGCTTTATACCAGATCATTCTTTTTTTTTTCCTGAGGATATACAGGCCTTTTTGTTATTGCCAGATTTTTCGAACGCTCTCCTTATTGTTGCTGGACTCTGGTGTAAATAGAAGCAGCTTGCTTTTTTGCCAGTTTTGTCTCCATCTTCACAAATAATTAACTCTTATTGCCCCAGGCCAGCAGAGGGAAAACAGGCATGCACTGATTAAAAAGGAAGATGGCGCGATTGGCCTAACAACATCTAAAAGCAAATGTCTGGGTGGTAGCACCTAGGACATTCCTGCAAGTACTTCTCTCTCCTATATATATATATATATATATGTGACCTCCCATCTCAGCAAATGAAACTGAGACACTTAAGAGCCACATGGGCAATCACGGAGTCACAGAAATTTGTAAGCCACCCACCTCTTGTACTGAGAGTATGGGCCATATCCCACAACAAAACCTCCATCGGCCCTAATGACTGGCTGTCCTCAAATCAGTGAGGAAAAATGAATTCCATTACTATCTCAGGACTGGACTGAAGGCTGCAAACCACATCTTTCTTTCTTTCTTTCTTTCTTTCTTTCTTTCTTTCTTTCTTTCTTTCTTTCTTTCTTTCTTTCTTTCTCTTAATGCCTATTGTGACTGGGGTCCTTGGGGGAGCCAGCTGAGGTTACTCAATTAGGGTGAACTGCAAAGAATGGGGCAGACAAACTCCAAAACTGGTGGATATTTCAATACTTAGATTTACCAAGCCAGCACAAAACAGCTTCTTTTTTACCTCACTGGTTGCTCAGAAGCCAACAACACAGTTCCCTTAAAGTAACCTACCCTCAGGCCTCCACCTAGTTACCCATGTCAAGAATGATGAAGATTACTGATGAAGATCAATATACATACAGACATGAGTTCAGTTCTTGAGGTTCAGATTTCATAGCATAGATGGTGAGCTTTGTAGTTGCAAAGAGTTCTAAAAGAGTTCTTTTCGAATTTAGCCCATAGGTTATAGTCCAATGTCCAATATCCTGTTAAGGGTGTACCAGCATAACTGGGATCTCAATCTGGTGACTCAAACTTCCCCTGATGAAGCTTAAGCAGGTCTGAGATAAAAAGGATTGTGACCCAAACATCTTTTATACAATTTCAAGCCTCCTTTGACAGGTTGGAGTCCCTCAGGGAACAATAGGCCCTCATTTCTTAAGCATCGTCATTAATTATTCACACAGATTAACATAAGGCAATTGCCTGTTTTTCCACCATTCACAGGTGATTTGCTATACACTTCAAAGAGAGATGAATACAGCGATATCCCATGTTTACAATTCATTTAAGTGCTAGGTTTCAGAGTAGCAGCCGTGTTAGTCTGTATTCGCAAAAAGAAAAGGGGTACTTGTGGCACCTTAGAGACTGACACATTTATTTGAGCTTAAGCTTTTGTGAGCTACAGCTCACTTCATTGGATGCATTCAGTGGATGTTCTTTTGATCTATGAATTAACAGAATACAGTATAGATAGGAACTGTTGATTACATTGTTGACCCCTACCCATATGTATGTAAATACACAAAAACACAAACTTTATCTCCCCATATGTCTTTAAGTGTTGAATCTGAGTAATTTATCATGCAGGATGTTTAACCCTTTCTGGCCATGCATCACACCTATTCACAGGAAAGTGTAACTTCCCTGTGGGGAGAAGGCTTCTGTACAGGTAACCTGTATGGAAAAAATCCAAATACTCTTTGTGTATGATAGCTATGACTCTGCTGCTCCCCCCTTCTCATAACCAAGGACCCTAGAAGGTGTGGGATGGATGGGAATGATATCAGGGACAAGAAGCAGAGACCCTGCCCTGTGACTTCTCCTATGATCACCATGGCAATACAGTGGAGAATTGGAAGGTTTGCATTCCACTTATCAAGGTAATCACAACCACCAAATAGGAAGCCATGGAGTTCACTGGCCAATAGGAAGGCCATCATTGCTGGTTACATGGCCACCACCACCAATTTGGATGGCTGGAAGCCCGTGGTATCTAATATTTGTTCACCATCACTTCAGACTTGCTATTGGTGCTAATGTTCCCCTTGTTGCTGTTCTGCCACTCTAGCCCTGTTATAAGGTTAGGCCAGTTGTCTGGTGGCAGTTTTCAAACTGTGCACCAGGGTGACTCATATTCTGATTCTCCTTTATTATTCACTCCCATGTTTGTCATGTTTATCTTTCACTTGCCTGAGGGCTTAATGAATTGCACATTGCACATTCCACAAAAGGGAGAATTGACAATGTAACCCTTTTAGCACTGAGTGTGGAAAACACAATATGGAGTAGAACAGTGTCTCTCAACCTTTCCAGATTACTGTACCCCTTTCAAGAGCCTGATTTGTATTGCGTACCCCCAAGTTTAACCTCACTTAAAAACTACTCGCTTACAAAATCAGACATAAAAATACAAAAGTGTCACAGCACACTATTACTGAAAAATTGCTTACTTTCTCATTGTTACCATGTAATTATAAAATAAATTGATTGGAAGATAAATATTGTACTTACGTTTCAGTGTATAGTATATAGAGCAGTATAAACAAGTCATTGTCTGTATGAAATTTTAGTTTTTACTGACTTCGCTAGTGCTTTTTATGTAGCCTGTTGTAAAACTAGGCAAATATTTAGATGAGTTGATGTACCCCCTGGAAGACCTCTGCTACCCCTGGTTGAGAACCACTGGAGCAGAATAAAGTAGATCAATATGGGAATGACATCAGGGACATTAGAGATGTAAATAAAGATGGTTGCAACTGATGAGGTCAGCCTGGACAGTGAGTAAGATGATCTCTTAGCAGCAGGTGGGAACATAAAAATTCACAAACATTTGTGATGACAACTCCATAGACCCTGATCTAAATCTCATTGAAGTCAGTGAAAGTTTTTCCATTGACTTCAACAGGATTTCAGTCAGGCCCCTTCTGGCTGAGGGATCCAGTTCATTTGTTTGGGATGTTGTTAGCTGATAAATCTTTTCTTTGAATTACTTATCACTTTGTGTGCTGTGTGTAGTATTTGGTTAAAAGAATGCTTTTAAGTATGCTTTGCTGGTAGGTTGAAATTGACTCCTATCACCCAAGGTGTGTTACAGGTGGGTGCATAGATTCTGCTGCATGAACTTATTGAGGAAAAGGAGAAAGTTTAACACACAATTTTTAAAGGAAAAAAATGGCTTGGTTTCAAGAAAGGCCAACAAGCAGAGGGTTATTAAGTACATGATGGCTGTAATCAGGAATAACTATGATACTGTCAATAGAAAATGCACATTGGAAAAAAGTGCTTTCAGGAGGTTGGAGATAAAAATAAATGTAAATAAAATTACTAACCCTGGGGGAAAATATTGGGCTATTCTAGCAGATAAAGCTACTCTGTGGGAAAGAATAATGGAAAAAAATAAGAGTGGCTGCTGGCATTTCAGATTCCACAGTCTAAAAGCTACACTGCAGAGTGGTCTGTCTGATACATGTGTACCCTTGAATGTATTCCACTAAAATAATATTCTGTGGTTTGTACGTGCTTATCTGATAAATCAGCAATGAGAAGTTGTGGAAATCAACACAGTGTTGTAAGAGCAGACACACTCAGGCATACTTCTTAATTGGGAATAGTTTAAAAGGACTTTGCTAAAATATTAACTTTTTCTGTATTTATTACTAGGAACTATGTATTTGAAAGCATTTAGGTATGGATACAAGCTTTCTTCTTTTAGAAAGCAGCCCTCTTCTCACTGATGCCATAGTCCACATAATGTCTTCCATTTACCATGATCCAGAGAAAGAGAGAGAAGTCCCACTGCTTTCAGCTTGCATTACAGTTCACTAAATTTGCAATACTGGACCCATAGAGATGAATGAGGTTACTTACTGTAATTGGAGGTTCTTTGATATGAGTGTTCCCTTTCTGTATCCACACATGGTGTGCATGCACACCATGAGCTTGAGTTTTCTCCAAACAGTATCCATTGGCCCACACATGCGCAGTATCTCCCCTAATGCTCCTGACTGAGGGTATAAGTGGCAGTGTGGGTTGATGCCATTCCAGTTCCTCTTCTTACCACAAAGCAACCAAGTCCTAAGCAGAGGGCGGGTAGTAGAATACAGATAGGGACCACACATCTCAAAGAACCTCCAGTTACAGTAAGTAACCTGCTCTTTTTCTTTGAGTGATGGTCCCTATGTGTATTCCACATGTGGGTGACTTGTGAGCAGTGATCAGTGTGAAGGTGGGTGCAAGGAAGCTTATGGCAGAGCCATTCGTAAGATAGCTCGTTCTACTACTGCATCCGCGGCTGCCGCGAGGGTCAGAGCATAGTGTGATCTATCCACACATTTACAGCACCATGTTGTGGCTTTGCAAATGTTTTGCCACAAAATATCCACTAACAAAGCCAAAGAAAGGTTTCAGAGTAACAGCCGTGTTAGTCTGTATTCGCAAAAAGAAAAGGAGTACTTGTGGCACCTTAGAGACTAACCAATTAATTTGAGCATGAGCTTTCGTGAGCTACAGCTCACTTCATCGGATGCATACCATGGAAACTGCAGAAGACATTATATACACACAGAGACCATGAAACAATACCTCCTCCCACCCCACTGTCCTGCTGGTAATAGCTTATCTAAAGTGATCATCAAGTTGGGCCATTTCCAGCACAGATCCAGGTTTTCTCACCCTCCGCCCCCCCCCCCCCCCACACACACACAAGCTCACTCTCCTGCTGGTAATAGCCCATCCAAAGTGACCACTCTCTTCACAATGTATATGATAATCAAGGTGGGCCATTTCCAGCACAAATCCAGGTTTTCTCACCCCCCCCCCCCCACCCCCATACACACACAAACTCACTCTCATGCTGGTAATAGCTCATCCAAAGTGACCACTCTCCCTACAATGTGCATAGTAATCAAGGTGGGCCATTTCCAGCACAAATCCAGGCTTTCTCACCCCCCCCCCCCCCGGAAACACACACACACACACAAAATCACTCTCCTGCTGGCAATAGCTCATCCAAACTGACCACTATCCAAGTTTAAATCCAAGTTTAACCAGAACGTCTGGGGGGGGGGGGGTAGGAAAAAACAAGGGGAAATAGGCTACCTTGCATAATGACTTAGCCACTCCCAGTCTCTATTTAAGCCTAAATTAATAGTATCCAATTTG
Organism: Caretta caretta; assembly: GCF_965140235.1. NCBI lineage: Eukaryota > Metazoa > Chordata > Testudines > Cheloniidae > Caretta > Caretta caretta. The sequence goes on from NC_134207.1 coordinate 248,207,039, forward strand.
CAAATGAATTCCAATACAGCAGTTTCTCGCTGGAGTCTGGATTTGAAGTTTTTTTGTTGTAAGATAGCAACCTTCATGTCTGTGATTGCGTGACCAGAGAGATTGAAGTGTTCTCCGACTGGTTTATGAATGTTATAATTCTTGACATCTGATTTGTGTCCATTTATTATTTTACGTAGAGACTGTCCAATTTGACCAATGTAAATGGCAGAGGGGCATTGCTGGCACATGATGGCATATATCACATTGGTGGATGTGCAGATGAACGAGCCTCTGATAGTGTGGTTGATGTTATTAGGCCCTTTGATGGTGTCCCCTGAATAGATATGTGGGCACAGTTGGCAACGGGCTTTGTTGCAAGGATAGGTTCCTGGGTTAGTGGTTCTGTTGTGTGGTATGTGGTTGTTGGTGAGTATTTGCTTCAGGTTGCGGGGCTGTCTGTAGGCAAGGACTGGCCTGTCTCCCAAGATTTGTGAGAGTGTTGGGTCATCCTTCAGGATAGGTTGTAGATCCTTAATAATGCGTTGGAGGGGTTTTAGTTGGGGGCTGAAGGTGACCGCTAGTGGCGTTCTGTTATTTTCTTTGTTAGGCCTGTCCTGTAGTAGGTGACTTCTGGGAACTCTTCTGGCTCTATCAATCTGTTTCTTCACTTCCGCAGGTGGGTATTGTAGTTGTAAGAATGCTTGATAGAGATCTTGTAGGTGTTTGTCTCTGTCTGAGGGGTTGGAGCAAATGCGGTTGTATCGCAGAGCTTGGCTGTAGACGATGGATCGTGTGGTGTGGTCAGGGTGAAAGCTGGAGGCATGTAGGTAGGAATAGCGGTCAGTAGGTTTCCGGTATAGGGTGGTGTTTATGTGACCATTGTTTATTAGCACTGTAGTGTCCAGGAAGTGTATCTCTTGTGTGGACTGGTCCAGGCTGAGGTTGATGGTGAGATGGAAATTGTTGAAATCATGGTGGAATTCCTCAAGGGCTTCTTTTCCATGGGTCCAGATGATGAAGATGTCATCAATACAGCGCAAGCAGAGTAGGGGCTTTAGGGGACGAGAGCTGAGGAAGCGTTGTTCTAAGTTAGCCATAAAAATGTTGGCATACTGTGGGGCCATGCGGGTACCCATAGCAGTGCCGCTGATCTGAAGGTATACATTGTCCCCAAATGTAAAATAGTTATGGCTGAACTTTGTGACTTTGTCCTTGGATAGTGGTCAGTTTGGATGAGCTATTGCCAACAGGAGAGTGAGTGTGTGTGTGTGTGTTTCCGGGGGGGAGGGGGGTGAGAGAGCCTGGATTTGTGCTGGAAATGGCCCACCTTGATTACCATGCACATTGTAGGGAGAGTGGTCACTTTGGATAAGCTATTACCAGCAGGAGAGTGAGTTTGTGTGTGGGGGGGGCGGAGGGTGAGAAAACCTGGATTTGTGCTGGAAATGGCCCAACTTGATGATCACTTTAGATAAGCTATTACCAGCAGGACAGTGGGGTGGGATAGGACAGTGGGGTGGGAGGAGGTATTGTTTCATGGTCTCTGTGTGTATATAATGTCTTCTGCAGTTTCCACGGTATGCATCTGATGAAGTAAGCTGTAGCTCATGAAAGCTCATGCTCAAATAAATTGGTTAGTCTCTAACGTTCCACAAGTACTCCTTTTCTTAAAGCCAAAGAAGTGTCCTATGCCCATGTAGAGTGAGTTATAACACCCCTGGGAGGGTGGAAGTTTGATATCTTTCAGCATTCCAGTGTGCAGCCTGAGACCCACTTAGAGATCCTTTGTGAGGCTATGGCTTGGCCTTTTCATCTCTCTGCTGTGGCAGGAAAGAGTCTCAGAGACTTTCTAAAAGGCATAGTTCTTTGTAAGTAGAATGCCAGGGCACAGCTGATGTAGGAGAAGTGTAGCTTCTTGTCGGCAGGACAGATATGTGGTTTTGGACAGAATACAGGTAAGTGGATTGATTGGTTGAGATGGAATTTGGACACAACCTTGGGGAGGACTTTGGGGTGTAGCCTCAATGAAACTTTGTCCTTGTGAAAGACTATGTAGGATGGGTCTGCCTCATGGCTGCTAGGTCACTGACCCGTCTGGCCAAAGTGATGGCAACTAGGAATGCCACTTTCATGGAAAGGTGGGTCATAGTACAACTTGCCATAGGTCTGAAGGGTGGTCCTGTAAGAACGAAGAGAATGAGGTTAAGATCAAACTGGAGTGTAGGTTTGACAATGGTTGGGAAGGTTTTGACCAAGCCTTTCATGAAGCGTACCATCACAGGGTACATAAAGATAGTATCCATCCATGGTGGGGAGGAAGGTGCTAAGTGCCACCAGAACACGAACAGAGCTGAGAGATAAGTCTGATGTTTTCTGTATGAAGAGGAAGTCTAGGGTGACTGGATGGTCACCGTACCAAGGGAATGGTGATGGTGGTGGGCCCACTCCAGGGAGTAATGCTACTTCGCCTGGTAATATGTTCAGGTGGACCGTTTCCTGCTGTGGTTAAGGATCTGCTAGACTGGCGCTGAACATGCAATCTCTATGTCAGACACCCATCCAAATGCCAGGCTGTGAGGTGAGGGAGGTCTGGATTTGGATGCCTGATCCTGCCTTGGTCAGGTGTGAAAAGATCCAGGAATAACCAGAATCTGAATGGTGATTGGGTGGAAAGCTTCAGGAGGTGTGTGAACTACAATTGCCGGGGCCAGTAGGGCTATGCTGCGTGCCTCACACAGATGGTAGAGGCACAGTTGATGATCCTCACTGCTGGAAAAAGGAATGAGGGCAGGAGACAAAGTTCTTGAAGCCTGAGATGCTGGACATAGTCCCCGGATAGCAAGGAGTTGTTTCCCCCGACTGGGGAAGTTCTATGCTAGTTATACTAAACTACACTACACTATATTAAACTATCTTAGCTGAGCTATTTAAACTATGAAAGAACTATGCATATAAGTATACAACTCTTATTGAGATAAGAGTGAAGGAGAAATAGGGGTTCTGACTCAGGCCATATGTCAGTAAGAAGGAACTGGAGAGGTGCCAACCCTCACTGCCCTTTATACTCTCGGTTGGAAGCATGAGGGGAGACACTGCACATACACACCCACATGTGGAATACAGATGGGGGCATGACTCAAAGAAAACTATCACATTACATATGCATGGTTGAGAGTTTGACATTTCTGGCTGTGTTACTGAAGTGTGTTTAGAAAGAAGAAAGCTTATACACACACACACACACCTTTGCTAATCAGCAGCAATGGAAAAGGAAAGTACAAAGAATTACAGATCAATTTAATAACGTTTTAAAATTATGTATTTTTAAATATTTGCTTAAGTGTGACTGTGAATATTTAATTTTTTAAAGCTTTTTTTTTTAATACTTACAACTACTCAATCATATACTTTATGCTACTAAGCCAGGGCATTCAGTAACAAGCAAATATTACAATAAGACAAAGTACTTTACTAACTTCTTATGAAGTAATTAGAAGCAAATTCACCCCATTTTATTACTTAATTAAAGCCAACTAATTCATGTATTAAGCCCTTGTATATTCTAAGTCATCCATTAGAAGAGTGAGGAAAAAAACTGGAAAATCAAGTAAAGCGTTTCATGTAGTGTGACAGGGTCGGGCCAGATGGCTACAGGAGAGTAATAGAAGGCAGATATATTAGCCCCAGGTTAAGTAGGTCCCTTTTCCCTGGGTAAGGTAACAGGGAAGGTTCCAGAACAATCAGGAACCTTCTGGAGACAATTAAGACAGACAGGCTGATTAGAACACCTGCAGCCAATCAAGAAGCTGCTAGAATCAATTAAGGCAGGCTAATCAGGGCACCTGGGTTTAAAAAGGAGCTCACTTCAGTTTGTGGTGCGCACGTGAGGAGCTGGGAGCAAGAGGTACTAGGAGCTGAGAGTGAGAACGCGTACAGTTGGAGGACTGAGAAGTACAAGTACTATCAGACACCAGGAGGAAGGTCCTATGGTGAGAATAAAGAAGAGGTTGGGAGGAGACCATGGGGAAGCAGCCCAGGGAGTCGTAGATGTTGCACAGCTGTTCCAGGAGGCACTCTAGACAGCTGCAATCCACAGGGCCCTGGGCCGGAACCCAGAGTAGAGGGCGGGCCCGAGTTCCCCCCAAACCTCCCAACTGCTGGTCAGACACAGGAGGAGTTGACCTGGATTGTGGGTTGATGAAAACGGCCAAACTGAGGGCTGCCATGAAGCTCCAAGGCGAGCAAATCTGCCAATAAGCGCAAGACCCACCAAGGTAGAGGAGAAACTTTGTCACAGTAGGCTTCCATTCCTATGACAATTTGTCAGTGAAAGTTAAAGGCTTTTATTTTTGTTTTTTTAAAGACTTCAATACAGATGTTAGTACTTGGACACTGTAGTCAATTAAGGCACTTTACAGCTGTGATTATGTAGTGTACCAACGTCACACACTATGGATCCAAATTTCTCACACTGGGTTTAATTTCACTATAACTCCACTGAAGTAAATGGAATTACTTAGTAAATTACAATTTACTTAGAGCTAGCTGCGGGAAAAAATCAGAAAGTTCACATTTTTGACAAAACAAAAACTTTTGTTTTGGGGATATTAGTTGACTATTTTCCATTTTCAGTTTGACAGTGTGGGCTGTGTGTGGAGGGAGAGGGAACATTTTCTGACCAGCTCTAAGCTTTACACATGGGCAAGTGACATCAGTATCTAATCTGATTTAATCTACATAGTTCTAATGCACCAGTCACAGTAGCATGTGAGTCGTAAGGCTAGGAAGAATTCTTGAATGGGGCCTTTATTAAATGTGAATTTTTTATATGAGTCATGAGTGATCAGTGTTTTAATTTCACTCTGTGTACAATATGTAGGGTGGAAGAAAAAGTTTGCAGTACTCTGAGCTATATTAGTGTTACGATGAATGAAGAGGAAAAGCTCTGCAATAGTTTTGAATTTTCGAATATAGTTTACAGTGCAAGTAAAATTACAATTAAAGTGAAGACTTCTAAACAGACCATATATTTCTAGAAAAGTAGAGCATAGTTCTAATAAAAAGAGCTTGATTTGATAGTTTAAATTACCACCCTGAATAATCTCCCAAATATAGTTTGTTGTCCTTTGTTGTTGTTGCTGTTTTTTGTTGTTGCATTGGCCACTGTCAGACGATAGGATACTGCGCTAGATGAACCATTGGTCTGACCCAGTATGGCCATTCTTATGAAAAGAGGCTATTTGGCATGCACAAGTTACAGTAAATATAATTTAAAAATAAATGTCTGCTGCATATACAAAACTATGCAAATACAGATTGACAAGTGACATGCTAAAAATCAAATCTAAATATAATATTCATGAAAATAAAAGAGTAGCATAGGACAAAGGTTAGAAAGTTGAGGGGGAATGTACATACATAATGTTTTCAAATACAGTGGTATTTTCCTACTGCAATGAGGAATTGTCATATTACAATAAAGAAACCACTACATTGCTGTCCTTTTTCAACAGGTTAGTTTTGCAACCAGTCTAAAGGGATATGTGCAGCTGCCAGCATGATGAAATGTAGATTTTTGTTGTTGTTGCTTTTGGATTGTTAGTTTAAGGGCAAACTTTCTGTTAGTGTAGGGGGAAGTGAGAACAGGGAGGCTGAGTGGCCATTTTGATGAGACTTAATTTTCAATGGGGAAAGCTGTAGGTAAATTTTATAAATCTAACCTTAAAGTGCCAATTTCTGCTTTTGGTTGCCTTCGGTGTGGTGAGGATGAGAAATAAGGCAAGGCTCCTATGATAGTTCGTCACAAAGATGTTAACAAAGACAGTCAGATTTTAATTTTCAGGTAAAATATGTAAGAGTCACCTCAGTTAAGATTAAGGAATGCTCTGATCTTGCAAACAATTACACACACCTGTAACTTGTGCATCAAGTCAAGCATGTGCAAAATGTTTGCAGGATCAGAATCATAGATTAAAAATGATTTGAGGCAGAACAAGTACAGAAACACAAACCTTGAAAAGCAAAGGGATGTACACAGCATGATTAAGGTATTAATTATAGAAGGCATTTCACTTTTTGGCATCAGTAAATTCAAGGGAATTTCCTTTCACATCTGTTCAGCCACAGTTGAACTTGATTAAACATACTCGACAGCTGAAGAAATGAATTTTAAAAAATCAGTTACAAGTTGATGAAAGAATACTGAGCTTAGATGAGCATTGCAGTAATTCTTTGAGACAAAAATTGTGGAGGCCAAGTATGTTTATGGCCTAGGACCAAATGTTACTGGGTTTGGCACATACAGTGTTGGGCACTTGACTTATCGCCGGCCGTGTGAATGTGTATTATACTGTCACACAGTTCAAGTACAATGCAAAAAAAATAAGCAATGCACTAAAATAATCATTGTTATCAAGAGTTCATTGGAATTTCCAAATGAAGAAATCAAAGATTTGGAATTTAAAGTCAATGCAGAAAGACTGTCTTCCTCTGTGACTTGTAAAACAATGTACAGTTCAAATAATTAGGCTTACACAAACTAGGTATATAAATCCCAAAGACAAGACAGGCAATGTTATAGTAGAGAAACTATATTTCTATAGTACTATAGAAACTAGAAACTATATAGTACTAAATTATGAGATGCTCTTTATTTTTTTCCTTATTAATACAGAATAGACTGTATAGAAATTGATTTCATGAGAGCATGTGAATATAACACATAAGCATTTGTATATTTATATTATACAGCACAACCATAACTGAGAGAGTCCCAGCCATTGCATAGTCTACCATTGAATAACTGACCCAAGAGGTAGCCATGCATGCTAAACTGCAGACATGGATGCATAAAGGGTGTCAAAGTCACTATTCCAGCGGCAGAGACTATAATGAATGTGGTGTTCTTGGGATTGAGGTATGACATTGACAAATGACCTTGCAGCCATTCTCTTTGTTAGTATACTGTAAGTTAATTTGCTTTTTGTTGGTGTATTTTGTGGATGAGAGCTGTGCTGAAGAGACTTCTCATCCAACAGTGAGCTGAGAATGGCTGTTGTGGAAACTGTTGTGTTGTATTGTTAATGCAGGCTTCTAATCAGAGTAATATGAAATGCTGTGGGGGGGTGGGGCGGGGGATACTTTGTGGGAATAGGTACTTCAATCTCAGTTTACATGGACTCACATCTCTTCAGTGTCTCTCTGAATTGTGAAGGAAACTCATTCAGACTCATGCTTTCAGGTGGCTTTGGTGCAAAATCATAAGATAGCCCAGGTGGAATAAAAATTCAAACAGAGGGGCAACTGTAATCTAGGGGATTTGCACAGAGCTATGAGTTAGGAAATACAGTTTTTATTGCTAACTTTTTCACTAACTTGCTTGCTTTAGGCACTTTTGAAAATGTTACCCATTTTCCCATGGCATTTTCACAGCTGCCCATGCTGACGGAGTCTTTTCATTTTGACTTTGCTGCTTGATAAAAGTCAGAGCGGCCACAGATGCACTGGAGCTGTCTCTCACTTGTCTGTGCTTCCATTACCTGCAAAATGGGGAAAATAATGATTATCCCTCTTGGCAAGGTATTCTGAGGTCAAGCTGCAAAATGTAATAATTGATTTAGTACCTAAATATTTAGCCAAGGCTGGAAAAAAGTACCATACCCTTATGTAAGGGGACTTTTGCCCCCTTACTAACATTCAGTGTGAGTGTTTTGGTTGGCTAGCTCCCAGTACTAAAAGGGGAAGGGTCTATGGGAAATCAGGACCCTGAGACTAATAGTCCCAGGAACAATGGGGAGAGGCCAATGCTCCAGGTCAGCCTGAATGACGGGGCGGGCAGGTTAATCAGGGAGTCAGGAGGCCAGGGAGGCCCCGTCCTCGGTGTGAGCTGGAATTGCCTAGGTCAGTAAGAGTGGGGCCGAGCTAAGGAGAAAGCAGGGGCCAAAGCTGAGCTGGGGAGCAGAGCTGTGCCAGATCCAGAAGGACCAGAAAAGCAGCCCAGAGAGAGCAGACCCTGTCCTGGGAGCAGAGCTGCAGCCCCAAAGCCAGAGGCACAGCCCAGAGAGAGCAGACTTGCCCTGGGAGCAGAGCTGCAGCAACCAGAGCCAGAGGGGCCAGAAAAGCAGCCCAGGAAGCAGGTCAGTGCTGGGAGCAGAGTCACAGAAGCAGCCTGCAGAGCAGACCTGTCCTGGGAGCAGAGCTGCAGCAACCAGAGGCAGAGGGGCCAAAGAAGCAGCCCAGGGAGCTGGAGGCAGAGCAGCAGCAGTGCAGAGACAGAGTGGTGGAGCTGGGGCTGGAGCAGTCTGGAGCTGGGTGCGGTGAGCAGCTGGGGAGAGCGAGGGGGACGCTGGGCAGTGGGCCCAGCACAGGGAGACGCCTCAGCCAAGATGCTCTGCAGGCCAGGATTGGATCGTACCCCTGACAGGGCGGGGGCGACACTGGGAAGACGGGTTCTACCACTTAGAGCCTGAGAGCGTGTGGCCACCAGCAGAGCAAGTGTCCAACGCACAGCATCCCTGCAGCACAGCCAGGGCCTGAGAAGGCGGCCTGGGACTTACAGGGAACAGATTGTGAACTGCCCTGACGTTCCAGAGACACTGTTTGTGATGTTCCCTGCCACAGAGCGGGGTGATGTGTTTCCTTTAACCTTTCCCATTTTTTCTTATTCTTTTTAAAATTAATTGTTGATTAAATAACTTGCATTTGCTTTAACTTGTATGTAATGGTCAGTGGGTCAGAGAAGTGCCCAGTGCAGAGAGAGTACCCCGGAGTGGGGACACCCTAGCCCCTGTCCTAGGTGACCACAGCAGGGTTGGGGGTCGAGCCCCCCAGGAATCCTGGGCCCAGCCTTGTTGGGGTTACGAGGACTCTGCCAGACAGGAGAGTCCTCAAGGGCTGGGAGGCCACTGTGTAAAGGAAGTGGGAGCGAGGACTCAGATCCTTTCGCTAGCCCACTTCACCGGAGTAGTGCAGAAGCCAGGAAAGTTTCCCACAATAGCGGGACTATTCCCCCGTTACACTTAGTAGACAGAGGAGTACCCCTACAAGCCAACAAGAAGAAATGAAAATTGAGGAGAGGGGGAGGAAGGTATTAGAGAACTCCAGAGTCAGTGCCTTGGTTCAGGAGACCAGACCCCATATCAGCTGCTGGGAGACCAGACCCCATCTCAGCTGCTGGGAAGCAGGAGGAGGCTGGGATTCCCAACAAGGAACTGGACACTAGTGGAGGGCTTGTTTCATATTAGCCTCTGATAAAGTTGAAGCTTGGTGGAGGGCTTGTTTCATATTAGCCTCTGATAAAGTTGAAGCTTCGCCCTGAGCCTCTCTGCCTGCGAGAAGGAAAAGGCCTGTGTCTCTTCCTACCCCCTTGACTTTTAAGTTTGTTTGAGGAGTTTTTGAAGGAGGGTTTGAGGTCGGGGTGAAAGTAAGTTAGAGGACTTACCGGTACGCTGGAGTCCTGAGCAGGGGGCGTGGCCTCAACCAGAAGAGGCGTGGCCTTAAATCCCGGGGCCCTTTAAATCTTGATTTAAAGGGCCAGGGTCCAGCTGCAGTAGTGGCGGCTGGGAGCCCGGGGCCCTTTACATCACCCCTGAGCTACCAGCTGCAGAGGCGGCTGGGAGCCCCGGGGCTCGGGGGTGATTTAAGGGCCCAGGGCTCCAGCTGCCGCTACCACAGCGGAGCCCCGGGCCCCTTCAATCACTGAGGAGCCCTGGGGGCTCCCGGCTGCCACCGCTACCCCGGGGCTCTGGGCTCTGGCAGAGCTTTAGAGGGCCTGGGGCTCCGCTGTGGTAGCGGCTGCCGGAGCCCCGAGCCCTTTAAATCCCCACCGGAGCCCTGCTGCCCGAGCCCTGGGGTAGTGGTGGCCGGGCTCCATCGGGGATTTAAAGGGCCCCGGGGCTCCAGCCACCGCTACCGCCCTGGCCCTTTAAATGCCTGCCAGAGCCCCACCGCCGCTCCCCCAGGGCTTTGGCAGCAGGGCTCAGGCGGGGATTTAAAGGGCGCCAGGGCAGTAGCGGTGGCTGGAGCTCCGGGGCCCTTTAAATCCCCGCCAGAGCCCCGCTGCTGCTACCCCAGGGCTCGGGCAGCAGGGCTCAGGCCGGGATTTAAAGGGACCCGGGGGGCATAGCAGCGGCTGGAGCTCCAGGGCTCTTTAAATCCCCGCCGCAGCCCCGCCACCGCTACTCCAAGGCTTTAAATTGCCCTCTCGGAAAGTCGGTCCTGGGACGGCGCACCGGCTCTTACCGGTACGCTGTACCGGGGCGAACAGGCTTACTTTCACCTCTGTTTGAGGTTCTCCTAATCTTCCCCTTCCCCAGGCCTCTAGCAGCAATAAGAGGCCTGCTTCAGACTTCCCAGGTCTTCTGCCCCTGTGAATAGCTGCTGTGTCTTCTTTTGCTGCTCATACTATAACTTTGCCAAGAGCAGGAAAGAGAAAGTGACATGAGAAAAATTTTCAAAAGCACCTTAAGTCCCATTTTCAAAAATGCCATAGGCAGTTTGGTGCCAAAGTCTTATTCTGAGTCAATGAGATTTAGGTTCCTAAGTGCCCATGGCACTTTCAAAAATGGAATTTTATGCACTCTTGAAAATGTTACCTCATGTCATTGTCACAGCTCCCAGTGCTGACTATTTTCCTTTTGACTTTGCTGCTTGGTAAAGGTCAGATGCATTGGAGCTGTCTCTCAGCAGATTCCAAAAGAACAAACTACATCAGTTCACATGTGAAAAGTCAATTTCAGCATACAAAAGCTACATTATTTTAAAATGCAGGTTGAATTCTGCAGAAGTGGTAGCTTTTTCCTCCCCTAATTTTGCTGTTGGGGTCGTCTCACTTCAAGCTCCAGAGAATTTTTCAAATATTTTATTTAGCACAGCAAAATTGAAACCCATTTCTTCTACCCCTAGGTAGGCTGCTACAAAGTTTACTGACTGGGTGCAGTACATTTTAATTTAATTGTATTACATTCACAAAATAATGTTGTGTATGTATGCCCTCCGACCAGCAAAGGGTGCATTGAGAGCCTTGCCTGGCTCATTTCATTGCCTACGCGCCAGGGCTCCAGCAAGGGTTTTGCATACTCTGTTTCCCTACCATGTCAGAGTGTGTCCAATCCTATATAAAACATACAGCCATTTCTGGAATGAACACTTGAGGCTGCAAACTGAAATTCCTGTTCTGCAAACATTCCTGTAAGTAGAACTCAATGGCTTAAATGTTTTTGCTTTGCACAAACAAAAAAGGGGCTCATGCACATCAAAGCAAAGTAACTTTTTAATTTGAGTGAGTAGTTGTGGAATTGTTTGCCAGGATTTTCTGACCTCTGTTTTAGTTCTGAAATTATCCCCTACTCTGCAGAGGTTCTGAATCAGTGAGAGGTAGACAGAACTGTCCGATCTAAAACAGTGAAAAAGCTCTCATACTTGATTATGTCCGACTGCATGTAAGACAACTTTAAAAGGCTCTTTTTGAAATACTTTTTAAAAATAGTTTAATTATTCTCTTTTGTTTTGATGAGGGTTATTTTTATTGAGTGATAATAAAGTGAAAAACATGTCTGCAAAACAAAAATGTCACTGGCAGAAAGCACCTGAAAATATCTTTTCCCCTTCTGGCGCCTCACATTGAAAGAGGGCACGGGGTGGGAGTGTAGCTTATCAAAGTGCCATCACAAATGAACCTCAGGTATCGGAAACGCTCTGCTTTGGACAATTTATATGAAAAAATTTTATTTTAGTGGCTGCTTTATCAAAATATCTTTGTAGTATCAAAAATCCCCAATCGCCTGATCCCAAATGATGCTGAGTAACAGTATAGCCTTCTCAGCACCAGTCTTGTGTTTCTCAGCAAGTTTTTGTAATGAGTGCAATGGGATTACATTTATATAAATGCTTACAGTTCTGTTTTGGAATTGCAAATTACAGTTCATGCTTCCATGGCTGATAAATGTGGTTTTCCATTTTGAACTCACTGGACAAATATTTTGGTAATGGTGTATTGCTTTCTTTTGCCTGCCCATAACATTAATATCCCGAAATACATCAGTGACTGAAGAATAATTATTGCTGTGTACAGTGTTTCTGACGCACTCCTGGACTAAACTGTGATAAAACAATAACCATTCAAATAAGCAATGTACCTTATTTTTAAATGTACATGGTCTAATCCTGCTTCTGTCCAAGCCTGTGGCCTTCTATCATTGTCTTTATGGGGACCTGGATTGGGCCTTCATTTTGCTGTTGGACATAATTTTTTCCTTTAGTTTAGATCTTACTGGCTCTTGGACTTTATATCTTGGCACAAATTTTAGTTCTCATTACACTTTAGCTGCCCATGCTTTTCCTTGGCTTATATTTCATATTTTCCAATTGAAAAAGAGGTCAGCAAACCAAGTCAAACTGTGTTTTATGTATTCGGCAAAGAACCCAAATTATTTGTGTACTCAAAGTTTATCAGATCCTCTACTTTTTTTCCCGGTGTTTTTTAAATGCTTCCAGCCTAAATGATGTCTATGATAAATCCAGGAAATTATGTAAGACATTTAAATACTATAAGAGCAATATATCCATCCCTAGATAGCACTGAGTGTATCTACCCTTTGTAAACATTCACACTACAAGCTTTATTAACATAATACGATGGGTTTGGCTTAAAACAGTTTTCTATTTTAAACAGTTTTTCCCTTAACTTTTAGAAGTTACTAGTGATCATATAATATTAATACAGGCATTTTCACACACACAACCAGGGTCTCAGCTACCTGAGCTCATACTCACTGTACATGCATATTGTACATTATTAACATGCAAATGTTGCCTGTGGACCATCAAACCAAAACAAATCCATGTCAATGAAGTTTATAACACCACAACAAAAGAACCTCCTTCCGTTGCCAGGGGTTTGTTTCAAAGCAGTACAGACAGTGTAACTTAATCCCCCGCCCCATTTCATTTATGAAAAAAAAATTGATTCAGACCTCTCTCTCAGTGGTGCCTGCCCCAGCAGCATTCCAAAAACAAAACAAGCAAATATGGAGTCACTTGCCCTTAGATTTCAGGAGAGATCTAGCAGCACAACCTTCCTCTTTCCAGGTTTCTGCTCTGCTAGGGAAAGGGCAGATTTTTATTTGCCAGGATGCCTTGTTTGTGTCCAGGACTACAGCCTGCCTGCTACAAAACTGCATTTCCTAGTAATCCTGCTTCCCTAGATTCCAGAGTTAGGTCAACCTGGGATTATTACCCTCAGCCAACATACCTGCTGGAGGTCTCTTGAAAGTTTGGGACTTTAGACTATTTTCTAAATGCTTAATTTAGAAAAGCTTTGAAATGTACCATTTTCTGATTGACACCATAGATTTATGGTGGAGCCTTTCCTTTACTGTTGTGTAAAATCCTTTGGGGGGTTCTTTTTATTTTTTTGTTATAAATATTTACATGATAAAGCCCCTGTGATTGGCTGGTCAGCCTGCATGTTCACTAAGCAACAGTTCTAAAAATCCTAATAACACTTTTGTTTCAATGACCTTCATAAATGCACTCATGTCTTCCTCACTTATGAGCAAGGCAGCCATGTCAATTTCATGCTGATAAAATCTGTATGCCATATCACTCCTTCATTTATGTATCTCTTATCAATATAAATATAAATAGCATGTGTATATCTCAGTATGCATGTACATATTCCACAATCTTTCATTCGTCAGTTACCATAGCCATGAAATTTAATTGGCTGAAGCTGTTATTCACTGTACTATAGCAGATGTAAGCACCTTGGCAGAGGGTTATATAATGAACTTGTTTTTAGTGCAATCTTCACATTTCATAATAGATACCAAATATGAAAAGACTGTTGTTGATTATTAGTATGTCCTGCTATGATAAGTATTTATTCTACAGAGTCTGCAAACTTTATTTTGTTAGGACTTTCATGTGGGACATTATTGTTTCACTGATATCCATTTTTAAATTAGAAACTCAGGATGAGTAGGTCATCTATAGCTTTCTATTTTGGAACATTTATATTTTCTTTTAAATATACACTAAATTATTTACTTGAATAGTGAGATGAAACAAGATGTCAGGAAAAAAGTCTCATTACCTTGCAGTGTCAACCAGGCAAGCTTTGAATCCTATGCCTTTTAAAGTTAGTATCCTGTAGCATCAGGATTATGTTCTTGTATAAAATAAACATATCTGTTAGTCTAAATAGCAAACACAATGTATTTGCTGTAGGAGTGATTAATGTAGATTTAGATTGATTTATTTTATTCCTCCAGCTTTGCTGAAGAAACATCCAAGGATTTAAGTGAGGATATAGAGTGTCTTTAAAACATACAAACACTGCAGGAAACCCCACCGCCCTCCATACAAGTGATTTGCATTCTTCATCAATGAAACGATTCTGACACAAAAGACGTATATAAGTATCCTCCTCTGACACCCTCTATCCCATAAACTATCCATGTCCCAGAAGCCTGGAAAAATAGAAGAGCCTTGTATAATGCCCTGAAGGTTTGGGTATTTTCAGAATAAGAGGGGAGGGAAGGAATTAATTCCAAAGCAGAGAACCCTCAGATAGTGTCTTGCTGTCCAGTCCCCTTCTTTTTAAACCAGGGGACTGATAGCTTGAGGTAGATGCCGTACTGAGTATCCTTGTAGCTCATTTCAGGACACTCCTGACCTCACATGCCCATTGAACACAAAGGGTAATGAGAGAACCCACATGGGAGAACTTTCAAACAGATAAGCAAGTACTCAAAACTACCCCAAGATCCCTCGCAGAGGAAAGGAGCCACTCTGTCTATCTCTGCCAGGGTGTGCACAAGTGTTAACTAGTCTTCTTGGTGGATAGCAGTTGACAGAACAAAAACAATCACCAGATCTTCATCCATTGACAGGAGAAAAGCAAGGAATGCAACCAATAGTTTCCATATCATGCCCAGGCCTGAAACAGGATTTACTGGGTTTTGGGGGGATGGGAGGTGTTTGGGCAGTGTTAGGAAAGCTGAGACACCATATACCAGTAAAACTGCTTCTGCACAACCTTTCCTCCTGAAATTCTGAGTTTTGTCCAAGGTCACTATTTGGCAAGACTGCCTGTATCGGAGATGGCTTCTTGCGGAGAGGCTTCAGCAGTGCCCTTGAGAACAGCTAGTACCCTGCTTTCCTGACGAAAGGCAAGCATCTCTGCCAGGGTGCGACCAGTGTCTCTGACCACTAGCTTTCACCAGCCAGGAAGCACATGAATCAAGCTGATGGGTTGCAGCCCAAAGTTTCCCCAAAGCCAAGTGAGCAATACTGGTTGAAACTATAGTCAAGAACAGAATCATCAGACATATAGATGAACACAGTTTGTTGGGGAAGAGTAAACTTATTTTTTGTAAAGGGAAATCATGCCTCCGCAACCTACTAGAATTCTTTGAAGGGGTCAACAAGCATGTTTACAAGGCTGATCCAGTGGATATAGTGTACTTAGATTTTTCCGAAAACCTTTGACCACGTCCCTCACCAAAGACTCTTAAGCGAAGTAAGCTGTCATGGAATAAGAAGGAAGGTCCTCTTATGGATTGTTAACTAGTTAAAAGATAGGAAACAAAGGGTAGGAATAAACTGTCAGTTTTCAGAATGGGGAGATGTAAATAGTGGTGTCCCCCAGGGGTATGTTCTGGGACCAGTGCTATTCAAGATATTCATAAGCGATCTGGAAAAAGGGGTAAACAGTGAGGTGGCAAAATTTGCAGATGATACAAAACTACTTAAGATAGTGAAGTCCAAAGCAGCCTGTGAAGAGTTACAAAGAGATTTCACAAAACTGGGTGACAGGGCAACAAAATGGCAGATGAAATTCAATGTTGATAAATGCAAAGTAATGCACGTTGGAAAACATAATCCCAACTATACATATAAAATGATGGGGTCTAAATTACCTGTTACCACTCAAGAAAGAGATCTAGGAGGCATTGTGGATAGATCTCTGAAAACATCCACTCGGTGTTCAGCAGCAGTCAAAAAAGTGAACCGAATGTTGGGAATCATTAAGAAAGGGATAGATAAGACAGAAAATCTTCATATTGCCTCTGTATAAATCTATGGTACACCCACATCTTGAGTACCTCATGCAGATGCGGTTACCCCTTCTCAAAAAAAGATATATTGCAAGTTGGAAAAGGTACAGAAAAGGACAACAAAAATGATTAGGGATATGGAGGAGAGATTAATAAGACTGGGATTTTTCAGCTTGGAAAATGGGCAACTAAGGGGGGATATGATAGAGGTCTATAAAATCATGAATGGTGTAGAGAAAGTAAATTAGGAAGTGTTATTTACTCTTTCTCATAACACAAGAACTAGGGGTCACCATCAAACAAACAAAAGTATTTTTTTACACAACGCACAGTCAACCTGTGGAACTCTTTGCCAGAGGATGTTGTGAAGGCCAAGACTATAACAGGGTTCAAAAAAGAACTAGATGAATTCATGGAGGATAGGTCCATGAATGGCTATTAGCCAGGATGGGCAGGGATGGTGTCCCTAGCCTCTGTTGCCAAAAGCTGGGAATGGGCCACTTGATGATTACCCATTCTGTTCTTTCCCTCTGAAGTGCCTGGCATTGGCTACTGGGAGACAGGATACTAGGCTAAATGGACATTTGATCTGACCCAGTATGACTGTTCTTATGTTCTTATTAATACTTGTCAGATACTAAGCAGAGAAAACTCTGCATCTGTTCCTTGATGCAGAAAGCTCAGTGCGGATCCAAGCTATAATCCACATCCATGGCACGAAGCTTCAAAAACTCATCACCATAATCAAGCAAGGCTCAGTATATCTCACCTTTTCCTGTCTGTGGAGCAGGCTCTCTGTATAGCACAATGACCTGTGAAGATGGAACTGGGGAAGAGGGAAATTAGTGTCAATGAAGGGGGATAAAAAAATCAAAATGTTCTAAAGGTCCCGTAGTAGTGTGACTTGTTGACTGGACAGTATTCTCTTTCTGAGGAAAGATGGTCCAATAGTTAGGGCACAAGGCCAGGACTTGGAAGACCCAGGTTCAGTTCCGTGATCTGCTACAGCCTTCCAGTGTGAACTTAGGCAAGTCACTTAGCTTCTCTGTGCCTGAGTTCCCTATCTGTAAAAATGAAGATGACAGTACTTTCCTATCTCATGGGTGTTGTGATAAATGCATTAAAGTTTGTGAAATGCTCAGACAGTATGGTGGTGGGGCCCTCTATGTACTTTAGATAGATAGAGACATCTGGAAACATGCTAGTTTCATTTGCCTCTCACAGTGAATAGTAAAACAGGTCCTGCATTCTGACCTCAAATATAAGGAGGTAGTAGGAACCACCCCCAAGCACCAGTATGAGACCTAACACCAGACTGCAGCCAGATGGATGAGTTGAGCGTTGAACCATATGGTGTGGTCCCATTGTTGTTATGGTAGTCATAAGCTGAACTGCAAGATTTACTAGGGGTCACCAAGTACAATCAACTCTGGCAAAACCAGCAACACTTAGAGAAGAACTTGGACAGAGCTTGTGCAGTGCATGGGTGATCTATACACAAGGGCTGGTCCCCCATGAACCCACCCTTGTGCTTACATGGAGGACTTACGTATATTAAATACATTCAAATATTAAAGGTTGAAATAGTTTGTGTATTTGTTCCACTAGAAAGACCATATGAGATTTAATGTAGTTCAAACAGAGGTTTTTTCTTCCATACAATTGCCTAGGGAGGTTGTGGAATCTCCATCATTTGAGATTTTTAAGAGCAGATTAGACAAATACCTGTCAGGGATAGTCTATCTAGATGATACTTAGTCCTGCCATGAGTGCAGGGGACTGGACTGGTTGACCTTTTGAGGTCCCTTCCAGTCCTACAATTATATGATTGTATAATGGTTATACTAAAATTACTGCCTCTAATTTTTTGTTTTTATTTATTTCCCATACAGGTATAACTAAGCATCTCCTTAGAATATTCAGTTCTTTGTGTGTTTTTCATAGTTGCTCTTTGTGACCAGGGTCCTTGTGGGGAGCCAGCTGTGGTCACTCAATTAGGGTGAACTGCAAACGCCAAACGCCAAAAAGCTGGTGGATAGTCCAATACTTAGATTCACCAAGCCAGCATAAAACAGCTTCTTTATTACCTTACTGGTTACTCAGAAGTCCAAACAACACAGTTCCCTTAAAGTGATCCAGCCTCAGGCCTCCATCCAGGTACCCACATCAAATATGAGAATTTCTGTAATTCTTATTTCATCACATAAAAGAACATAAAAAAAATTATCTCCCAGGTTATTGAATATTCCAGATCTTACCCAAATACCCCTACAGCCAATTCTTATTAACTAAACTAAAATTTATTAAAAAACAAAAAAGAGAGGGTATGGTTAAAAGATCAATATACATACAGACATGAGTTCAATTCACTGAGGTGCAGATTCATAGCAGCCCCATCAGCTCCCCCACCCCTGCTCCCAGCGTCTCCCGCCCACCGGCAGCCCGGCTGATCAGCGCCTCCCCCTTCCTCCCCACACCTCCCGATCAGCTGTTTCGTGGCTGCAGGAGGCTCTGGGGGGGAGGATCAAGGGCACAGCAGGCTCAGGGGAGGGGGTGGGAAGGGGTGGAGTGTGGGTAGGGCCTGTGGCAGAGCCAGGGGTTGAGCAGCGAGCACCCCCCGGCACACTGGAAAGTTGATGCCTGTAGCTCCTGCACCGGAGCCGGTGCCTATAGAAGGAGCCACATATTAACTTCTGAAGAGCCGCATGTGGTTCCGGAGTTATAGGTTGGCCACCCCTGATTTAAATGCTAGCATCTTCTTTTGACCTCTGAATTATCGGAATACAGCATAGACAGGGACTGTTGATTACATTGTCGACCCTATTCATACATATGTAAATACGCAAAACCACAAACATCTCCCCACATGTCTTCTGTGGGATATTTATTTTGCAGAATGTTTAACCCTTTCTAACCATGCATCACACACTGCAATTTCTTTGGAGAACTGGAAAGGACATTTATATAAAGAGTGATTTGCCACCAATCTGGATATTGTGTTAGGAGTTTGAGTTAATCTTCCTCATTGTTTTCCTTATTATGTGATATAATTGTAATGAATAACATGTCAAAGCAGTCTGCACTCGTGAGCATTAATTACTTATGTGGGTTTGTGAAGTGTACAGAAATGTCATTTCATAATCTAGTATTTCAATTAACTTAAGCCTCCTTTAGTAAATTAATTTAAATTTTACATGGAGTCTTAAGTGGTGAATGCAAGCTGGAGAAAGATTGTTTTTGTTAACCAACCAGGAGGGTAATTACAGTAGTTCCCCTGTTCAATATCTTGATAACACTTTGAATACAGGAATCTCAACATTTGTCTTGGAATTGGAGCAAGAAGATACTATAATAGATTATAGTTGGTTAGGAAATACAGTAGGGCTGTCAAGTGAATAAAAAAATTAATCACGATTAATCGCACTGTTAAACAAGAATAAAAAACACTTATTTAAATATTTTAGGATCTTTTCTACATTTTCAAATATATTGATTTCAATTAAAACACAGAATGCAAAGTGTACAGTGCTCACTTTGTTTATTTTTATTACAAGTATTTGCACAAAAAACAAAATAAATAGTATTTTACAATTCACCTAATACAAGTACTGTAGTGCAATCTCTTTATCATGAAAGTTAAACTTACAAATGTAGAATTATGTACAAAAAACTGCATTCAAAAATAAAACAATGTAAAATTGTAGAGCCTGCAAGTCCATTCAGTCCTACTTCTTCTTCAGCCAATAGCTGAGACAGACAAGTTTGTTTACATTTGTAGGAGCCAATGCTGCCTGCTTTTTGTTTACAATGTCATCTGAAAGTGAGAACAGGCATTTGCATGACACTGTTGTAGCCGGCGTCGCAAGATATTTATGTGCCAGATGCACTAAAGATTCGTATGTCCCTTCATGCTTCAACTACCTTTCCAGGGGACATGCGTCCATGCTGATGATGGGTTCTGCTCGATAACAATCCAAAGCAGTGTGGACCAACGCATGTTCATTTTAATTATCTGAGTGAGATGCTACCAGCAGAAGGTTGATTTTTTTTTTCGTGGTTCGAGTTTTGTATTTTCCGCATTGGAGTGTTGCTCTTTTAAGACTTCAGAAAGCATGCTCCACTCCTCATCCCTCTGAGATTTTGGAAGGCACTTTAGATTCTTAAACCTTGGGTCGAGCACTGTAGCTACCTTTAGAAATCTCACATAGGTACCTTCTTTGCGTTATGTGAAATCTGCAGTGAAAGTGTTCTTAAAATGAACAACTTGTGCTGGGTCATCATCTGAGACAGCTATAACATGAAATTTATGGCAGAATGCAGGTAAAACAGCAGCAGACGTACAGTTCTCCCCCCAGGAGTTCAGTCACAAATGTAATTAACACATTATTTTTTTAACAAGCGTTATCAGCATTGAAGCATGTCTTCTGGAATAATGACAGGTTTCAGAGTAACAGCCGTGTTAGTCTGTATTCGCAAAAAGAAAAGGAGTACTTGTGGCACCTTAGAGACTAACCAATTTATTTGAGCATGAGCTTTCGTGAGCTATAGCTCACTTCATCTTCTGTAGCTCACGAAAGCTCATGCTCAAATAAATTGGTTAGTCTCTAAGGTGCCACAAGTACTCCTTTTCTTCTGGAATAGTGGCCGAAGCATGAAGGGGCATACAAATGTTTAGCATATCTGGCACGTAAATACCTGTAGCAATGCCAGCTATAAAAGTGCCATGCAAATGCCTGTTCTCACTTTCTGGTGACATTATAAATAAGAAGAGGGCAGAATTATCTCTTGTAAATGTGAACACACTAGTGTGTTTAGTGATTGGCTGAACAAGAAGTAGGACTGAATGGATTTGTAGGCTCTGAAGTTTTACATTGTTTTGCTTTTGAGTGCAGTTTTGTAACAAAAACAAATCTACATTTGTAAGTTGCACTTTCACGACAAAGAGATTGCACTACACTACTTGAATGAGGTGAATTTAAAAATACTATTTCTTTCGTTTATCATTTTTAGTGCAAATATTTGTAACAAAAATAATATACACTTTGATTTCTATTACAACACAGACTACAATATAGCAAAACATCCAAAATTTTAGCAAAATGTAGCAAAACATCCAAAATTTCAATAAATTTTCAATCGGTATTCTATTGTTTAACAGTGCGATTAAAACTGCGATTAATCACGATTAATTTTTTTAATCATGATTAATTTGGGGGGGGTTAATCACATGAGTTAACTGCGTTTGATTGACAGCCCTAAAATACAGTATATATAAATTGTGTTGGGGGGATTTATATAGACAAACTTTTATTCTAATCACAAAATGTAATACTTTGGTGAAGAGATTAATGTCCAGATTTTCAGGCATATTGAAACCCTTTTGAGTGGTGCAAATTGTAGATGCAAATAACTGCAGGAACAAAACTGCACACAGAAGAATGGAGGACCAGTTAAGACTGGGCTGAGATTTTGCTTTCAAATCCTTTTTTTAGTTGCAGAGGGTCAGGATTGTTGCTTGTAAAAACTATAAAAGGCCAGTATTCAACTTCCATTTTTCCCTTGAACATGTGCATTGGGTTTATATAAATCTGAACCCATGCACCATGTGTTTAATGCATTACATTGAACTTTCGTAAGTAAGGTTTTGCAAGCTCCCAGGGTTTTCATGGTTTCATGAATCAAAGCCAACCTGTTTGGTTTGCCAGGGTTTACAAATCTGAAAACTCTAAATGTGATGACTTTCTGCACTCTATGTACTACCTCTTCCCAACAGGGCCCAGGATGCCCTCCTGTAACTTGCACAATCCTCCTCCAAGAAGATCTCAAGAACCCCCAACTCCCATCTTAAGCTATATGGAGGAGGAGGATCAGCAACCCTCTGGAATGGCCAGCTGCCCTTGTTTCCTTGGTCAATGTCTGTCACCTGTCATGGTGCACTATTAGCTGAGTGCACTCTGGGGATTATCAGGTCCCAGAATGCGGTCAAAAGCTTCACGAGAGCCTGCAGTTTTACTACAGTACCATTTTCAGTACCTGTTGGTGCGGTGGCAAGGTACTGTACATACTTCCAAAAGATTTCAGAGACAGCAAGCCTAATGGGAGCCAACACAGACACTCCAGATGGGAGGAATGGCCTAGCCAGTCACCCCCTGAAAATCTAGCAAGTGATCACCCATGCCCTGAAGATGTGGGGTACAGAGGGAGAATTTTTAGGCCTCTATTATCTATATGGCTAAGAAGACAGGTTGAAGTTAGAGGGAGGTACTGTAGGTTGCTTATGTGTATGTTGGAGTCCTAGGCAGTGTCAGGTCATAAGATTCAGGTTCATGTTTAAACACCTATCCATGAAAGTTCCGCTTGGTTTCAGAGTTTTAGGTGAAAGGTTGACACAGCCCCCCCATAGATTATAATGGGGAAAGGGTACTTCATGAGGATGACATGATGAACTCTGAGATTAAAGCAAACCCATTGGCTCTCCAGTAAAGGTAAACATTTCAGATACATTTGGAAGGACAACTGGAGGTGCGGTCCATCATGGAACTGAAGAGGCCAGCAGGGTTGTAGCGGTGGAGTCCGTTGGAGAATAAATAGTTGTAAAAAGGAAAAGTAGAAGGTGGTGTTGGTGGGGACAAGGTGAATCAAAACAACAGCCTTGAAAGCATCAGAATCTCTCAGTGAGTTATAGACCTGTCGGTGATACCAGTTTGTTTTGCATGTGTCTTAATTAAGGCCCACATCCTTTCACTTACCTAACCCTCTATGTCTCCTTATAGTATTACATTTTCTTAAACATTATATTATACCACTCACAATGTGATTTCTTCGCAGTAATTTTGTGTACGTGGCATAAAAAATCCCCCTTTTTTAATAGGTGCTCAAGAGACTAATTTAGCTGTAATCTCTTCATGCACACATCTATTGCATGACTTATGAAGTAAGCTATTAATTAGTGCCTTAATTTACACAAGCTCTTGTGACTTTTCAAAGAGCGGTTTGACATAGAGCATGGAGAGGTTAAGAAATAAATATGTACACGCCGTTAGACTTACAAACTAATCACAAACATTTTTTGAAAGAGGTGGTACCAATCTTAGAGTAGCTCCCAGTTAGAATCAGGGCCCTATTATGCTAAGATCTGTATGACCTATCCAGCACTAAGTATTCTGGGAGCTATACAATAAGATAAAAAACATGGGCAATGTCATTGTTGGGGTCTACTGTAGAACAAGGCATCAGGAGGAGCAAGTAGATGAGGTATTTCTAGAACAAGCAGGAGACATATCCAAAACACAACACCCAGTAGTAATGGGAGACTTTACCTACCCAGACATCTGTTGGAAAAGTAAAAGAGAAAAACACAAAGTGTCCAATAAGTTCTTAGGATGTAGTGGGAATAATTTCTTGGTTCAGAAGGCGGAGGACGTATTCAGGCGGCAGCCATTTTTTTCGTGATTCTGATTAACAGGGAGAATTTGGTTGTGAATCTTTAGGGTGAAGGCTGAAAGATCATGAAATGATAATTTCATGATTCTAAGGCAAGAAAGGAGTGACAGCAGCAGTCTATAGACTAAAAAGGGTGATTTTTCCCATGTGGTGGCATGTCTGGGACTAAGCCAATCTTGATTACAGGATGAGCTCCACCTGAGGGGAATCAAGTGATTCCAGTATAAAAGGAGCAGAAAGTTGAAGTGAAAGGGGTTGGGGGCACTCGGGAAGGTGTGGCAGAGTGTGAGGAAAGCCTCCTGCAAGGAAAACCCTGAGATCAGAGGACTTGCGGCAGGCAGAGGCCTGGGAGAGACCCTGACCAAGCAGAGGAGGGACTGCAAAGGTCCCAGGCAGGAAGGCCTTGCAGGAGGAAGAGAAGTCTTGTGTGTACATATGCATGGACTTAGTTTGGGATTTTCAGTTTTATTTGCAGTTTATTTTATAGTAATAAACCCAGTCCCAAGGAGGAGTATTTTTGAGCAAGAAGAAGCCTGGGCAAAGTTTTATTTTAACACTCCAAGAGGGGAAACTGAGGCAGGCTGTCTGTAGTGTGAGCTGAGGCCACGAGGGGGTGCAAAGGAGGTGACTGTACCACAACAAATGGCAATGGACTTTAAAAAAGCAGACAAAAGTCAGAGACTGGTAGGTAAGGTCCCAGGAAAAGAAAATCTAAGGGGACAAAAGAGTTCAGGAGAGTGAGCAGTTTGTGAAAAAGACAATATTAATGGTACTATAGCAAACTATCCTGATGCGAAGGAAGGATAGGAAGTAAGAGGCGAATATGGCTCCACCAGGAGCTCTTTAATGACCTGAAAATCAAAAAGGAATCCAACAAAAAGTGAAAACATGGACAGGTTGCTAATGATGAGAACAAAAAAATACCATAAGCACGAAGAGACAAAATCAGAAAGTTTAAGGCACAAAATGAATTACATCTAGCAAGTGCCATAAATGGCAAGAAGAAGTGGTTTAAATACATTAGGAGTGAGTGAAAGATGAAGAAAAATGTAGGCCCACTATACAGCAGGAAAGGAGATCTAATAATGAATGACATCAAGAAGGCTGAGGTGTTTAAAGCCTATTTTGCTTCACTCTTTTCTAGAAAAGTTAATTATGACCAGCTGCTTAACCCAATTCATATTAACAACCGAGGGAGGTAATACAAGCCAGAATAGGGAAAGAACAGGTTAAAGGATATTCAAGTCAGTGGGCCTGATGAAACAATCCTAGGATACTGAAGCAATCTTGGAACCATTATTGATTTGCTCTGAGAACTCATGGACAGGTGAGATTTCAGAGAACTAGAGAATGGCAAGCATAGTACCTATCTTTCAAAAGGGGAATAAAGAGGACCCAGGGAATTAGATACAGTTCAGACTAACTTTGATGTGGAAAGATACTGGAACAAATTTTTAAATAATCAATTGCAAGCACTTAAGGGATAATAATGTAATAGCTGCAATATGTAATAGCTGCCATAGATTTATCAAGAACAAATCATGCCAAACCAACCTAATTTCCTTCTGTGACGAGGTTACTGGTCTAGTGGATCGGGAAACACTATATACGGGATATATTTTTGTCTTAGTAAAGTTTTTGACACAGTCCCATATGACATTGGCATAAGCAAACTGAGGAAATGTGGTCTAGAGGAAACTA
The DNA here is from genome assembly GCF_965140235.1 of Caretta caretta. Classification (NCBI taxonomy): domain Eukaryota; kingdom Metazoa; phylum Chordata; order Testudines; family Cheloniidae; genus Caretta; species Caretta caretta. The sequence goes on from NC_134207.1 coordinate 248,232,223, forward strand.
CTATGAGGTACGTTAACTGGTTTAAAATCCAAACTAAAAGAATAGTTATCATATACTCATAGAATAGAATCATAGAATATCAGGGTTGGAAGGGACCTCCGGAGGTCATCTAGACCAACCCATGGCTCAAAGCAGGACCAATCCCCAACCAAATCATCCCAGCCAGGGCTTTGTCAAGCCTGACCTTAAAAACCTCAAAGGAAGGAGATTCCACCACCTCCCTAAGTAACGCATTCCAGTGCTTCACCACCCTCTTCATGAAAAAGTTTTTCCTAGTATCCAAACTAAACCTTCCCCACTGCAACTTGAGTTGTTCTGTCATCTGCTACCACTGAGAACAGTCTAGATCCATCCTCTTTGGAACCCCCTTTCAGGTAGTTGAAAGCAGCTATCAAATCCCCCCTCATTCTTCTCTTCTGCAGACTAAACAATCCCAATTCCCTCAGCCTCTCCTCATAAGTCATATGTTCCAGTCCCGTAATCATTTTTGTTGCCCTCCGCTGGACGTTTTCCAATTTTTCCACATCCTCCTTATAGTGTGGGGCCAAAACTGGACACAGTACTCCAAATGAGGCCTCACCAATGTCGAATAGAGAGGAACAATCGCGTCCCTCAATCTGCTGGCAATGCCTCTCCTCATACAGTACAAAATGCCATTAGCTTTCTTGGCAACAAGGGCACACTGTTAACTCACATTCAGCTTCTCATCCACTGTAACCCCTAGGTCCTTTTCTGCAGAACTGCGGCCTAGCCATTCAGTCCCTAGTCTGTAGCGGTGCATGGGATTCTTCTGTCCTAAGTGCAGGACTCTGCACTTGTCTTTTTTGAACCTCATCAGATTTGTTTTGGCCCAATCCTCTAATTTGTCTAGGTCCCTCTGTATCCTATCCCTACCCTCCAGCGTATGTACCACTCCTCCCAGTTTAGGGACTAAGGTGAGGCTGACTGGCCTGTACTTCCCCGGATCTCCTCCTTCTCTTTTTTTAAAGATGGGCACTACATTAGCCTTTATTCAGTTGTCCAGGACCTCCCCCGATCGCCATGGAGTTTTCCAGGATAATGGCCAATGGCTCTGCAATCACATCTGCCAACTCCTTTAGCACTCTCGGATGCAGCGCATCCAGCCTCATGGACTTGTGCTCATCCAGCTTTTCTAAATAGTCCCGAACCACTTTTTTCTCCACAGAGGGCTGGTCATCTCCTCCCCATGCTGTGCTGCCCAGTGCAGCAGTCTGGGAGCTGACCTTGTTCGTGAAGACAGAGGCAAAAAAAAGATTGAGTACATCAGTTTTTTCCACATCCTCTGTCACTAGGTTGCCTCCCTCATTCAGTAAGGGGCCCACACTTTTCTTGACTTCTTCTTGTTGCTAACATACCTGAAGAAACCCTTCTTGTTACTCTTAACATCTCTTGCTAGCTGCAACTCCAGGTGTGATTTGGCCTTCCTGATTTCACTCCCGCATGCCTGAGCAATATTTTTATACTCCTCCCTGGTCATTTGTCCAATCTTCCACTTCTTATAAGCTTCTTTTTTGTGTTTAAGATCAGCAAGGATTTCACTGTTAAGCCAAGCTGGTCACCTGCCATATTTACTATTCTTTCTACACATTGGGATGGTTTGTTCCTGTCACCTCAATAAGGATTCTTTAAAATACAGCCAGGTCTCCTGGACTCCTTTCCCCCTCATGTTATTCTCCTGCCCATCAGTTCCCTGAGGGAGTCAAAGTCTGCTTTTCAGAAGTCCAGGGTCCGTATTCTGCTGCTCTCCTTTCTTCCTTGTGTCAGGATCCTGAACTCGACCATTTCATGGTTGCTGCCTCCCAGGTGCCCATCCACTTTTGTTCCCCTACTAATTCTTCAGTTTGTGAGCAGCAGGTCCAGAAGAGCTCTGCCCCTAGTTGGTTCCTCCAGCACTTGCACCAGGAAATCGTCCCCTACATTTTCCAAAAACTTCCTGGATTGTCTGTGCACCGCTGTATTGCTCTCCCAGCAGATATCAGGGTGATTGAAGTCTCCCATGAGAACCAGGGCCTGCGATCTAGTAACTTCTGTAAGTTTCCGGAAGAAAGCCACGTCCACCTCATTCCCCTGGTTTATAGCAGACTCCACTCCACGACATCACCCTTGTTGCTCACACTTCTAAACTTAATCCAGAGACTCTCAGGTTTTTCTGCGGTTTCATACCGGAGCACTGAGGAGTCATACTGCTCTCTTACATACAATGCAACTCCCCCACCTTTTCTGCCCTGCCTGTCCTTCCTGAACAGTTTATATCCATCCATGACAGTATTCCAGTCTTGTGAGTTGTCCCACCAAGTCTCTGTTAGTCCAATCACATCATAATTCCTTGACTGTGGCAGGACTTCCAGTTCTCCCTGCTTGTTTCCCAGGCTTCTTGCATTTGTGTATAGGCACTTAAGATAACTTGCTGATTGTCCCACTTTCTCAATATGAGGCAGGAGCCCTCCCCTCTTGCATTCTCCTGCTCGTGCTTCCTCCCGGTATGCCACTTCCCCACTTACCTCAGGGCTTTGGTCTCCTTCCCCCAGTGAACCTAGTTTAAAGGCCTCCTCACTAGGTTAGCCAGCCAGCCTGCTTGTGAAGATGCTCTTCCCCCTCTTCGTTAGGTGGAGCCCGTCTCTGCCTAGCACTCCTCCTTCTTAGAACACCATCCCATGGTCAAAGAATCCAAAGCCTCCTCTCCGACACCACCTGCGTAGCCATTCGTTGACTTCCACGATTCAAAGGTCTCTACCCGGGCCTTTTCCTTCCACAGGGACGATGGACGAGAACACCACTTGCGCCTCAAACTCCTTTATCCCTCTTCCCAGAGCCACGTAGCCTGCAGTGATCCGCTCAAGGTCATTCTTGGCAGTATCATTGGTGCCCACATGGGGAAGCAGGAAATGGTAGCAGTCTGAGGGCTTGATGAGTCTCAGCAGTCTCTCTGTCACATCGTGAATCCTAGCTCCTGGCAAGCAGCAGACTTCTCGGTTTTCTCATTTGGGGCGGCAGGTAGATGACTCAGTCCCCCTGAGGAGGGATTCCCCGACCACCACCACCCCCCTCCTTCTCTTGGGAGCGGTGGTTGTGGAACCCCCATCCCTAGGACAGTGCATCTCATGCCTTCCAATCGCCGGACTCTCCTTCTGCTCCCTTCCCTCAGATGTATCGTCTAGTCCACTCTCCACATTAGTACCTGTGGAGAGAACATGAAAACAGTTGCTTACCTGTATCTGCATTGCTGGTACATGGACGCTCCCCTTTCTTCTTCTAGAGGTCACATGCTGCCAAATTTCTTCACCGTCTTTCTGTCCCCGCTGCGCAGCCTGCTCTGAATCTTCAGAATGTTGTGTCCCTAGAAGCATACCCTGACGTCTGTCCAGGAAATCTTCAGTTTCTCTTATGCAACGCAGGGTTGATACTTGTTTCTTCAGACCTTGAACTTTCTCTTCCAATATGGAGACCAGCTTGCACTTTGTACAGACAAAGTTGCTTCGGTCCTGTGGAAGAAAGACAAACATGGCACATCCTGTGCAGGTAACAGCTGAACGTTCACCATCCATATTACCTTCCTTCTAAGAGCTTCCTCAGGTGTTGTAGTAACTACTAAGAGAAGCCTGCAAGATGAAAGCCTCAGGGGGCTCTCCCCAGGCAAACTCTCTCTGTTAGCCTCTCCGCTGTTCGCGGCTCAGCTGGTTCACAGCTGACTGGCTTTTTATAACAGTCAGGCCCACTCACGGCTCACCTGGAACAAAGCACTCCCAATTCACACTTTTCAAACAATCAAGCACACGGATAACAATGGTTTGCTATCATCCTGGGAGGACATATCAAGTGGGGTCCTGCAGGATTAGACAAACACCTGTCTCAGGGATGGTTTAGGTATACTTATTCCTCCCTCAGTGAAAGGGGCTGGCCTATATGACCTCTAGAGGTCCCAACGAGCTCTGTAGTTCTATGGTACTAAATCCTGCTGTGAAGAACTCATAGTCTAAAATCATGATTTAGTTCAATATAAACAGAACAGCATATGTGTATGTGCTGATGGAGTAGATGGGTTTGTAGATTTTTTTTTTTTGAGAGACTCAACTCAAATGTAAAAATTGTAGTAAGTGTATTTTGAAAATTTAGAATTACATTCTATTTCATCCTTGTTCATGCTGTTCCTCTTATTAACTCCCATGTGATAGTATTTTCAAGGGGCCCTAACAGAGCCACAGGTATGGCATACTGCCACACCAGGACCTTATTCTTGGAAGTACTTTCTCTGGGATGTGGTCAACTCTGGATTGTCATAACATCAGCAAAGCGACATTTTCAGTACTGCCCTGTCCTATTAGAACAGTGATTTTGGATGGAGGTAATGTGAAAAGTTGTGTTATAAGCATTGTTGGACTGTTGGATTCTGAGATGCCCACGCTCACACCGTAACATATGTATACTTGAATTTGCCAGAGTTTTTCATTTATTCAGTCAGTCTCTAGCTGAAGTTGTCTCCATTATTGCAAGGAAAATAGTTTCCATATGAAACTTAAATATCCTCTGAGCTACATGTTCACATCCTTGTCAGCATTTTACAAGTATAAAAGAGAAAATATTTCTTATAGTTGAAACACTTTTTTGGCAAAGGAGTCTGAGGAGTATTTGAATAGGACAAATATTCAAGAAAGATATAACAATGTAAAGACCAAGCCAAATAAAGAGTTCTAATAGATACTGTGTGCAAACAGAACTTCTACTACAATTATTTATCCCCACTTATTTTCTTGTTTGTACTGTCTGGTCTAATTGTTGGATTACAGTAATGCTGTATTTTCTTAAAATTGTTTTACGATAGTAACTATGTCTAAAAAGCTACTAACAAATATTTTTCCTTGTCTTTGGATAGAGGTTTGGGTACATTTACTAGTTTGTTTTAAAGAAAACTTTTCAACCTGAGTTTGCTTTTCTAAAAATCCGAAGCCGATTGATGCCTATTAGAGAGTAGACGTGATTTCTCCCATCTTGGACTTGCAGCTGTCTCTTTCATTTATATTTTCATTTTCTGGGATTTGAATAGTGGATGTGTGCATAACCTGAAACTGTATGTGCTCGTCTGAGCATCACTCATGTCTATTTAGCAAAGTTTGTAAAGGTGGTCAAAATACCCTGCTTCAATAAGATAAGTTTTGGAGTTGCATGGCTTCTAACTCTGAAGTACTAAAGAATTAGCAGTATGCCTGTATCTCAAACAGAAAGGGTTTCCTTATTATTGCTGTTCAATATCAGAGGTCTGGGAGGCATAGAAAAGCAGAGAATGCTGTAAGAACATCAAGTGTTTAAAAAAAATTAAATAAATTAAGCCACTTAAAAGTAATGATGACACAAAGGTGCTGCTGACATAAGCCCCGTGGGAAAAGTATTTTGTAAAGTTGGTTTACAGAAGATATTGTAGATCTGCATAGGGCAGGTACGCATGTGCTGTGATGTATGTGACGTACATAGGAAGTGTTCTAACGTGGTTATATTTTTTAGGTAAGCTATTACAGAATTTATGAGTCAGGGTGTATAAAAATACTTTGTCTCAAGAACAGCCTCCAGACTGAGATTCAGACAAACACTGAACACACTATATTATACAGCACGCTGGATTATGTCAGGCAAATGTTGTTAATCCCTGTTTCCTGGAGTTTATAATCAGATGTTAAACTCTAGGCTAAAGATGGCTCCCAAAAACACTGAATGGCAGTCAACCCAGAAAAGAGACCTGAGGGTCACTGTAGATAGTTTAGTGAAAATCTCATCTCAATATGCAACTATAGTCAAAAAATCAAGCAAGCCTGTAGGATGCATAAGGAATGGGATGGAGATTAAGACAAGCAAATATAATACTTTTATATAAATCAATGGTGCAGTCACATTTGGAATGTTGTGTGTATGACTAGCCGCCACAACTCAAAAAGGATACTGCAGAAGGAGGTTCAGAGAAGAGTGATGAGAATGATCATTGGCTTGAGAACACTCTCAGATGAAGAAAGTTTGAAAAGATTGGGATTGTTTGCCTAGGAGACTAATGAGAAGTGACATGATAAAAGTACGTAAAACAATGAATGGTATAGAGAGAGTAGATCAGAGACTTCTGTTCTCTTTGTCTCACAGCACAAGAACAAATGGAATTTAATACCATCCAGTCACCTCCTAAGCACCCTCTCATGGCCAGAGGACACTCTGCAGCACCCTGCCTCTGTTTCCCCATCTTCAGGGCCCTCTAAGTATTCTCAGTTCAAAGGTGGCTCAAACAGTCCCCACAACAGGTACCATTTATTTAGTCTTCCGATACATACTGGTCCTCTATGCCCTAGCAGTTCAGTGTCTTTCTGCTGATTAACGAAAAAGAGAAACTCAGAGTTTTCATCCCTGCTGCACTATACAGTCTGTACCCTGCTTGGATAGGATCTTTCCAGGGTAGCCCTACCTGGAGAGCTTTCTCCCACTCTCTCTTGCATCTTCAGTTTTTTCCCATGCTGACTCAGGGCCCTGCAGAAGCCTTCTTGCAATGTCTACAGACATAGCTGGAGCATGCAGAGCTTCCCCCTTTGGATGCAACTTCCTGCCTTTTACCCTGGGGTTACCTGATGCAATCCAGATGTCGCTCATCATGTAATCAGGGCTGGTCTAGGCCCCGGCTCTCCAGCCCATGAGCCAATAAAAGATATTACTTCACCCACATTGTTGTCTAATACCCTGTTACATTCAATGAAATTAACAGTTGGCAAATTCAAAGCTGATAAAAGAAAATACTTTTTCACACAATGCCTAATTAGATGATGGACTCTTTGTCAAAGGAGGTTGTTGAGGCCAAGAATTTAGCAAAATTCAAAAAGGGATAGCACATTTATATGGATAACTATTATAATTCAAGATATTTTTGTTAATACTAACTAAAATTTTGGAAAGGGCATAAAACTTCATGCTGCAGGGTTTAAGCCAATCTCTAACTATTAGAGAGCAGGATGAGACCTACCAAGGGGCAGAGGGTGAGAGGGCAGATTATCCCACATCTGCCTGTTGCAGGATTTTTACACCTTCCTCTGAAGCGTCTGCTGCTGGCCAATGTCAGAGACAGGATACTGGACTAAATCCAGTATGACAATTCCTATGTTTCTAACTATTGGCTCTAATCTTGTAAACACTTAACAGTAAAAACGAATACCTCTCTCTTGCATAGTGCTTTTTATCCGGAGATCTCAAAGAGCTTTGCAGAGGTAGTGAGCATCATTATCCGCATTTTACAGATGGGGAACTTTAAGCATCTGCGTCGTCCCACTGGCTGTGCCAAAAGCAGCACCTTGTGATCTTTGATTGTAAAGGACTTCGAGGTTCCACGCCATGGTTACCCGCTGAACACTGAAAACATAGAGGCATCTTTTGTTTAAAAAAAAAAAAAAAAAGGGTGTAGTTATCTTTTCAATGTTCACCACACAAAATTGAAGACTCATTCATGACATGTCGTCAGACAAGCAAATGATAACAGGCAGCATAGGTGAAACCTATTGAGGGTAGGAATCAGAAACAGACATTTATGCCTCGTCATTATAAGAAATGATACCTTTATCCACAGTGTGAATAAAGAGAAAGTACAGTAGCAGTGACACCAGATCAGAACCCTGAAGGGACTCGGTCGACTCAGGGGAGTTAACTATTACAAATTACCTACAGTGAAAGAAGTAGTTGGAAAGGTCTGACGCAAGCGACTGCAGGGCAAGACCTGACATAGAAAACAATGAGAACATTATGATGAGGGATATTGAAGCGTGCAGTTGGTAAATCAAGGTAAATTCAAAGAGATGATGGGCCTTATGAATGTGAAATAACCAAGTAGTTAAAGACTTTATGCTGCGCTATTGCTGCAGAGCGTTCAATTCTGAGCCCACTCCCGCAGTGATCAGACATGCCATGGCCACAAAAGTGAAGCAAAACTAGAGTTAGAACAATGTTTTCTAGCAGATTACTATCCGAGGAGAGTCAAGGGAGAGTGGAAATAGCCTCTGAAATCCATCTGAGTAGACTTTAAAAAGGCATAGTGATAACTAAAGTCCATGTAGAAGGAGGGAAGATTCTGAAAAAGAAAGGAATTAATAAATCAAGGTATTTTAAAAACAAGTTCAGAAGAAGAGTGGAAATAAGGAAATAGGAGTGTGACGTGCCTAGAAAGGGCTCTGTTTGAGCAAAAGCACCTGACCTGCAAGATCAGCTTGCAGAATTAGGACCTTAGACGGTACTTTGTATTAAAACTTGTCAAAATTACAGTGCCTAACTCTGCCTTTGGGCACTGAGATCAGTTCATAGGTACCAAACAACTATTTGAACACACAAATGCTGGACTGGACATCCTAGCTTCAGTGTCCAAGTTTGAAAACTGATCCCTATATAATACTTATTTTTGTTTTGTTTTGTGGGGGTGGGGGTGTGTGTGTGACATTTAAATTATGCCAAAATCACAGTATTTCATATATAGTTACAGAAAACTAGGATATGTTGTGAATTCTTAGCCAAGATTTAATAAAGTGATGAAGAGAGAGCTCTCATTACTTCACAAAATATAATGTTGTGCAATTTACTAGCACAGTAAACTTCAGTTGTCAAAAATAAGTGAACACAGTTAATTTGTAATGCAGCATTGCTGATAGTCCCATCTGCTCCAGCCCACCTTGTTTTTTCCATTCCTTGCTGATTCACAAAATGCAGTAATTCAAAATGGGTATCCCTCCAATAGTATGAATTAGCAACGTTTCATTGTACTAACTAGCTAGCTGGCTTGTGGCACTGAAGTTCATAGTAGAGAAGTGTGTGTTCAGAATGGCTGACATTGTTATAGGCAAATAGGCTATTTCTCAGAACCTTTACTTAGTCAAAGCTGCCATCCCTTGTTGTGACTAAAGCAGATTTATCATGGAGAGGGATAATATCTGCCATTTACGGGACAAACGCCTATATGTATAGAGTTTATTACCATTGGTGCATTGGCACTGTCTTTCTTTTCCATGGTTTCAGAGTAGCAGCCGTGTTAGTCTGTATCTGCAAAAAGAACAGGAGTACTTGTGGCACCTTAGAGACTAACAAATTTATTTGAGCATAAACTTTCGTGAGCTACAGCTCACTTCATCGAATGCATTTGATGAAGTGAGCTACAGCTCACGAAAGCTTGTGCTCAAATAAATTTGTTAGTCTTTAAGGTGCCACAAGTCCTCCTTTTCTTTTCCATGTGATTTTCATTTATTGACAAGTGGAAGAGACGCAATCTAAAGAAAAACCCTTTGTTTTTATTTTGCTATAAGATTTTCACCTTTTCAGGTACAGGTGTTGTGTTGCGTCTTTAATGTTAAGTTCAGTCACAATTTAATCATGGGATGTTTTGGAAAAGAATGGTGTTTGTTAAAAATCTTGAAAAGAGTGCAGCAGGGTTTGTTTCCTCTTCTGTGATGTTAGTATTGATTTTTGAAATCTGAGTAAAAACAGATAAGAAAACAATACAGAATTAAAAAAAATCTAATTGCAAAATAAATCAATCAATCACAAGTAATAGAAGGAAGAGAAATATATGTAAAGCATCTGAGTTACCACAACAACGATCCATAATATTGTCGTGTACAGTAATTTGGAATTTGGGAAAAATAATAAATCACAAAACATGGAAGAGATAAGAGTTTATAGTTCATTTTCAGAATTATTGCAGCACTGTGTGCCCAAACAGAGCACAGAGTTAGCCTCCCACAAGTTCCATATCTGAGAATCACCAGAGGGTAATGCAAATGAGAACAGCTGCTGTCCAGTAACTGCAGCATAAGCTGTCACATCGGGTCTATAATAATGTCATGGACCTTTTATGAATCTCTGGAGGTGCTGCACCAAAAAGAGAGTGGATTTGTCAAATGTTGTGAAAGCTGTAGAAGACGGGCATATTCATCGTGTATTGAGATCACTGAAGGTCTCTAATGCTTTTTCTTGGAGTTACTGTTTTGTGGATCTTATGGGAGTTTAGGACCTGATCACCTTTTGGTTTTAGGAGATCTTAAAGCAAAAGCTGTAGCTATTCAGTAATTCATAAACAGTTAGTTTACTTCACAGGAGAACAGTGAGCTCCTATTGCTCTTCCCATTCTTTTACTAATACTTTTGGAATGGAGTTGAGTAACCAGATGATGTGTGTTTAATTCATCTAAGGTCTAATTCGTCTAAGGTCTAAGTCTAAGGTCTTTTCAGAACAAATGGTAAAACAACATGAATATGTTTTTAGGATATTTTACTATAGATGTGGAACTCCTATTCGCTGAAGTCTCAACTGCAGAAATGACAATAGTGAATGTTTTTAAGCATAATATTTCAAATTTCTGGGATATATTAAGTGTCTGAGGTACTTTATTATCACATAGTGCAGTTTTTCTCAAACTTTTATACTGGTGACCTCTTTCACATAGTAAGCCTTTGAGTGCAACCCTCCTTTCCCCCCTTACAAATTAAAAACACTTTTAAATATATTTAACACCATTATAAATGCTGGAGGCAAAGCGGGGTTTGGGGTTGAGGATGACAGCTCGCGACCCCCCCATGTAATAACCTTACGACCCCCAGAGGTGTCCGGACCCCCAGTTTGAGAACCCCTGATATAATTCAATAAGAGTATTGTAAATGTCTTTATATAGACATTCATTATAGCTTTTACTCCAAATATATTATCTTGATATTTAATAGAACTTTATAATTATTTTCCAATTATTTGAGAGGTAGAAGAAGGACAACACAATAATATATATTTAGCTTTTTTTGGACCATAAGCTTTTTGGATCAGGGGTTGGCTCTTTCTATATGTTTGTATGAGTCTTGTGAAAGCAAAAGTTTTTCAGAAAAAAACTCCTCCAGCCCAGAAAGTTTTTTCCTTTCATCTGTTTAATTTTTTAACAAAGAATTACATGCTTCTGTGAATATACTATATTAGAAAGGTTTTTTTAAACTAAAAAATTAGGCTCTACTTACTTACAACCTGTGAATGAAAATTTAAATAAATCTAAAAGGGAAGATATTTTTGTTTTTGTCTTTGCTTACTCGGCCTATTAAGAAATTATAAAAATGTTCTATAACTATCTAGAATCCTGAAGGGGAATGGGTGTCGTCTATGTTGATTGGTCAGAGAGGCATGGATTAGAATCAATTGTCATTAGATGTTGGAAAGGGAAGTGGGTAGAGTTATGAGTATTAGGAGGCTTGTTTACTAGAATCCATAAACTTATGGAGACTTGACAGGGCATCAGACTTCAGAGTGTTGAATTTACTACATAGTGGTTTCTCATTCTAACTGTAGGAAACGTGAAAGCTGCTGATCAATACGGCAAATAAGTAATTGCTGTTTAGTGATTATCAAAAATCAACATAGGAGTTTCTGACTCATATTGACTACAATTGAAGGATGTGGTAGAAAGCATGCAACTGAATGGACTTCAGTTATGAAAACAGCTAAATTTTCTAAAGACAATTGTAAATATTGTCATGAGTTGTTAAGTAGAGAGAGGGACTCATGCTCATGCATTTCTTTTGAATTCTCCAAGCTGGAATATGTCTCATAATTAAACTGTCTACTAAAGTGGAAAAGCAGGATATTGAGTTTGATGATCCTCCAAGTGACACAACTTTATGTAATCATTGTCTTCAAACATAGCCATAATGATAATTTAAGTTCCTGTTCCAGAACGTCCTACAGCTCTTCTACATTTTGCCACAACCACTATCAGCCTTATAATTGGCTGCTTAACAAAGGAGGAGTGATGCTCCAGGTTCCCAGTGAAATTTTGGAATACTTCATTTCTACAATTGCACCATCATAAGCATGGCGATTACTCTGAGCACAAGAAGCATATCATTAAAACATAGGACACATTTTTATGCACAAGGCAGCCTACAGAGAGGCACTAAATATACTAAAGCAATTGAAGGAGGTTTTGGGGGGACTTGACATGACATGCTGATGACACTATTGTTACAGTCTTTGAAATTTTGGCTTGATCAGATCAACAAAGACTTGAAACCACATGAAGACAAAATAACAAAATGATTCAGAGAAGCTGTGAAATCTTTCCTTTACTTTCCTAATATGACTGATCTCAAATAAAAGTCATATGATGAACCCGGCACAAGAAAATCTGAAGCATGGCTGATTGAACATATTCTTGAGGTTATTCCTTCTCTTCCCATGCTTAAAAATAGTAGATCCAGACTTCTACCCCAAATCCGTTTGTGAAGGAGCCTGCATCACGTTGTATTGCATCGTAAGGGTAGAAAATTGTGGAAGTAAAATCAGGGATGACAGGGCAGTTGAATTCAGAAGTTTGTCAATTTGCAAATGACTTGCAGTCATCTCAGCATCAGCCCAGCATGGTTTTACCATCTTTGGATTGATTTGGTCCAAACTTTGTAACAGGTGAAATACGAAAAAGCTAATAGTTAAAAGTGTGTTTAAGGGTAGACACAGTATGCCGAGCTGGATCGTAAACTGGCCACTTCAATCTTGATTTTATTTACAGTATTGCAAGCTTTTCACTTTGGGCAAGATGAAAACTTTTTTTGGTTTGAGGTATAAATATGCTTACAAAGTGAGTCAAATGTGTTTCTGTTTTGTTTCAGAAAACCAGCAGTTTCCCCTCCCCCACTCCTCACAATATTTTTTCAGTAAGTTTTTGGAGGGTTGGGGAAAATCACAAACCTGTTTAGCAGATCACCTAGCACGTTGCTATCCTAATCCTAATTGGGATGTCTGACTAGCATAGAATATAAATATTAAATAATACTAAGTAGAATTATTGGTATAATGTCTTGCTTTAGGGAGAATTTTCTAATTTGAAATTTAAAGCACATCTATTAGATAACATTATAAAGACTATTTTTACCTTTTTTGTATACATATTTTTCAGAATTACATTTTATTGTTATCTTTAACAGGATGTGACTGCTGCATTGTGTATATGCTAGTGACAGAGAGAGCATAACTAGAACTGACAAATGCCCATTGGGCAACAGAAAAACCAGTGGAGAGATGAAAGATGAGCTTCCAGCAGCCGCAGAGTGGATATAGACTTCAAGGGAGCCCCATAAGCCTTATAAAGGAAGGAAAACAACATTATGAAGGGTCCTAACGGCCATAAAATTCCAAAAATGGCAATGATTGCTTTCATTACATAAAGTGTTCGTTAAAGCTTTAAATAATGAAATAAACGTTCACACTGAGAATGGAAACCTTCACCATTAAACTCGTCTCTGTTTACTTTACAATAATCCCGGCCATAAAAGCAGTGCTTCACAAATATTCCATTCTTTGGGAGCTCTGAAAAGCCTGTAGACCACACAGTTCTCTTTCCTTAAAGCATTTACATCTTCAGCAAAACGTCCATAGGTGCTGGCTTCCAGCCCTGAGCATGGCAATTTCTCCTTCCAGTAAGATTGTCAGAATATGAGAAACCTTGAGTCAGGGTTACGGAATTCCATGGAGTTTTTTGTTTTCACTGGCCTAAATTAGGCTACTTTTTATGAGATCCAGGCGTATTTTGGATTTTGAAAAAATGTGCAGAAATCTTTGAGTCCAGAAGGTAAGTAGGAAAACTGATCATAAAGGCTTTTGCGGTTCAGGATGGAGAGAGAAAGAATATACCAGGAGTTCTTTTCTGCCTAAAAAGATTAATGATTGACTTAGCTGCTTTAAAATATATAAAACTGTACATAAAACAGACATGAAATTGTTATTTTTAAATGAGTAACAAGAAGTTCATTATGTAGGAGCAGAAATAATTTAAAAATCCCAAGCAACTTCTTTTATTTATGTTAGATAAAATATTGTTAGGTTTGATAATATAGGTTTCAGAGTAGCAGCCGTGTTAGTCTGTATCTGCAAAAAGAACAGGAGGACTTGTGGCACCTTAGAGAGTAACACATTTATTAGAGCATAAGCTTTCGTGGGCTGCAGCCCACTTCATCGGATGCATAGAATGGAACATATAGTAAGAAGATATATATAAGTCCTCCTGTTCTTTATATATATATATACACACACATACAGAGAAGGTGGAAGCTGCCATACAAACTGTAATAGCTCCTCTTAATTAATTAGCCTCTTACAGTTTGTATGGCAACTTCCACCTTCTCTGTATGTGTGTATATATATAAATATGTCTTCTTACTATATGTTCCATTCTATGCATCCGATGAAGTGGGCTGTAGCCCACGAAAGCTTATGCTCTAATACATGTGTTAGTCTCTAAGGTGCCACAAGGACTTCTGTTCTTTTTGACAATATAATCCATCAGTAGTGTCACCTGTTCAAAGATTTTTTTTATTGGATGGTTTAGGAAGCACCTTTTGGAAACCTTAAAACATATTACAAACTACAAATATTAAAGGAACACTCCACCTATCACTGAAATACAGCCATTTTATGCTTTGAATGTAACTTAGAAGAACAAAATGTATCTCTGTGTGTGTAAAGGACAGCAAAATGTGGATAAAATTATCACTGAAACCTTTGAGCTATAATCTATTTTCCATGAAGGCCCTTGAGCAATATTGTAACTTAAAGTACTGTTTGTAATGATAGTATTTAAATCCAGTTGTTTTCTGAACAGTTCAGTTTAGCAGTTTTCTTCCAATAATGTTTTTGATTAGCTTTCTAAACTACAAATGAGGTTAAATAGATAATAGAAGAAAAGAAATCTGTTCCTCAGTTATATATTTTTAGTTCATTAATGTACATTAAGCTGTTAAATAAATCTGATTTATGGGAGTACATTTTTACTCTCTCCATCCAAAACAAAATCCTTTGTCTCTTCACATATTTTTGGAAGACCTGACAGAGAGACTGTCTGCATCATGAGTGGGAGAAGTAAATGAGTCACAGTTCACTTTGAGGAGCTTTGTTTCATTCAAATCCCTCTTGCCAAGATGCTGATACTGAACTTGAGTCATCAGCAGTAAACAAGCCATACTGAAAATTGACTCTTTAGAGCACAGAATAAATGTGGAGAAAGTTAAGACACTCACGCATGGACTCTGCTGCTTAGTACCTGGATTCGAGAGGAACTATTGGTTTCATTATTTCCTTCTCTGAGATTGTTCACAAGTACCTTAAACTCAGCTGAAATGCCAGTCTCCAAAACTTCAGTTTGTAGTATGCATGTCCAGTGGGAAACAGCAACTTCAGTCTGGTTTTGAGGTCACTGAACTTTACATTTTGTTTTCAGTGTTCTAAGCAAGGTGTTACTTGTACCTAACTTTTAGTACTTTGGTTTACATCTCTGGTGCGGTGCAGGCTAAGATGGGTGACAGAATTTAGCACTGGTGTACATGGGTTTTTTGTTTCTGAAATATTCAAATATTTTTCTGAAGCCCAGGAGAAGCAGATGTTTTAAAAATAAAGTATCCCTTGATGTACCCTCTTTAAAACATCAGTGCTAGTGACAAGTAGGTTAATATTCTTAGGATTGGTTACTTCAACTGTGAATGAAGAGAGATCAACAGTAAAACTGTTAGTCTAAAGAACAAATGCTAAAAGACCAAGAATGTGCATAAGATGGCTTACTTTATTGACGGCATTAATTTAATATAGGCAAGTATATGTGTGTTACATTAAGACTGGCTCAGACACAATGGGCCCAATCTTGCTCCTATTGAAGTCTTTTGCGGTTGACCTCATTGCCTGTGTGATTTGACTGTCAGGCCAAAATGTTCAATCTTTGAATATTTAGAGTTAGAGCTAGTCTACACTGGCAACACTAAAGAGCTAAACCCCACCTCCATGAGGGGCCAAGCTCCCAGCGCTGGTGTACTGTCTACACTGGGACTTTACAGCGCTGAAACTTGCTGCACTCAGGGGTGTGTTTTTTTCACACCCGTGAGTGAGAAAGTTGCAGTGCGGTAAACTGCCAGTGTAGACGAGCCCTTAGTTACCGAAATCTGCGGTTGGACAGGTATGTAAGCTGATTATCAGAGGTGCTCAGCTCCCCAACGCCCTCATGGAAGTCTATGGGATCTGTGGTTATTTAGCACCTCTGAAAGTCAAGCCACTGGTTTAAAGTGCCTAAGTGTGGATTTAGGAGTCTATCTTTAGGCACCCATGTTAATTTTGGCCCTTCTTTTTACTGTATGAGTCAGAAAACTCAACAGTGTCTACCTTAGTGTGAAAATATGAGCTACTGCCAGTGTCATGTAAATTGTAGTTTCTATGTAATAATCTCATCTGTAAATTTCTACCTCTGTCATATTGAGCCTATGAGGAATAGTATGGGAACACAGAAGATTTGGTTTTATTGTTTACATAGGGAAAGGGAGACTTTGTGAACTTTGCCCTGTTTTCTGTATAATGTTGTTATCCTTTGTCTACATAGGTTTGCCTCTCATATCATGGTAAAAATCCCTAAATCTGTATTCACCGCATATTTGTGGTTACGATTGGCCAACTAATATTGCAGTGTGAAACGAGACTTTGTATACAGAGATATCTGCTTTACCCTGAAACGCTCCACTTCCTTTGAGTTAAGCGCTGGCAGCCATACTTCCATGGCACTAAAATTTCTGATTCACTGGCTGGGTTAAAATTTACACTTCTAAGTGCATTAAGGGACAGAGGGAGATGCTGTTTAGATACTTTGCGTGAAAATGAAAGTGGAAAATGCACTTCTGTGGTCAAACACAGATGTGACCTGTAAACTGGTACAGCTTACTTGCCAAGGGGCTAGAAGGAGTGAGTTGATGGGAGCTACTTTAACTTATACATGCTTTTCTTCCAACTCCTCAGCATATAATTTACAACATCAATCTTCATGGATTATCCTAGGTACCCTTAAAATTCCCTGATGCCTACTGACACCTGCTTACTGACATTTAACTCAGTGGTTCTCAAAGCCAGTCCACCACTTGTTCAGGAAAAGCCCCTGGCCCGCTGGACTGGTTTGTTTACCTGCCGCGTCCACAGGTTCGGCCTATTGCGGCTCCCACTGGCCGCGGTTCGCCACTCCAGGCCAATGGCGGCTGCGGGAAGGGTGACTAGCAAGTAGGTTGGCCCACGCTGCTTCCCGCAGCCCCCATTGGCCTGGAGCGGCGAACCGCGGCCAGTGGCAGCTGCGATCGGCCAAACCTGCGGACGCGGCAGGTAAACAAACCAGTCCGGCACGCCAGAGGCTTTCCCTGAACAAGCGGTGGACCGGCTTTGAGAGCCACTGATTTAACTTACATGCCATCTCTGAATTGGACCCCCCCAGTGATCATTGTTAAGGGACAGAAAAGCAAAATTGATGGAGGAAGGAGAAGACATAAATGTAAATCTCTGAAGAATATGTAGAATGGAATTCAAACAAGAAAAAATAAAAGATCACTTAGGATACTGTCAAATGAACTTAAAAATAACTTAAACTTCACCAAACTTAAACCTCACCAGATATTAATAGGATAATAATAATAATAAATATAGTAGTAATAATATTTAGCACTCAGAGAGCACATTTTATCCATAGATGTCAAAGTAGGTGAGCATTAGCACCCCCCATTTTGAAAGATGAGGAGACATATAGCACAGAGAAGTTAAGTAAATTGGCCAAGACCAGATAGTGAATAGAACACAGGTCTCCAGATTCCCCATTTTGTGACCTATCCCATTGAATCACACACTCTCCTTTGAAACAGTGATTACATTTCATTCATACTGTCCCTTTGATCGCACTACCAGCAATTTTTCCACTCAGTCTGGAATGGTCCCAATAGATCATTTCAGAATATTAACACCAGAGCTATTCCTGGGCAGAATTGGTTGGCATTTTCCAAATGCAATTTTTCTTCCATTTTTGTTTTTGTCAATTTCAAACTTTGACCAAAAAAGAAGTGTAAGAGTATTTCAATGACATTTTCGCTAAACTTTTTTCTAATCCTTTGACCAGCTCTATTCTTGGGTGAGGCTGCATAAACAAATCCAAGTCTCTGGTTCTCGGCCGTTTGCAGTGTGATTTTGTTCACTGTCTTGCTTTGGTTTATTCATGCACATAGGCAGGAGGTTGAAATCTTTAGGAATGTTGCTTTCTGAAGCACTCACATAGCAAATAAGTAATTTCCTTATAGTGCCTGCTAACTGAAAGGAGCAAAGACACATCGTGCGTGAAATCCAGGTCCCACTGGGAATTGGGTTTGTGTGAGCATGCTATATGCACAGTTGGTAGGTCAAAGTTCTGAACTGCCCTTTATGTCACTGATTCTTTAAGATGAAAGGGAGGACAACATGGTACTCCTATTCTTTTTTGAAAGAAAACATAGTCCAGCTGATGTTTTCCAGGTGATGAGATTTAGTTCTCTACCTTACTATGGGAAAAGATCATGGGCTAGGTGAGCCCGACTACCAGCTAGGGGGTAGTATGTACATGACATGCAGTAATTAATTTTGAGTTGGAAAAAAAAAAGTAAGAGTTGTGATAAAAGCACAGTGAGAGTTCAGTTAGCTTTTGACCAGTTTCATTCGTAAAATTAATGGTTGGTCAGTTAGTGTTTATGTTCTGAAGTCTGTCTACCTTAAACAATATAAAATTTAATCCTGATAAATTGTTTCTGCCCACACCCCCACACCATATGGCACATCTGACTTCCATCCATTTCATAGCTGTAATACTGGTATCTACAATGAATAGTTAATCATTTTATTTTTTGCTGTCACATATTTTTGTGATTTGGTTGCCAGGGCAATGATGATTTTCTGTGTGCTCATTATTATCAAAAATTAATGATGGGTGTAAAGTAGAATCTTGCTATTAATTGCAGGGAGACAAAGACTTTTGTATTTAATTCCCACCAAAAATCATTTTGTTTTGTTTTTTTCACTGGTCTTCTTCAACCCAAAATATTTTCTTCTCTTTAGTGTATTTCAGAAGTGTGAGTCTAAGGGAGATGTGCAAGAAAAAGTGTGAAAGAAAACATGTCATGGCCAGTGGATAACAGCTGATGTTTTTCTTTCTGATTTTGGCATCAAAGAGACTACGTGTCGTCTTTATTTCTTTTACCAATTTATTTTACAAATACAAGTGTTTTCAGACTTTTGTTCTGTGGCAATAGAAATTATATAAGTATTTTTTAAAAAGCCTGTCTGAGATAAGGGCCAGTATAGGTACAGTATGTAGCATAAGAAAGCTGTACTGTTGGAAAGACTACAAGAACAATATCCAGCATGTGAAGCCTTTAATAACAATATGCATATATATGTACCCTATGTGTAGAAGATGAATCACTATTTTAACTAACCTGTTGTCTGCAGTTTCTTCTTTAAAATGAAATTACAGACTAACTGTACTGCACCTAGCAAAGTGGAGCTCCGATTCTGATTGGGGTCTGTATGTGCTACCATAAAAGCAGTAATAAAATAATAAACAAAGTGAAAAGAAATATGCACTCAGATTGAGCGAGATGTGTCTGGAAAGCTTAAGGATTCAATATTGATAAATATGATAAACACATGCTAATCTGTTTTCATCAATTTCAAAAGGAAAATTGGTTCATATTCTATACTTTTGTCAATCTAAATGTTATAGCCAAATCATTTTAATGCAGCAATATATACAGCAGGTTTCCTCGACTAGTCTGTGAGAGGCTGATGATTACTGTGCAGAATGCACATTTCTGACTAGTCTTACGTATGCCAGAAATATTAACTTCATGGGGATTTTTTTAAAAGTTTTGTTTTTATTTTGTCCTGTTTTGTTTTTTGAGGCAGAGAGGGTGGCTTGGAGTGTTGGTAATAGGAGATGTAGCCTTTTGCCTCTGGGTTGGAACCCTTCCCAAGAAAGTACCTTTCATCTAATGATAACCGTTACCATCTGATGGCTGTTTGGTCTGTGCAAAATGTGTTTAGTGGTCTCCGAGCAAGCCCCAAAAGTCTATCCATACAGCTGGTGTTGGTTAGCACCCAGTCATAGCAGAATGGCGAGAGTTTAAATGATCTTAAGCAATTATTGTGGTTCCTCCAACTCATGGTTGAGCATATGAGGGGAGCACTGTGGAGAAATGTACACTTGCTGTTGCTCCTGGTTTGCGGGTTACATTCTGCAGGGCTATCAACCTGATAAACTCTCAGTTCCAGTATTACTGTTACCGTGACACTTCCCAGGGATCCCAGGTTGCACCTCACTACCACCGGCCCTTAATATGAGGCAGCCTTACCTGTGCCTGCAGTGGATCAGCTCCCTAAATCCACCAGCCTCTGGCAACACAAGCACTACCTTCCAGGCCTCCCTCTCTCTGTACAGGTAGCAATAGGCATTCTCCAACCCCATATCCTCAAAGTGTTCCCTACAGCATCCAGCCCCTTATTCAGTGAACACTCACAGAATTACCAGGTCTGCTGTCCTAAAGGAACAGAACACAGCAGCTTGTAAGATTCTGCTTAGGAGTGAGTCCCAGTGTTCCGTCTAATTCCACACATGCGTGGGGAAAATTAATTTTATGTGCACCAATATGGAGGTAACGTGTGGCGTCGGTGGGGCCGAGGGGTTTGGAGTGTGGGAGGGGGCTCAGGGCTGGGGCAGAGGGTTGGGTTGGGGGGGGTGAGGGCTCCAGCTGGGGGTGCAGGCTTCCCCGGGGCTACGGTGAGGAGAGAGGACTCCCCCAGCTCTCTCTTTCTGCGGCAGCACCTGGGCTGGGGCGGGAGGGGCAAGGGGAGGCGCTTCTCCCCCGGTTGCACAGCTTAGAGGGAACTTAACTTGGGTCCAGAACTTTGCTTAACACACAGTTCATAGGTAGGTTTATAGTGAAAACAAGTATAAGTTTATTATCAAAGATTCAAGATTCTAGTAATTGTGAGCAAGAATATTGGAAACAAATGGTTACATATAAAACGATATCATGCTTTCTACAGACTAAACTTAACCAACAGGTTCACCTCCTGTCTGAAGAAGTTTTATTTCACCCAAAGTTCTCTTTAACATTTTCAACCAGGGCTGTCTGAGATCCCTTTTTCATGAAGCAAAACTTCTGTCTTTTTACTTCATCAGTGAAGGCTGCCTGCGCATCTTCTCTGCTCCCGCCTCCAATTCTTATCTAACAAACCTTTAAAGCGCCCCTCCAGATAAAGTTCTTCCTTCCCTGCTGTTTCTCTCTTAGTTCCTCTCTGAAGTTTTTACAGTCCTTCATCTGCATTTGGTTCAGGTTGATGATATGAAAACCATTATGAATGAGAAAATTCTCTGTTTACAGACAGATGAATAAACATATCTCATCTAACTGAAAACCTATTTTTCACCTTTGCTGATGATCAGTACCTACAGACTTAAAAAAAATTATTTTGATGGCTAAAGTGATGCAAGCTTTTAGTCAAGACCTCATATGTCACTCTGGTGAACTGGAATATACATACCAGACCCATAAGAGGCCTGTAACCACTCTGTATCTCCTTGCCAGTCGGCATTAAAGGATTTTTGGGTCACAGTTACTAACTCTCTGCTTTATCGTGTGTCTCACAATATGTGGTATTATATTTAAACCTCAGCTCCTGGAATCCTGTGATTATGTGGGAATCTTACGGTTGTTATTTTTATTTATAAAGTAAGTTTCTAGCCCTCATGGTTACAGAGCAAAGTTTGAAAACAAACCCAAGTGTACCCCAAAGGCTCATAAAATAGAAAGCAACAGAGCCCCCCACTGCCAAATTCATTATTCTTAACATCTTTTGATTTTTTTAAGCCAATCTCATTTTTGAACACGTGGAGGATTAGCCACACTGAAATTCTTAAATAAATCTATTTTTGTAAAAAGACAAAACTCAGATTTTAATTATCCTTAATTCAATATTTTGATTATGTTTATATATTTTGAACAGTAAATAGAGATGGGTCTAGAATCGTATTCAGACTTCAGTGTTCAGACCCCTCTCCGCTTTTAACTAGACAGAAAACATGTGCTCTCCTGCAGCCTCCCCTTATCTGCCATTTCTTTGTGCAACACTTTTGTGGAAAAGCTTTTAAATCCTTATCTTCAAAAAATTGTCATCTGTGGAAAATGCAATGCAGTAAATAGACATATCAATTAAGTGGGCTTATGGGGTATTCAACCCCTTGGACAATTGAGTCTGGAAATTTCAAGATGCTTTTTATGCAGTGTTAGACAGAGACTCTGTAAGACGTAATGCTGTTTGACAGTGGATGTTTGGTGGGTTTGCTGCATTGTTTTTCTTAGAGTGGTGCTTAGGAGCTAAGCCAAATGTTTACATTATAGCAGCAGTGTAGCAGCACTTTGAAATCTTTTGTGGCCTACATGCTCGATTAGAAAAATCTCATTAATGACATAAAATTCTAATCTGTAATGAGTTTTGCTAGCCATTACAGGCCTAAGTATTCTATATAATCCACTGTTGATTAACTTAATGAAGGCCTATGTAGTTTTTGAAAGCCTTGTGTGACAGCATATCAAAATGAGACTGAAACACTGTGCTTCTGGACTCCACTGCTGAATAAATCAAGGCTAGCTGTTTACTTGCCGAAATGGTTCTAGTGTAAATTAGTTCTTTCTGGGTAGAATGATCATACTGTGTTTTCATTTGTTCATTATAATTGTCAAGAGAAACAGACAGTGCAGTGGTGGTGAAGCATATGGTACTTCCGTTAAGCAGCTAGACTGTGTCTTTATTCAAGTCTTATTGATTTTCCTTTTCTTTCCTTGGCAGGTGACATCACACAGAAGGGATATGAAAAGAAGAGATCAAAATTAATTGGGGCATACCTGCCACAGCCTCCGGGTATGTATAGCTGTTCCAGCACTGTATGAAGTTGTCAAATACATAGATAGCTACAGAATAAAAATCTGTATATTGGAAAGAGTATCTGTGGCAGAAGCAAACCTGTTTGTTATGCATTGTACATACAGAGCTCCCATCATCCTTTTGTGTATACATATATATGTCTGCCTGGATGTGTTTACATTTTATACATATATTACTGTGGGATGCCCAAACCTACATGGCCAAGAAGTAAAACTAGCCATGGCTCTGCAGGTAGCCATTATTTATTCCAGGGAATGAAAAAAAACCTACAGAACTATCGTAACCCTCTAACACTTAAGCCAAACAAAGGTCTCCGAACAGTGGGGAAAAGCTGTTAGGTTTATAACAGCCTGCCTGTCAGTACTAGGGCTTGCTCCATTGCAGGACTTCCAACCTAAGTCTGTCACGCCTGCGTATCTTTTGAAGAAGACAAGTGAAACAGTCATCCCCCACAGCTCAACACAGGCCAGCGTCCCACAATAAGGGCAAGCACCTATTATCCTTTCTAGAGACCTGGGTTAACCCTTTCCTTGCTTCCCTAGGGATGCAATACATATCAAAACTAGACTCACCCACAGCCATACACAGACACCCCGACTGTATTTTGTTCAAGTTGGTTTAATGCTTAATTTAAAGTATTCCATATGTAAATTGCAAATAAAATAAGAAAAGAAATATTTCACATTATCTTCTCCAGTTAGGCTGACCAGATAGCAAGTGTGAAAAATTGGGACGGGGGACGGGGGGTAATAGGAGCCTGTATAAGAAAAAGCCCCAAATATCAGGACATCTGCTCAGCCTATCTTGGAATCATAGAATATCAGGGTTGGAAGGGACCTCAGGAGGTCATCTAGTCCAACCCCCTGCTCAAAGCAGGACCAATCCCCAATTTTTGCCCCAGATCTGTAAATGGCCCTTCCAAGGATTAAACTCACAACCCTTGGCCAATGCTCAAACCACTGAGCTATTGCTCCTCCCGCCCATCTGTATTTCCAATGCTGCATTTATTTTTTTTCATGTGAGACCACTGAATCATGAAGTCAAATATGAATTTGTGTGCATCAACGTAGGCCCCAGTCTTCACTGGGGCTCCACTCAGGCACCAGTGTCTACTTCCACTGATCTTGTGGGCCATAGTTCAGGTCTTCCTTTACAAAATTCCAGGTAATTACCATAAGGTATAGTTTAGGGTTTACTGTTTAATCTGCTCACACGTACATGCTACAGCAAGATGTTTTTGTGTCCTTAGACTTTACTGGCTCTGTCCCCAAAGTTCAGGAGATCTTAAAAAAAAAAAAAAAAAAAGCTGGGCATTACTGACTGAGCTGTTGCCATCTCAGCTCTCCAGAAAGGTGCGGCACGATTTGGGGGGTGCTCTTGACATTTGCTAGCTGTTGGGAACAGCTATAAAACTAGACAGATCAAACAAAACACCCCATAATCCTAGAAGATTCCTAAACTTCTGTGCATTCAGCATTTTTACTAATTTATCAAAGTGTATACAACACTCTTCATAATCTGCTTCACTGAAACCTGTATACTCTGTGCACCTCTACTCATTCCCCCCATTACTGCCCCATACCTTCTGCAAACTGGTATAATTCATATTTTTATTAGTAGTATTTACTGAGCACAGTCAGTTGTGTCCTGCTGTCTCTCAGCTTGTTCTCCAAAGAGCTTTCAATTTCAGGAGCAAACTATATCCTCCAAAGCTGACACCCATGTAATGGGGGAAGAGATGAGGCAGAGAACCCTATGGGATGAACCTGCCAAGAATTTCCTTCAAACTCTCTCCTTGGGGAGCTAGGGTTTGGCAATCTGTGGTGAAGGCAGAGGGTCCCCTGGAGAGAGTCATTCTCTCACTAATGCGCCTTTGTACCCTCACCAACTGTATGGTTCCTGCAGAGGTTGTTTAGCCTACACAAAATTGTCATCAGTGAAGGAGGTGGCCTTGTGCTGCTTTATTCAGATACAGAAATCTCAGTGGATATCCTCTGCCTTGGGAAGGGGAGAGAGCTCTCCTCCCCCTCTCCTCCAAATCCTGCAGTGGACCCAGCGGGGCTTCCTGTGACTGGAGGAAGAAGAGAACCATCCTGCAGAGATGGCATTGCTTCCTTTTGCATTCCTCCATCTAGATCCAGTGGAGCTGAGTCCCCTTTGCTTGCAAAAGGGAAACTTGGCCCTAAATTGTTTCAGCATTAAAATGAATGATTTTATTGCACTAAAGGACATTACAGCTGTAAAATTACAATATATTCCTGTTGAAACTGAGATTATTTATGCCTTAGGTCTTTGCTGTGTTTGTAGTTTTCTGTTTGTTTTGTTTTGTTTTTTCCCCCTTTGTTACTTTTAAAACAAAATTGGTAAAGAGGTATTGTGGTATTTTTCCTCTCAACCTTTACTTAGCTGAATGGCTGAGGGTCCCTGCTTCCTACCCAGGGAGATGAATCTTCTCCAAATGGAAGTAGGATAACAAAGTAACTGGGGCTGCCTCCTGTAGGTGCTTGTTAAGACCTCTTGAACATTGGTGTCCTATTATCCAATATGTCACTCATTTGTTTATTGTACTCTGTTTTCATGGGGAACTGCAAACATTTATAAGGTTTGGTACTAGAACTCTCTATTATAAGGGGAGGATGTTTTAGAAATATTAACAATAAGGGGATTGAATTTCACAATACTTTTTTGGTGGGAGCCAGGGTGTGAGAAAGGGATGGGGTCTGCATTTTTTGCAACTGCGCCTACCAAACGGAAAGTAAATCAAAAGGCAGTTCCCCACTGTTCCAGCATCCAGTCCTCCTGCTGCTGCTTTGCTAACATTACTAACACCAATGTTGGCAGAGCGGAACACTGATCATGTGGCTCCATGAGTGTACCGTAGTGTCTGTGTGTATGTGTGTGTGCTGTACTGCATGGGGGCAGCCGCTCCATTCGTTGCTGTAACAAATGTAAAAAAACTAAACGTGAATTAATTAGTTTTTTTCAACTTGTTACAGCAGCGAATGGAGCTGCCGCGGTACGGTGTAGACTGCAACACAGTGAAGGAGCCGCAAGAAGAATGCTCCGCACTGCCAACTTTGGGGTCTGTGACATCCGGGAAGCAGCAGCTAGAGAGCGAGCGGCCAGCACAGCAGGAAACCGTCCCCTCTTTTACTTTCGTTTTGGTGAGCACAAGAAATGTATATTTTCAAGTGAATATTTGTTTATAAGCGTCCCTCTCCTGAAGGCCTCTGGGCATCTACTACAATAAAGTAGACAAACATAGTTAATAGAAAAGCAACATGGCCTGAGACAACACTTGGAAACCTGTTATCAACCATGTCCAAATAAGAACGAAGTAAAAAATCACCGTTCTTATGAATAACTGAAAAGACCCAAGTGTGTCTCTAACCTCTCCCAGAGGCATGCTTCAGAGGAGGTTTTGTACAATAAAGTGGTTAAAGCATAGGAGACTGACAAGACTTCTAGTTCTGGCTGTGCCACTGACTTGCTGTATATAACTCAGTCAAATCCAGGTGCCAGCCCTCTGGATGGTGCTGTAGAAGTCTAAAACATAGTGCACATGCCCTCTGTAGGGTCAGAATTCATCCCTTTCCTGCTGTTTGACACTTATAAATTATTAGTAAGTCAACAAAAAGCCTAGGATTCCTAGTTCTTGGTTTGTCAGTTCACCACTTACCTTCCCTGAGGCCAGGGAGGACATGCTCTGAAGCTTCCTTCTTTCCTTTTTATGCCCTCTGTCCAGGCGTGAAATTGCTGAAGATGATGTGGGATGGGGCTGGCTTCTGCTCTTGTCTCTAGGATAATTCATTAACTCCTTTATGCTCTGGTGCACCGTGGAGCTTGTCCAATCCCCCCACAGACATATCTAGATGAGGAGAGCGTTCCAAACTCCCAGAAACTCAGTGGAGTAGGCCCTGCCTGAGGTCCTCTCAGGATTCTGTTGTGGAAGCTGAGCAGTTGCTGCTCCCCCAACTGCACTTGCTGTGACTACAAGCACACTGTGACAGAGGTGGTCTCTCCCACAGAATGCTCCCATATTATTATCAGATCAATGATTGTTAATACAATAAAACTACAGAAAGAATCCATATTAAGGCCTAAAGCTAATCAACTGTGGACCTTCACTTTATTATCAGTTTCCTGTTAATGTGAAGTAGCATTGCTCATTGATTCGGAGCACTGGTCTGTGAACAAGTTCTAATCCAGGCGATGACAAGTTCTGTCTCTGCGGCCTTGAGCAATTCTCTCTGCCTCAGTTTCACCATAATACTTATCTGGGTGTTGCAGGGATTAAAAGAGTTAATTATTTTGTACCATAAAAAGTGCTACATGTTATTAATAATACTATTGAAAGCAGAATGATGCTGTCCAACCATGCCCCTCTTCACGTTCACAAATTAGTGGGGGTGTTTCAGTTGTGTTCCGTGGTCTCAGAAGGCTGCTGTCACTTTTTCTTGGGAAAACAAAACAATTACACCATGTAACTTTTGTTTCCTCAAGCTGTATTTGCCAGAACATCTATCAGAGGTGCAGATGTTCTGTTCACAGGATTGTTTTCATTTTAAATTTGTTCTATAACTGTTGAATATCTGGTTTTGGAACCTTCATATTATGCTACTTTCCTTATTTGATAAACTGAGGCTAGCAAATTAAAACCATAGCACACTTCTTGTACTGTTAAATTAGGAAAGGAGCACAGTGAATTTCCCTAAAACATTTTGGGGGCATTTTCTGCCTGGTACAGATGTGGGAATAGGAGGGGAAGAGTTGTAATGTGATCTAATGGATTAGACATCAGCCTGGGAGCCCTTGACTTCAATAGGAGTTGAGGGTGTTATACATTTTGCTGTTTCAGGCCTTAAATGGCTTCCCAAAGGTTACTTGGCAATAGGGTGACCAGACAGCCAATGTGAAAAATTGGGACAAGGGGTGGGGGGATAATAGGAGCCTATATAAGAGAAAGACCCAAAAATCGGGACTGTTCCTATAAAATCAGGATATTTGGTCACCCTGCCTGGCAAGTTGGTATGTTGTAAAGTAGGGGGCAGGATATTTACAAGTGCTGAAATCTGGAAATATAAAGGGTGTAAGCATTAAATCAGGCCTGTTTCCCTGTTTTACAGATTCAGCAACTGACCCTTGGCATAATGAAGTAACTTGCAGGAGAGACACTGTGAATCAGCTTGGCAGCTAGGGGACCAGTGCCATCTAGTCCTCTGTGCCATGCTGATTTAGACCATGACCGTATGCAAGTCACTTAATTTCTTAGCCTCAGTCTCCCCGAATTGTAAAATGGGGGTGGTGACCTTGATCTTTCCTCCCATGCCTTCCACTCAAAGAGCGGTTCTCACTACGAACAGCTGAATAATTTCTTCTTACATTATAGAGGTTGTTTCAGAATAATTGGCATATAAGAGCTCCTCCAATTCTGTATGTGGAAGTAGTTTTCTGTTTCTCCTTGCTTGTGCTATTAAATTCAATTTTTTTACATCAAATTTGCATTTACTGTTAATGTGGTTTACCCTGTGCAAGTTACTCATCTTGGACAATGGAAGTAAACTAGTCTATTTCACTTTTGGTTTGTCATGCACAAGGATAGCACTGCATACAGTTTGGTTGCAAAGCCTGCGAGATGTTTAAATAAAGCTTGATTCTGGGATTAAAATAAATCAGAGCTACTTGTACATGCATTAATACTATTTAACATTTATGGGGAAACGTTCGTCGATTGACCTCAAAGCCCTTTACAAAGATGGGTATGGGTGGAATTTGCAAAAGCACCTAAGTGTGTTAGGAGCACAAATCCCATGTGACTTTCACTTAGGATAGGACTTTCAAAAGCACCTTAGTGTCATCGTTCCCATTTTCGGAATATGACTAAGGCTATGTCTACACTACAAGCTAGGCGTGTTATTCTCCTGCTCACATACACATACTTGTGCTATCTCTCATCCAGCTAGCACAAGCATAAATAGCAGTGTAACTGCAGTAGCACCTAGAACGTCACCAGAGGCATGGCCGAGCCATGCTGAGTACAAACCAGTGGATATATACTTGGCACAGGTCAGCCATTCCTCCAGTGCCACTACCCATACCACAGCGGCTACACTGCTGTTTGAAGCCACTCTAGCTTGATGAGAGAGAAAGCAGGTATTGTGTACACGAGCAGGGGAATCACACCTCTAGCTCATAGTCTAGATCAGGGGTTGGCAACCTATGGCACGCGTGCCAGTTCTTAATGGCACGCTGCTGTCTGCTGGACCCCGGCAGACAGCAGCGTGCCATTAAAATTCCGGCCCGGCCTGCTGTTTTCCACCGCCCACCCACCTCTCTCTCCTTGCAGGGCAGGCAAGCTCCCCCTACCCTCCCCATGCCTCTTTCCCCAGCGTGCTGGATTCCTGCCCCTCCTTCTTTCCCTCCCTGCAGTCCATCAGCTGACGGCCCTTGCTACCGAGGGGGAAAGGGAAAAGCGGAACCGCAGCACACACTCTGCTCCGGGGACCTTAGTGAGGGGGGTGGAATCAGGGCATATCCCCTCCAGCCCCCTGCTGTGAGCAGCTCGGGGCTGGGAGCACCCCCACGACCCCAGTCCTCTGCCCTGACTCCTGCATCCCCTCACACACCCCCCAGACCCCTGCCCTGACCCCTGAACCCTCCTCACACACACCCAGCCCTCTTCCCTCACCCCCGCGCCCCCCATACACCCCAGCCCCGTGCCCTGACCCCTGCACCCGCCCCACAACCCCAGCCCTGACTCCGGCACCCCATACACACCCCCAGCCCCCTGCCCTGAGCACCAAACAGGAGCTCCTGCACACACACACCCCACATTCCCACCTGCACCCCTCACACCAAATGGGAGCTGCCCAGGTAAGCGCTCCACACCCAAACCTCCTGCCCCAACCCTGAGCCCCCTCCCTCATTCTAGCTCCTGGCCAGACCCTGCACCCCAGCCTACTCCTTCACCCCCAGCCCTGGTCTCAGCACACTCCCACCCTCATCTCAGTGCAGAGAGAGGAAGAGAATGAGGTAGAACCAGGGAGAAGGTAGGTAACTACTGTATGTGGACAGGGCCGGACCCTAGACCGGCAGCAGGCTCAGCAGGGCTGGCAGCTGGGACCCTGGCTGGCAGGAGCCGGCGGACGGAACCCTAGACCGGCAGGGGACTGAGAGGCAGCGGGCTGAGACACTCAGCCCACTGCTGGTCTGGGGTCCCAGCTGCCGGCCCCGCTCAGCCCGCTGCTGGTCTGGGGTCCCAGCCGCCGGCCCCGCTCAGCCCACTGCCGGTCTGGGGTTCTGGCTGCTGGCCCCTTGCCAGCCGGGGTCCCTGCCGCAGGCCCCACTCAGCCTGCTGCCAGCCTAGGTGAACGGAACCCCAGGCCGGCAACGGGCTGAGCGGGCCGGCGGCATAAGATCAGCATTTTAATTTAATTTTAAATGAAGCTTCTTAAACATTTTGAAAACCTTGTTTACATATGACAATAGTTTAGTTATACAATATATAGACTTACAGAGCGAGATCTTCTAAAAAACGTTAAAATGTATTATTGGCACGCGAAACCTTAACTTAAGGTGAATAAATGAAGACTCGGCACACAAGTTCTGAAAGGTTGCAGACCCCTGGTCTAGATATAGCCAAAGGCACAGAAAGGCAAAGTGACTTGCTGGTAGTTCTTTATTTCCTAAAGCCTAATTGTTGGCCTATATCAACCTGATGGTTTATTGAATCAGGTTTGATTTATGAAGGCATATGAGAAAATCACAGCCATGCCACCATTTCTACAATTTATACCAAATTTATGACTGCTCTTTTTCATGTTAATTCAGATCCCATTTCCAATCATATCTGTGAGCTGAAATAAATATGGAAGGTAACCTAGTCCAGTTGATGTTTCATCAGGAGTACTGCACCCCTATGCTTACAAAGAGTATAGTGGCCAGAGTACCTCTTGCATACCATTTGTAGGTGAATATACATGAATGGAACCAGTTTTTAAATCATATTTAGCATGGGCTGTCATAGTTTCCAGGGAAGTTACTATTTACTTGTATGATAGCAATATGTGATGTAACAAATATAATTGTGGGTGGCATGACATTTAACACATATATACATCATAAAGAGCATTCATCACTCGGCTTTGATTTAATGACACAACAACAATCACTGAAGAAAAGCTCTGTAAAGAGATTGATCTAATAGTAAATCATATTTTAAACTGTTCCAAATATCACATGCTATTTCTCCCCCATCCCTCCAGTCCCTGAAGTTGTTGGGTTTGTCTATAGCTGTATCTCCCGGGGTTTTATATATAATATTAGTTTTAGAAGAATAAAATCAACCTCTGCTTAAGAATGCCTTCTGTCTTTCTTAAATTAGTTGCTTAAGCTTCTAAATATTTTTAAATAAAAGATTTTGAGAGAGTCAACTCAAAGTAATAAAAGAAACGTCAAAGATATTTGTCAGCTATAGCTAAAGAAACAATTGCCCTCTATCTGATAGGACAAAGTAGCTACCACCACACAGGATGCATTATCAGCACTTAGCACAACAATTAAACTAAAACCAAGAAGCAATAAAGACTGGAAAGGAGGAAAGAAGAGGTGAAGGAGAACAAGGAAAGGGCAGGGGGACTACATGCATTCCATACATATATTTTATAATGATGTTAACAACCTGCAATATATTTCTTAAATAGCTTTTATATAAGGTTATATTCCTCAATATTGCTTTGTAAGCTAAAGTCAGTAGATGCGTTAGAAAAGGCAGTTAACAGCTGATGACATTGGAATTAAAAGCATGGCCATTCACTAATACACAGAAGAAAATTTACATGTAACTTAGTACCTATAGGGCATTGATCTCTGATCTTTGTATTTAAAATAATGCTGTTCAAAGTACATTTTTGCATATCTTGAAAAAACATTCAGTGGGCAGAGAATAGTCGGTCACTTGGAAGCAAGTCAGTCACTGGTGCTAATTTCATTCATCTTTTTTAAAATGTGCACAAAAATCTGCCAGACAGAATTAGTCAAAATAAAGTCCCTTTTCCAGTCACAGGACAAGTACAGCGTGTCACAGATCACAGATAGTTTACTACAGGCCTGGATTGCATGATATTTAATATTCTGTAATATTCTCCTGCTTCTCATACAAAAGTGTCAGTGTAGATGTTCGCAAAAAGAAAAGGAGTACTTGTGGCACCTTAGAGACTAACCAATTTATTTGAGCATGAGCTTTCGTGTTACTCTGAAACCTGTCAGTGTAGATGTTTTCTATCCTGTACTCTGTGTTACACTATATAGAGTGAGGCTATTTTATATAGTACCTAACATGTCCTGTTGAGTGTTTTGATATTATTTTGCCCTCTGGTTACAATGTTTAGGGGTAAATGGGGAGACTTCAATCAAGCAGACTTATAGATTATTGTAACGGACTGGTGGAGGATAAACTCTTTTGCAGTTCTTTTCACTTTGATCTAGTCCTCTTTGCAACTGGACTAGATCAAAGCATTTTAACAGACCTGTTATTGCATGTCAGCAGGGTCCAGATGCTCAATTAGTCCACAGCAGGCTAGGGCAGGTTAGATTCACACCCCATATGGTTGTGAACTAAATGTTTGTGTAGACAAGCCCAAAGTGACTTGGACAATACTTTTGCATGGTCAGTTGCACTTCCTGCCATGCACTGCCATAGTGACATTAGTCACTGAGTGCTCTCAGGGCCCTGCTCACCGATACCGATACCGCAGGAAAGCTGAAACCGCAGAGACAGCAGGCAGTCATCATGTGCCCAGAGAAGAAGGGGAGGAGTGGGCCTAAGTATGATTGGTGGTGTGGCTCTTGGGTCTATGTACTTTTCCTTCCTGAAAAGATCCTTTAATCAAGTGGGGAGCAGAAAAACTGATCAAAATTTCTGAAATGCCATGAGATTCAAGACAAATTATTTTAAAAGTGCTTTGTTTAGTCAATTAAAAAAAATAGATGCACATCCCATTACACTCCTGTGCACCTAGGAGATTTTAGAGTTTAACTATGAAGCTCATAGAATCATTTATATGCAAAAGAATCTCTAGTGGAACATCTAATCCAGGCCCCCTGTGTGAGGGTAGGATTTCATTATTCCTAAGAAATTAATGATAATGGAATATATAGTCTAGTCTTAAATATTGCTTTAGAGGATTGACCGCCTCCCCTAGCAGCTTGTTCTATTCTGTGCCTGTTTATAGTTGAAGGTTTCCTAGTATTGAATTTAATTTTTTCCTGCTCTGTCTGTAGCCCATTGCTCGTTCTTTTCTTGTTAACTAAATCAATCCCTTTCTTCATTATAATCACCCATTTACATTTTTATAGATGGGCCCCATTTATTTCTTTCCCTAGTCCCACTAATCTGCTAGGGCATATTGGGGAGCAGGTCCACTGATGGAAAACTTTACAATACAGGTACTGCTGTTGCATGGAGACCAACCACTAAGAAGATTGGTCCTCATATGCACCTTATATTATCAAAGAGCAGCGTAGATGTGTTGTGAAGTTCTGTACTTTCCAGGAAGGAAGTGGAAAAGAAACTCTAGTTTCTTGGACAACATACGTAGAAGGCTGCTGTGGTCCTACCAGTTGCATGTGAGCCAGCCTTCAAGAAAACACTTTCTCTCTTGAAAATGGCTCTGGGAAAAAGGGATGGGTGTTTGAAGCCTAAACAAAGGGTAAATGGACCAGAAATGTTGAGACACTGCAGGTAGCATTGTGTCAGGAGAGTGATCTGTTTCCATTGTTTCCAAAAGAAAGGTTTTCAGCAAAATGACGTACTTATTCAGATCTGTACAGTGCAGTCATTTTTTATTTCCTGGTCCTCAGTAGCTACAGTACAGTCTGTTTCACTTTACTTAGGATTTATTTTAACCAGTTCCAGGACAGCTTCAAGACTCAGTCCCATGGCTTCCTACTCATTCATATTCCCTTGCCCATATACACACACAGCCTGTTGAACACTATTTCTACAGGAGCCACTTGTAAGTAAAATAATCAGTCATAATTTGGAGTCATCCCCCTTTGGTGTTAGGTGTTTGTAGAATGTATGCTCCTTTGACTGCCTTGGTCCGCACCATTGACATAACTACGCCAGAAAAGCTGACCAAATACTAGTAGTCTTTTTACCAATAGAAATCAAATGATTTAACAGCTGAACATTCAGTTTGCTTTTTGTGTGCTCAAATCTGCATTGGCAACCATCTTCTGTAATCCAACCAGAACTATTTGTTTTTCATTAATGCAGGGGTGGATCAGGCATTGCCACAAGAACGTCGAACTCCTGTTACCCCTTCCTCTTCCTCTCGATATCACCGTCGCAGGTCCTCAGGGTCACGGGATGAGCGCTATAGGTCAGGTAAGTAGAAATGAAGAACACAGAGGTGGAGAGAGCATCCTTCCAGTTCAATTGTTTGCAGTGGGACTCTACTTGAACTCTTCTTCCAGCTGCCACAACTGGGAATATTCATCGTGGGCACGAAGGGAAATTCTACCATACTGATTCTGATTTGCAAACACCATAAGAGTACACTTAATTAGAAATAAAGGAGCTGGGCATGTTAACGCACCCTACTTGGAAAACATTGACGAGGAACAGGTTCTAACATGATAAATGAATTGTGAAGCTTACCAAAAAGTTACATTCTAGTTGCTAAATTAGGGGGCCAATTCTCTTCACTCACATTGGTATAAATCACAGGCAAGGGAGTTATTGGTCTGTAAGTGAGAGGAGAATGAGGTCCCGTATCTCCTCAAAGATGTAAACTGTGTATAGTACACAGCAACTGGATAAGCATTAGCTTTGCTACAGTCACTATTGCAGCAGTGCAAATGAAATTCCCCCCCTGGTTCTCCCACCAGTGCCACAAGGAGAACCTGGGGATTAACCATGTATTCCTGCCCATCCCTCCCCTCACTGGCTGTTGCAGCCAGACATCAGGGCCAGTTTGTTGCAACACCAAGAAGTTCTGCAGCCAACTTCTCCCAACTTGTGCCAGCCTACTCAGCCTGGAGTTTGAAGAGCTGGGAGTGGGAAGGAGAATTGTCCCCTTTTCACTACCACCACATGGGGAAATCCACACCTCCAAACCACTGATGACTGCCAGAGGCCACAGGGCAGCCTGCCTGCCACTGACACTCTTGCTGCCAGACAGAAGAGCCTCCATGAGATGCTCTGAGGAAGTATTGTGGGTCATACGTTCCAACGTCAGAAGGACCCACTGTGATTATGTAGTCTGTCCTTCTGTGTAAGGTCATAGATCTCGGCCAGGACTTAATAGATTTGGAGGGTGGGGAAGAGCAGAGTATGGAATTATTTGATAGTGTTTGAGGAGAGGGGTGCATTTTAACAGTCAGGCCCATACAGCTGACTGAGTTGGAAACTTGTAGGGAGCGCCTTGTTAAAATGTTTGCAGCATATCACCATTTCGTTGCAGTAGGCGAAGTGCCTGCCAGTCCCATTTCAAGGAAAGCAAAACAATAAATATTACACAAAGAGAGTTAATTTGCATCCAAACTATTCTGATAAATGTAAGTTAAATAAACCTCAGGTCAGATGCAGTGGTTTCTGCCAACTTTCATTTAAATAATGGTTAAGTTTGCCACATGCTGCTACTTTGGCATTTGACCTGCAAGAATTTTCTACAACATTCAGCTAAGAATTGGCTGATTTGTCTGCAGATTGTTTTTTAATTCATAACAATATGGTTAAATCAGGGGTGTCCTGGCATTGGTCCTTGTGGCACTCAGTGTTATACGTTGTGACTCTCAAGAATAATTGTGTTAAGAAAATTTGTTCTTGACAATGCATTGAGCTGCCCCCGGCAATGTGTAAACTGAAGTGTTTGAATCCGCCTCATTACTATGGGGAGGTACAATCTCCTTCTGCCTTCCCTGCAGCACCAGGATCAGCTCTGGTGGTAGCCAGGAGCGCTATGAGAAGCTGGTGGCCCTTTAGTTGTTTAGCTGGTCTGCCTGCTCTGTCACAGGGATAGAAGAAAGGATGAGAGAGTAACGGGGTACTCTTCTCGTTCCCTGAGAGGCTCTGGGAGCCCCAGGAAGAACAGGATAGGAGCTTAACTGGCTTATCCTGAGCTTGAGGGAGTACCTTACAAAGGATGGCTCCCCTCTTCTTCCCACACAACTACTGAGGGCAGCCCAGGAAAGGGGAAAAGGAGATGAAGCTGAGAACCAACAGCCAGCTATGACTCTTTGATATTCTACTCCAGCTCAAATCCAGGCTAGAGCAGACTGGGAGCTGTTTTAATTTGTGTCAGCTGGCTATCATCCCCTAACGCATCATAAATCAGCTGGGGGCAGCCAGAAATCAGGGCACTCCAGCCTCCTCCCTTACTTCTCCTCAGGTCATCCCCTGGGGCCAGGGGTGGTAGCGAAGGATATATAGGATCCAGCCAACAACCCCCCCCCCTCCCGACTGGGGGATTCCCCAGCACTAGGGGTCTTGCAGGTGTTTTCCAGCTCCAGTGCATCATCTCGGTGAGGTGAAAAGAGCAAATGAGGAGAGAAAATCTGCCCCAAAATATTGACTGTTACCTCTTAACCTTTTTGAAATATGTTCGATCCTTAGACTGAAAAGCACTGGTCCAGTTCAGTGTCCAGTCTCTTCACAGAAAATTGTGAAGAAAAAAATACGACCCCAGCCATTGATTGTTCTCTGTTCTCTCCTGCATAAGGGCAAAGATAATACAAATACTTTTGCTATTCACTTTCCTATGCATTCTATAGGAGGCCTGTTTTCTCTTTCTGTATTTTGGCCCATCTTGTTATCTGGAGGTGAGTTCTGATCATTTCCCCTATTATAAGGCTTCCGCATTGTGATGTTGGCATTGGTTGGAGGAATGGATGTGCACTGCACACCTAAAACTTTGCTCCCTATTAATGAAATAGTCTGGTTCAGGAAAGTCAGGATCATAGAATATCAGGGATGGAAGGGACCTCAGAGGGGTCATCCAGTCCAACCCCCTGCTCAAAGCAGGACCAATCCCCAACTAAATCATCCCAGCCAGGGCTTTGTCAAGCCTGACCTTAAAAGCCTCTAAGGAAGGAGGTTCTACCACCTCCCTAGGTAACGCATTCCAGTGCTTCACAACTCTCCTCATGAAAAAGTTTTTCCTAATATCCAACCTAAACCTCCCGCACTGCAACTTGAGGCCATTACTCCTTGTCCTGTCATCTGCTACCACAGAGAACAGTCTAGATCTATCCTCTTTGGAACCTCCTTTCAGATAGTTGAAAGCAGCTATCAAATCCCCCCTCATTCTTCTCTTCCGCAGACTAAACAATCCATTTCCCTCAGCCTCTCCTCATAAGTCATGGGTTCCAGGCCCGTAATCATTTTTGTTGCCCTCTCCTGGACGCTTTCCAATTTTTCCACATTCTTCTTGTAGTGTGGGGCCAAAACTGGATACAGCACTCCAAATGAGGCCTCACCAATGTCGAATAGAGAGGAACGATCGCATCCCTCAATCTGCTGGCAATGCCCCTACTTATACAGTCCAAAATGCCATTAGCTTTCTTGGCAACAAGGGCACACTGTTAACTCATATCCAACTTCTCGTCCACTGTAACCCATAGGTCCTTTTCTGCAGAACTGCTGCCTAGCCATTCGGTCCCTAGTCTGTAGCGGTGCATGGGATTCTTCTGTCCTAAGTGCGGGACTCTGCACTTGTCCTTGTTAAACCTCATCAGATGTGTTTTGGCCCAATCCTCTAATTTGTCTAGGGCCCTCTGTATCCTATCCCTACCCTCCAGCGTATCTACCTATCCTCCCAGTTTAGAGACTAAGGTGAGGCTGACTGGCCTGTACTTCCCCGGATCCTCCTCCTTCTCTTTTTTTAAAGATGGGCACTACATTAGCCCTTTTTCAGTTGTCCGGGACCTTCCCCGATCACCATGGTGTTTTCCAAGATAATGGCCAATGGCTCTGCAATCACATCCGCCAACTCCTTTAGCACTCTCGGATGCAGCGCATCCTGCCCCATGGACTTGTGCTCATCCAGCTTTTCTAAATAGTCCCGAACCACAGAGGGCTGGTCACCTCCTCCCCATGCTGTGCTGCCCAGTGCAGCAGTCTGGGAGCTGACCTTGTTTGTGAAGACAGAGGCAAAAAAAGCATTGAGTACATGAGATTCTTCCACAATCTCTGTCACTAGGTTGCCTCCCTCATTCAGTAAGGGGCCCACACTTTTCTTGACTTCTTCTTGTTGCTAACATACCTGAAGAAACCCTTCTTGTTACTCTTAACATCTCTTGCTAGCTGCAACTCCAGGTGTGATTTGGCCTTCCTGATTTCACTCCTTCATGCCTGAGCAATATTTTTAAACTCCTCCCTGGTCATTTGTCCAATCTTCCACTTCTTATAAGCTTCTTTTTTGTGTTTAAGATCAGCAAGGATTTCACTGTTAAGCCAAGCTGGTCACCTGCCATATTTACTATTCTTTCTACACATTGGGATGGTTTGTTCCTGTCACCTCAATAAGGATTCTTTAAAATACAGCCAGGTCTCCTGGACTCTTTTCCCCCTCATGTTATTCTCCTGCCCATCAGTTCCCTGAGGGAGTCAAAGTCTGCTTTTCAGAAGTCCAGTGTCCGTATTCTGCTGCTCTCCTTTCTTCCTTGTGTCAGGATCCTGAACTCGACCATTTCATGGTCACTGCCTCCCAGGTGCCCATCCACTTTTGCTTTCCCTACTAATTCTTCCCGGTTTGTGAGCAGCAGGTCCAAAAGAGCTCTGCCCCTAGTTGGTTCCTCCAGCAATCGCACCAGAAAATTGTCCCCTACACTTTCCAAAAACTTCCTGGATTGTCTGTGCACCGCTGTATTGCTCTCCCAGCAGAATCAGGGTGATTGAAGTCTCCCATGAGAACCAGGGCCTGTGATCTAGTAACTTCTGTTAGTTGCCGGAAGAAAGCCACATCCACCTCATCCCCCTGGTCTATAGCAGACTCCCACCACGACATCACTCTTGTTGCTCATACTTCTAAACTTAATCCAGAGACTCTCAGGTTTTTCTGCGGTTTCATACCGGAGCACTGAGGAGTCATACTGCTCTCTTACATACAATGCAACTCCCCCACCTTTTCTGCCCTGCCTGTCCTTCCTGAACAGTTTATATCCATCCATGACAGTACTCCAGTCTTGTGAGTTATCCCACCAAATCTCTGTTGTTCCAACCACATCATAATTCCTTGACTGTGCCAGGACTTCCAGTTCTCCCTGCTTTTTTCCCAGGCTTCTTGCATTT